>NW_028227281.1:3572669-3746947 GCF_978045245.1 Mus caroli | reverse complement strand
TCACATATTCCAGGTCCTTCAGTGTGAATTTTTAATTTTCCACGTTTTTCAGGTTTTTCCGTCATATTCTGGGTCCTACAGTGTGATGTTCTCATTTCCACGGTTTTCAGGTTTTCTTCACATATTCCAGGTCCTTCAGTGTGAATTTTTAATTTTCACGTTTTTCAGCATTTCTCGGCATATTTTGGGTCCTACAGTGTGAATTTTTAATTTTCTACTTTTTTCAGGTTTTCTTGCCATATTCTGGGTCCTTCAGTGTGAATTTTTAATTTTCCTCTTTTTTCAGGTTTTATTGCCATATTCCGGGTCCTTTAGTGTGAATTTTAAATTTTCTACATTTTTTAGGTTCTCTCGCCGTATTTAGGGTCCTTCAGTGTGAGGTTTTAATTTTCTAATTTTCAGGGTTTCTCGACATATTCTGTGTCCTACAGCGTGTATTTTTAATTTTCCACGTTTTTCAGGTTTTTTTCGTCATATTGTGGGTCCTATAGTGTGATTTCCTCATTTTCTACATTTTTCAAGTTTTTTCGAAATTCTGGGTCTTAAAGTGTGATTTACTCAATTTCCACCTTTTTCAGGTTTTCTTGCCATATTCTGGGTCCTACAGTGTGATTTTCTCATTTTCGACGTTTTTCAATTTTTTTTCGCAATTCTGGGTCCTACAGTGTGATTATTCTCATTTTCCACCTTTTTCAGGGTTCTCGCCATATTCGTGATACCTCAGTGTGAATTTTTAATTTTCTTTTCAAAGTTTCTCGCCATATTCTGGGTCCTAGAGCGTGTATTTTTAATTTTCCACGTTTTTCATGGTTTCTGGGCATATTCTGGGTACTACAGTGTGATTTTCTCATTTTCGATGTTTTTCATGTTTTTGTAATTCTGGGTAATAAAGTGTGAATATTCTCATTTTCTACCTTTTTCATGTTTTCTCGCCATATTCAGGGTCCTTCAGTGTGAGTTTTTAATTTTCTACTTTTTTGAGCGTTTCTTGCCATATTCTGGGTGCTACAGAGTGTATTTTAATTTTCCACGTTTCTCAGGGTTTCTCGCCATATTCTGGGTCCTACAGTGTGATTTTCTCATTTTCCATGATTTTCATGTTTTTTTCGCTATTCTGGGTCCTACAGTGTGATTATTCTCATTTTCCACCTCTTTCAGGTTTTCTCGCCATATTCGGGGTCCTTCATTGTGAGTTTTTAATTTTCTACTTTGTTGAGGGTTTCTTGCCATATTCTCGGTGCTACAGAGTGTATTTTTAATTTTCTACGTTTCTCAGGGTTTCTCGCCATATTCTGGGTCCTAAAATGTGATTTTCTCATTTACGACGTTTCAAGTATTTTCGCAATTCTGGGTCCTAATCTGTGATTATTCTCATTTTCCACATTTTTCAGGTTTTCTTGCCATATTTGGGGTTCTTCAGTGTGAGTTTTTAATTTTCTACTTTTTTGAGGGTTTCTTGCCATATTCTGGGTACTACAGAGTGTATTATTAATTTTCCACGTTTCTCAGGGTTTCTTGCCATATTCTGGGTCCTACAGTGTGATTTTCTCATTACGATGTTTTTCAAGTTTTTTTTTTTGTGCAATTCTGGGTCCTACACTGTGATTATTCTCATTTTCCACCTTTTCAGGTTTTCTCGCCATATTCCGGGTACTTCAGTGTGAATTCTTAGTTTTCTACTTTTTTCAGGGTTTCTCGCCATATTCGGGTCCTTCAGTTGAATTTTAATTTTCACGTTTTTCAGGGTTTCTAACGATATTCTGGGTCCGATAATGTGAATTTTTAATTTTCACGTTTTTCAGGGTTTCTCGGCATATTCTAGGTCCTGGAGTGTGAATTTTTAATTTTCACGTTTTTCAGGATTTCTCTAAATATTCTTGGTCCTGCAGTGTGATTTTCTCATTTTCCACTTTTTTCAAGTTTTTTTGTAATTCTGGGTCCTACTGTGTGATTTTCTCATTTTCCACCTTTTTCGGGTTTTCTTGCCATATTTGGGGTCCTTCAGTGTGAGTTTTTATTTTTCTACTTTTTTCAGGATTTCTTGCCATATTCTGGATCCTACAGTGTGATTTTCTCATTTTCCACCTTTTTCAGGTTTTTCTGGTCATGTTTGGGCTCCTTCACTGTGAGTTTTTAATTTCCTACTTTTTTATTAAGTGTTTCTCGCCATATTCTGGGTCCGTTAGTGTGAATTATTAATTTTCACGTTTTTCACATTTTCTCGGCATATTCTGGATCCTGCAGTGTGATTTTCTCATTTTCCACCTTTTGCAGGGTTTCTCGCCATATTTGGGGTCCTACAGTGTGAGTTTGTTATTTTCAACTTTTTTCAGGGTTACACGCCATATTCTGGGTCCTACAGCATGTATTTTTAATTTTCCACGTTTTCAGGGTTTCTAGGCATAAGCTGGGTCCTACAGATTGATTATTCTCATTTTCCACCCTTTTCAGGTTTTCTTGCAATATTCGGGGTCCTTCAGTGTGAATTTTTAATTTTCTACTTTTTCAGGTTTTCTCGCCATATGCTGGGTCCTACTGTGTGATTTTTCTCATTTCCATGTTTTTCAGGGTCACTTGCCGTATTCCAGGTCCTTCAGTGTGAATTTTTTTCCACGGTTTTCAGTATTTCTCGCCATATCTGGGTAATAAATTGTGAATTTTTAATTGTCCACTTTTTTCATGGTTTCTCACCATATACTGTGTCCGACTGTGTGAATTTTTAATTTTCAGGTTTTTCATGGTTGTTCGGCATATTCTGGTTTCTGCAGTGTGATTTTCTCATTTTCCACATTTTTCAAGTTTTTTCATATTTCTGGGTCCTACAGTGTGATTTTCTCTTTTTTCACCTTTTTCATGTTTTCTTGCCATATTTGGGGTCCTTCAGTGTGAGTTTTTACATTTCTAATTTTTCAGGGTTTCTCGACATATTATGGGTCCTACAGCGTGTATTTTTAATTTTCCACGTTTTTCAGTGTTTCTCAGCATATTCTGGGTCCTACAGTGTGATTTTCTCAATTTTGAAATTTTTCAAGTTTTTTCACATATCTTGGTCCTACAGTGTGATTATTCTCATTTTCCAACTTTTTCAGGTTTTCTAGCCATATTCTGGGTCCTACAGTGTGAATTTTGAATTTTCCTCGTTTTTCAAGTTTTCTCGCCATATTCTGGGTCCTTCACTGTGAATTTTTAATTTTCCACTTCTTTCAAGTTTTTTGTAATATTATGGGTCCTACAGTGTGATTTTCTCATTTTCCACCTTTTTCAGGTTTTCTCGCCATATTCGGGGTCCTTCAATGTGAGTTTTTAATTTTCTACTTTTTTCAGGGTTTCTCGCCATATTCTGGGTCCTACAGAGTGTATTTTTAATTTTCCACGTTTTTCAAGGTTTCTCGGCATATTCTGGCTCCTACAGTATGATTTTCCCATTTCCTCGTTTTTCAGGTTTTCTTGCCATATTCCAGGTCCTTCAGTCTGAATTTTTAATTTTCCACGTTTTTCAGTATTTCTCGCCATATTCTGGGCACGTTTTTCAAGTTTTATCGCTATTCTGTGTCCTACAGTGTGATTATACTCATTTTCCACCTTTTTCAGGTTTTTTGCCATATTCCGGGTCCTTCAGTGTGAGTTTTTAATTTTCTACTTTTTACTGTGTTTCTTGCAATATTCTGGCTCCAAAAAGCATATTTTTATTTTTTCTCGTTTTTCAGGGTTTCTTGGCATATTCTGGGTCCTACAATGTGATTTTCTCATTTTCCACTTTTTTTAAGTTTTTTCGCATTTCTATGTCCTACAGGTTGATTTTCTCATTTTCCACATTTTTCAGGTTTTCTCGCCATATTCCGGGTCCTTCAGTGTGAGTTTTTAATTTTCTACTTCTTTCAGGGTTTATTGCCATATTTTGAATCCTACAGCGTGTATTTTTAATTTTCCACGTTTTCAGGGTTTCTGGCATATTCTGGCTACTACTGTGCGATTTTCCAATTTTTGACTTTTTTCAAGTTTTTTTCCCCAATTCTCCGTCCTACAGTGTGATTTTCTCATTTTCCACCTTTTTCAGGTTTTCTCAGCATATTCTGGGTCCTGCAGTGTGAATTTTTAATTTTCCACGTTTTTCAAGGTTTTTTTCCATATTCTGGTCCTATAGTGTGAATTTTTATTTTTCAATATTTTTCAGTGTTTATCATCATATTCTGGGTCCTACAGTGTGAATTTCTCATTTTCCACCTTTTTCAGGGTTTCTTGCCATATTCTAGGTTTTTCAGTGGGAGTTTTTAATTTTCCATGTTTTTAAGTTTTTTTTTCATCATATTCTCAGTCCCACAGTGTGATTTTTTTCATTTTCAAACTTTTTCAGGTTTTCTCGGCATATTCTGGTTCCTACAGTGTGAATTTAATTTTCCACATTTTTCAGTGTTTCTCGCCATATTCTGGGTCCCACAGTGTAAATTTTTAATTTTCCACGTTTTTAAGGTTTTTTTTTGGTAATATTCTTGGTCCGACAGTGTGAATATTTAATGTTTCACTTTTTTCAGCGTTTCTCGGCATATTCTGGGTCCTACAGTGTGATTTTCTCATTTTCCACATTTTTCAAGTTTTTTCGTAATTCTGGGTCCTACAGTGTGATTTTCTCATTTTCCACCTTTTTCAGCCTTTCTAGCCATTTTTCGGGTCCTTCAGTGTGAGTTTGTAATTTTCTAAGTTTTTCAGGGTTTCTCGCCGTATTCTGGGTCCTAAACGTTGTATTTTTAATTTTTCACGTTTTCAGGGTTTCTTGGCATATTCTGGGTCCTACAGTGTGATTTTCTCATTTTCGATATTTTCAAGTTTTTTCGTAATTCTGGGTCCTACAGTGTGATTTTCTCATTTTCCACCTTTTTCATGTTTTCTCGCCATAATTGGGGTTCTTCAGTGTCAGTTTGTAATTTTCTACTTTTTTCAGGGTTTCTTGCCATATTTGGGGTCCTTCAGTGTGAGTTTTTAATTTTCTACTCTTTCAGGGTTTCTTGCCATGTTCTGGGTCCTACAGTGTGTATTTTTCATTTTCGACGTTTTTCAGATTTTCTCACAATATTCTGGGTTCTTCAGTGTGAATTATTAATTTTTCAAGTTTTACAGGTTTTTTCTTCATATTCTGGGTCCTACACTGTGATTTTTCTCATTTCCACGTTTTTCAGGTTTTCTTGCCATATTCCAGGTCCTTCAGTGTTAATTTTTAATTTTCCACGTTTTCAGGGTTTCTCGGCATATTCTGTGTCCTGCAGTGTGATTTTCTCATTTTTATGGTTTTTCAAGTTTTTTGGCAATTCTGGGTCCTACAGTGTGATTATTCTCATTTTCCACCTTTATCAGGTTTTCTCGACATATTTGGGGTCTTTCAGTGTGAATTTTTAATTTTCTACTTTTTTCAAGGTTTCTCGCCATATTCTGTGTCCTTCAGTATGAGTTTTTAATTTTCCTCGTTTTTCAGGTATTCTCGCCATATTCCGTGTCCTTCACTGTGAATTTTTTATTTTCCACATTATTCAGGTTTTTTCGTCATATTCTGGGTCTTACAATGTGATTTTCTCATTTTCCTCATTTTTCAGGTTTTTTCGCCATATTTGGGGTCCGTCAGTGTGAATTTTTAATTTTCTACTCTTTCATGGTTTCTCGCCGTATTCTGGGTCATTCAGTGTGAGTTTTTAATTTTCCTCGTTTTTCAGGTATTCTCACCATATTCTGGGTCCTTCAGTGTGAATTTTTATTTTTCCACGTTTTTCAGGTTTTTTCGTCATATTCTGGGTCCTACAGTGTGATTTTCTCATTTCCAATTTTTCAGGTTTTCTTGACATATTCCAGGTCCTTCTGTGTGAATTTTTAATTTTCCACATTTTTCAGGTTTTTTCGTCATATTCTGGGTCTTACAGTGTGACTTTCTCATTTTCCAAATTTTTCAGGTTTTCTCGCCATATTTGGGGTCCTTCAGTGTGAGTTTTTAATTTTCTACCTTTTCAGGGCTTCTCTCCATATTCTTGGTCCTACAGCTTGTATTGTTAATTTTCCAGGTTTTCAGGGAATCTAGGCATATTCTGGGTCCTGCAGTGTGATTTTCTCATTTTTGAGGTTTTTCAAGTTTTTTCCCAATTCTGGGTCCCTCAATGTGATTATTCTCATTTTCCCCATTTTTCAGGTTTTCTCGCCATATTTGGGGTCCTTCAGTGTGAGTTTTTAAATTTCTACTCTTTCAGGGTTTCTCGCCATATTCTGGGTCCTTCAGTGTGAGTTTTTAATTTTCCTCGTTTTTCAGGTTTTTTCACCATATTCCGGATCCTTCAGTGTGAATTTTTAATTTTCCACCTTTTTCAGATTTTTTCTCATATTCTGGGTCCTACAGTGTGATTTTCTCATTTCCACTTTTTCAGGTTTTCTTGCCATATTCCATGTCCTTCAGTGTGAATTTTTAATTTTCCACGTTTTTTAGTATTTCTCGCCATATTCTGGGTAATGCAGTGTGAATATTTAATTTTCCACTTTTTTCATGGTTTCTCCCTTATTCTGTGTCTGACAGTGTCAATTTTTAATTTTCATGTTTTTCAATGTTTCTCGGCATATTCTGGGTCCTGCAGTGTGATTTTATTATTTTGGACGTTTTTCAAGTTTTTTCGTAATTCTGGGTCCTACAGTGTGATTTTCTCATTTTCCAACTTTTTCAGGTTTTCTGGCCATAATTGGGGTTCTTCAGTGTCAGTTTGTAATTTTTTACTTTTTTCAGGGTTTCTTGCCATATTTGGGGTCCTTCAGTGTGAGTTTTTAATTTTCTACTCTTTCAGGGTTTCTCGCCATAAACTGTGTCCTATAGTATGTATTTTTCATTTTCCACGTTTTTCAGGTTTTTTCTTCATATTCTGGGTCCTACACTGTGATTTTCTCATTTCCACGTTTTCAGGTTTTCTTGCCATATTCCAGGTCCTTCAGTGTGGATTTTTAATTTTCCACGTTTTTCAGTATTTCTCCCCATATTATGGGTAATACAGTGTGAATTTTAATTATCCACTTTTTTTCATGGTTTCTCGCCATATTCTGTGTCCAACAGTGTGAGTTTTTAATTTTCACGTTTTTCAGTGTTTCTTGAAATATTCTGGGTCCTGCAGTGTGATTTTCTTATTTTCCACCTTTTTCAGGTTTTCTCCCCATATTTGGGGTCCTTCAGTGTCAGTTTGTATTTTTCTACTTTCTTCAGGGTTTCTCACCATATTCTGAATCCTACAGTGTGATTTTCTCATTTTCCACCTTTTTCAGGTTTTCTCGCCATGTTTGGGCTCCTTCACTGTGAGATTTTAATTTTCTACTTTTTTATTAACTTTTTCTCGCCATATTCTGGGTCCGTTAGTGTGAATTTTTAATTTTCACGTTTTTCACATTTTCTCGGCATATTCTGGGTCCTGAAATGTGATTTTCACATTTTGCACCTTTTTCAGGGTTTCTCGCCATATTTGGGGTCCTACAGTGTGAGTTTGTAATTTTGAACTTTTTTCAGGGTTTCTCGCCATATTCTGGGTCCTACAGCATGTATTTTTAATTTTCCACGTTTTCAGGGTTTCTGGGCAAAATCTGGGTCCTACAGTGTGATTATTCTCATTTTCCACCTTTTTCAGGTTTTCTCACCATATTCGGGGTCCTTCAGTGTGAATTTTTAATTTTCTACTTTTTTCAGGTTTTCTCGACATATTCTGGGTCCTACAGCATGTTTTTTTAATTTTACACGTTTTCAGGGTTTCTGGGCATAATCTGGGTCCTACAGTGTGATTATTCTCATTTTCCACCTTTTTCAGGTTTTCAAACCATATTCGGGGTCTTTCAGTGTGAATTTTTAATTTTCTACTTTTTTCAGGTTTTCTCGCCATATTCTGTGTCCTTCAGTGTGAGTTTTTTATCTTCCTCGTTTTTCAGGTTTTTCGCCATATTCTGGGTCCTTCCGTGTGATATTTTAATATTTTATCTTTTTCAGATTTTTTCGTCATATTCTGGGTCGTACTGTGTGATTTTCTCATTTCCATGTTTTTTCAGGGTCTCTTGCCGTATTCCAGGTCCTTCAGTGTGAATTTTTTCCCACGGTTTTCAGTATTTCTCTCCATATCTGGGTAATGAAGTGTGAATTTTTAATTGTCCAGTCTTTTCATGGTTTCTCACCATATTCTGTGTCCAATAGTGTGAATTTTTAATTTTCAGGTTTTTCATGGTTGTTCGGCATATTCTGGTTTCTCCAGTGTGATTTTCTCATTTTCCACGTTTTTCAAGTTTTTCCGTATTTTGGGTCCTACAAGTGTGATTTTCTCATTTTCGATGTTTTTCATGTTTTTGTAATTCTGGGTAATACAGTGTGATTATTCTCATTTTCTACCTTTTTCATGTTTTCGCGCCATATTCGGGATCCTTCAGTGTGAGTTTTTAATTTTCTACTTTGTTGAGGGTTTCTTGCCATATTCTCAGTGCTACAGAGTGTATTTTTAATTTTCCACGTTTCTCAGGGTTTCTCCCCATATTCTGGGTCCTAAAATGTGATTTTCTCATTACGATTTTTTCAAGTATTTTCGGAATTCTGGTTCCTACACTGTGATTATTCTCATTTTCCACATTTTTCAGGTTTTCTTGCCATATTTGAGGTCCTTAAGTGTGAGTTTTTAATTTTCTACTTTTATGAGGGTTTCTTGCCATATTCTGGGTACTACAGAGTGTATTATTAATTTTCCACCTTTCTCAGGGTTTCTTGCCATATTCTGGGTCCTACAGTGTCTGTCTGTCTCTCTGTGTGTCTGATCCCCTGGAACTGTAGATGGGCCACCATATAGTTGCTGGTAGTTGATCCCAGGTTCTCTGGAAGAGGAGAAAATGCTGTTAATTGTTGAGCCCTTTCAGTGGCTCCACCTATCTTTAAATTTTTAGAAGTATATGTTAGGCTGTGTTTATGTACATCATATGCAGACCATAAGAGGGATTTAGATTCTCCAGGATCTGACACCCTCTTCTGGAGTGTCTGAAGACAACTACAGTGTACTTATATCTAATAAATAAATAAATAAATAAATAAATAAATAAATAAACATTATTTTACAAGGATAAGAAAAAAAGAAAGACCAGGCAGGCCTGCCCTCCTTATCTCTGTCTGTCTGTCTGTCTGATCCCCTGGAACTGGAGATGGGCCACCATATAGTTGATGGTAGTTGATCCCATGTTCTCTGGAAGAAGAGACAATGCTGTTAATTGTTGAGCCCTTTCAGTGGCCCCACCCATCTTTAAATTTTTAGAAGTATATGTGAGGCTCTGTTTATGTACATCATATGCAGACCATAAGAGGGATTTAGATTCTCCAGAAGATGACACCCTCTTCTAGAGTGTCTGAACACAGCTACAGTGTACTTATATCTAATAAATACATACATAAATAAATAAATAAATAAATAAATAAATAAATAAATAAATATTTTTTTTAAAGTATAAGAAACAAAGAATGACCAGGCAGGCCTCCATCCTTATCTCTGTCAGTCTGTCTGTCTGTCTCTCTGAACCCTTGGAACTGGAGATGGGCCACCATATAGTTTCTGTTAGTTGATCCCAGGTTCTCTGGAAGAGGAGTCATTGCTGTTAATTGGTGAGCCCTTTCAGTGGCTCCACCTATCTTTAAATTTTTAGAAGTATATTTTAGGCTGTGTTTATGTACATCATATGCAGACCATAAGAGGGATTTAGATTCTCCAGAATTTGACACCCTCTTCTGGAGTGTCTCAAGACAACTACAGTGTACTTATATCTAATACATAAATAAATAAATAAATAAATAAATAAATAAATAAATAAACAAAAATTATTTTAAAAGGATAAGAAAGAAAGAAAGACCAGGCAGGCCTGCCATCCTTATCTCTCTCTGTCTGTCTGTCTGTCTGATCCCCTGGAACTGGAGATGGGCCACCATATAGTTGCTGGTAGTTGATCCCAGGTTCTCTGGAAGAAGAGACAATGCTGTTAATTGTGAGCCCTTTCAGTGGCCCCACCCATCTTAAATTTTTAGAAGTGTATGTGAATCTGTGTTTATGTCCATCATATGCAGACCATAAGAGGGATTTATATTCTCCAGAATCTGACACCCTCTTCTAGAGTGTCTGAAGACAGCTACAGTGTATTTATATCTAATAAATACATAAATAAATGAATAAACATTTTTTAAAAAGGATAAGAAAGAAAGAAAAACCAGGGAGGCCTGCCACCCTTGTCTGTCTGTCTCTTTGTCTGCCTGATCCCCTGGAACTGGAGATGGGCCACCATATAGTTGCTGGTAGTTGATCCCAGGTTCTCTGGTAGAGGAGACAATGCTGTTAATTTTTGAGCCCCTTCAGTGACCCCACACATCTTTAAATTTTTAGAAGTATATGTGAGGCTGTGTTTATGTACATCATATGCAGACCATAAGAGGGATTTAGATTCTCCAGAATCTGACACCCTCTTCTGGAGTGTCTGAAGACAGCTAGAGTGTACTTATATATAATAAATAAATAAATAAATAAATAAATAAATAAACATTTTTAAAAAGGATAAGAAAGAAAGTAAAACCAGGCAGGCCTGCAATCCTTGTCTGTCTGTCTGTCTGTCTGTCTGATCCCCTGGAACTTGAGATGGGCCACCATATAGTTGCTGCTAGTTGATCCCAGGTTCTCTGGTAGAGGAGACAATGCTGTTAATTGTTGAGCCGTTTCAGTGGCCCCACACATCTTTAAATTTTTAGAAGTATATGTGAGGCTGTGTTTATGTACATCATATGCAGACCATAAGACGGATTTAGATTCTCCAGAATATGACACCCTCTTCTGAAGTGCCTGAAGACAGCTACAGTGTACTTATATCTAATAAATACATATATAAATAAATAAACATTTTTAAAATGTATAAGAAAAAAAGAAAAACCAGGCAGGCCTGCAATCCTTGTCTGTCTGTCTGTATGTATGTCTGTCTGATCCCTGGAACTGGAATTTGGCCAAAATATAGTTGCTGGTAGTTGATCCCAGGTCCTCTGGAAGAGGAGACAATGCTGTTAATTGTTGAGCCCTTTCAGTGGCCCCACACATCTTTAAATTTTTAGAAGTATATGTGAGGCTGTGTTTATGTACATCATATGCAGACCATAAGAGGGATATAGATTCTCCAGAATCTGACACCCTCTTCTGGAGAGTCTGAAGATAGCTACAGTGTACTTATATCTAATAAATACATAAATAAATAAATAAATAAATAAATAAATGAATAAATAAATAAATAAACATTTTTTAAAAGTATAAGAAAGAAAGAAACACCAGGCAGCCCTGCCACCTTGTCTGTCTGTCTGTCTGTCTGTCTGTCTGTCTGTCTGTCTTATCCCCTGGAACTTGAGATGGGCCACCATATAGTTGCTGGTAGTTGATCCCACGTTCTCTGGAAGAAGAGAGAATGGTGTTAATTGTTGAGCCCTTTCAGTGGGCCCACCCATCTTTTAATTTTTAGAAGTATATGTGAGGCTGTGTTTATGTACATCATATGCAGACCATAAGAGGGATTTAGATTCTCCAGAAGATGACACCCTCTTCTAGAGTGTCTGAAGACAGCTACAGTGTACTTATATCTAATAAATACATAAATAAATAAATAAATAAATAAATAAATAAATAAATAAATATTTTTTAAAAAGTATAAGAAAGAAAGAAAGACCAGGCAGGCCTCCATCCTTATCTCTGTCAGTCTGTCTGTCTGTCTGTCTGATCCCTTGGAACTGGAGATGGGCCACCATATAGTTGCTGTTAGTTGATCCCAGGTTCTCTGGAAGAGGAGACAATGCTGTTAATTGTTGAGCCCTTTCAGTGGCTCCACCTATCTTTAAATTTTTAGAAGTATATGTTAGGCTCTGTTTATGTACATCATATGCAGACCATAAGAGGGATTTAGATTCTCCAGAATTTGACACCCTCTTCTGGAGTGTCTGAAGACAACTACAGTGTACTTATATCTAATACATAAATAAATAAATAAATAAATAAATAAATAAATAAATAAATAAACAAAAATTATTTTAAAAGGATAAGAAAGAAAGAAAGACCAGGCAGGCCTGCCATCCTTATCTCTGTCTGTCTGTCTGTCTGTCTGATCCCCTGGAACTGGAGATGGGCCACCATAGAGTTGCTGGTAGTTGATCCCAGGTTCTCTGGAAGAAGAGACAATGCTGTTAATTGTGAGCCCTTTCAGTGGCCCCACCCATCTTAAATTTTTAGAAGTGTATGTGAATCTGTGTTTATGTCCATCATATGCAGACCATAAGAGGGATTTATATTCTCCAGAATCTGACACCCTCTTCTAGAGTGTCTGAAGACAGCTACAGTGTATTTATATCTAATAAATACATTAATAAATAAATAAATAAACATTTTTTAAAAAGGATAAGAAAGAAAGAAAAACCAGGGAGGCCTGCCACCCTTGTCTGTCTGTCTCTTTGTCTGCCTGATCCCCTGGAACTGGAGATGGGCCACCATATAGTTGCTGGTAGTTGATCCCAGGTTCTCTGGTAGAGGAGACAATGCTGTCAATTTTTGAGCCCCTTCAGTGACCCCACACATCTTTAAATTTTTAGAAGTATATGTGAGGCTGTGTTTATGTACATCATATGCAGACCATAAGAGGGATTTAGATTCTCCAGAATCTGACACCCTCTTCTGGAGTGTCTGAAGACAGCTAGAGTGTACTTATATATAATAAATAAATAAATAAATAAATAAATAAATAAATAAACATTTTTAAAAAGGATAAGAAAGAAAGTAAAACCAGGCAGGCCTGCAATCCTTGTCTGTCTGTCTGTCTGTCTGTCTGATCCCCTGGAACTTGAGATGGGCCACCATATAGTTGCTGCTAGTTGATCCCAGGTTCTCTGGTAGAGGAGACAATGCTGTTAATTGTTGAGCCGTTTCAGTGGCCCCACACATCTTTAAATTTTTAGAAGTATATGTGAGGCTGTGTTTATGTACATCATATGCAGACCATAAGACGGATTTAGATTCTCCAGAATATGACACCCTCTTCTGAAGTGCCTGAAGACAGCTACAGTGTACTTATATCTAATAAATACATATATAAATAAATAAACATTTTTAAAATGTATAAGAAAAAAAGAAAAACCAGGCAGGCCTGCAATCCTTGTCTGTCTGTCTGTATGTATGTCTGTCTGATCCCTGGAACTGGAATTTGGCCAAAATATAGTTGCTGGTAGTTGATCCCAGGTCCTCTGGAAGAGGAGACAATGCTGTTAATTGTTGAGCCCTTTCAGTGGCCCCACACATCTTTAAATTTTTAGAAGTATATGTGAGGCTGTGTTTATGTACATCATATGCAGACCATAAGAGGGATATAGATTCTCCAGAATCTGACACCCTCTTCTGGAGAGTCTGAAGATAGCTACAGTGTACTTATATCTAATAAATACATAAATAAATAAATAAATAAATAAATAAATAAATAAATGAATAAATAAATGAATAAATAAATAAATAAACATTTTTTAAAAGTATAAGAAAGAAAGAAACACCAGGCAGCCCTGCCACCTTGTCTGTCTGTCTGTCTGTCTGTCTGTCTGTCTGTCTGTCTGTCTGTCTTATCCCCTGGAACTTGAGATGGGCCACCATATAGTTGCTGGTAGTTGATCCCACGTTCTCTGGAAGAAGAGAGAATGGTGTTAATTGTTGAGCCCTTTCAGTGGGCCCACCCATCTTTTAATTTTTAGAAGTATATGTGAGGCTGTGTTTATGTACATCATATGCAGACCATAAGAGGGATTTAGATTCTCCAGAAGATGACACCGTCTTCTAGAGTGTCTGAAGACAGCTACAGTGTACTTATATCTAATAAATACATAAATAAATAAATAAATAAATAAATAAATAAATAAATAAATATTTTTTTAAAAAGTATAAGAAAGAAAGAAAGACCAGGCAGGCCTCCATCCTTATCTCTGTCAGTCTGTCTGTCTGTCTGTCTGATCCCTTGGAACTGGAGATGGGCCACCATATAGTTGCTGTTAGTTGATCCCAGGTTCTCTGGAAGAGGAGACAATGCTGTTAATTGTTGAGCCCTTTCAGTGGCTCCACCTATCTTTAAATTTTTAGAAGTATATGTTAGGCTCTGTTTATGTACATCATATGCAGACCATAAGAGGGATTTAGATTCTCCAGAATTTGACACCCTCTTCTGGAGTGTCTGAAGACAACTACAGTGTACTTATATCTAATACATAAATAAATAAATAAATAAACAAAAATTATTTTAAAAGGATAAGAAAGAAAGAAAGACCAGGCAGGCCTGCCATCCTTATCTCTGTCTGTCTGTCTTTCTGTCTGATCCCCTGGAACTGGAGATGGGCCACCATATAGTTGCTGGTAGTTGATCCCAGGTTCTCTGGAAGAAGAGACAATGCTGTTAATTGTGAGCCCTTTCAGTGGCCCCACCCATCTTAAATTTTTAGAAGTGTATGTGAATCTGTGTTTATGTCCATCATATGCAGACCATAAGAGGGATTTATATTCTCCAGAATCTGACACCCTCTTCTAGAGTGTCTGAAGACAGCTACAGTGTATTTATATCTAATAAATACATAAATAAATAAATAAATAAATAAATAAACATTTTTTAAAAAGGATAAGAAAGAAAGAAAAACCAGGGAGGCCTGCCACCCTTGTCTGTCTGTCTCTTTGTCTGCCTGATCCCCTGGAACTGGAGATGGGCCACCATATAGTTGCTGGTAGTTGATCCCAGGTTCTCTGGTAGAGGAGACAATGCTGTCAATTTTTGAGCCCCTTCAGTGACCCCACACATCTTTAAATTTTTAGAAGTATATGTGAGGCTGTGTTTATGTACATCATATGCAGACCATAAGAGGGATTTAGATTCTCCAGAATCTGACACCCTCTTCTGGAGTGTCTGAAGACAGCTAGAGTGTACTTATATATAATAAATAAATAAATAAATAAATAAATAAATAAATAAATAAACATTTTTAAAAAGGATAAGAAAGAAAGTAAAACCAGGCAGGCCTGCAATCCTTGTCTGTCTGTCTGTCTGTCTGTCTGATCCCCTGGAACTTGAGATGGGCCACCATATAGTTGCTGCTAGTTGATCCCAGGTTCTCTGGTAGAGGAGACAATGCTGTTAATTGTTGAGCCGTTTCAGTGGCCCCACACATCTTTAAATTTTTAGAAGTATATGTGAGGCTGTGTTTATGTACATCATATGCAGACCATAAGACGGATTTAGATTCTCCAGAATATGACACCCTCTTCTGAAGTGCCTGAAGACAGCTACAGTGTACTTATATCTAATAAATACATATATAAATAAATAAACATTTTTAAAATGTATAAGAAAAAAAGAAAAACCAGGCAGGCCTGCAATCCTTGTCTGTCTGTCTGTATGTATGTCTGTCTGATCCCTGGAACTGGAATTTGGCCACAATATAGTTGCTGGTAGTTGATCCCAGGTCCTCTGGAAGAGGAGACAATGCTGTTAATTGTTGAGCCCTTTCAGTGGCCCCACACATCTTTAAATTTTTAGAAGTATATGTGAGGCTGTATTTATGTACATCATATGCAGACCATAAGAGGGATATAGATTCTCCAGAATCTGACACCCTCTTCTGGAGAGTCTGAAGATAGCTACAGTGTACTTATATCTAATAAATACATAAATAAATAAATAAATAAATAAATGAATAAATAAATAAATAAACATTTTTAAAAAGTATAAGAAAGAAAGAAACACCAGGCAGCCCTGCCACCTTGTCTGTCTGTCTGTCTGTCTGTCTGTCTGTCTGTCTGTCTGTCTTATCCCCTGGAACTTGAGATGGGCCACCATATAGTTGCTGGTAGTTGATCCCACGTTCTCTGGAAGAAGAGACAATGGTGTTAATTGTTGAGCCCTTTCAGTGGGCCCACCCATCTTTTAATATTTAGAAGTATATGTGAGGCTGTGTTTATGTACATCATATGCAGACCATAAGAGGGATTTAGATTCTCCAGAAGATGACATCCTCTTCTAGAGTGTCTGAAGACAGCTACAGTGTACTTATATCTAATAAATAAATACATAAATAAATAAATAAACAAATAAATAAATAAATATTTTTTAAAAAGTATAAGAAAGAAAGAAAGACCAGGCAGGCCTCCATCCTTATCTCTGTCAGTCTGTCTGTCTGTCTGTCTGATCCCTTGGAACTGGACATGGGCCACCATATAGTTGCTGTTAGTTGATCCCAGGTTCTCTGGAAGAGGAGACAATGCTGTTAATTGTTGAGCCCTTTCAGTGGCTCCACCTATCTTAAATTTTTAGAAGTATATGTTAGGCTCTGTTTATGTACATCATATGCAGACCATAAGAGGGATTTAGATTCTCCAGAATTTGACACCCTCTTCTGGAGTGTCTGAAGACAACTACAGTGTACTTATATCTAATAAATAAATAAATAAATAAATAAATAAATAAATAAATAAATAAACAAACATTATTTTAAAAGGATAAGAAAGAAAGAAAGACCAGGCAGGCCTGCCGTCCTTATCTCTGTCTGTCTGTCTGTCTGTTTGTCTGTCTAATCCCCTGGAACTGGAGATGGGCCACCATATAGTTGCTGGTAGTTGATCCCAGGTTCTCTGGAAGAAGAGACAATGCTGTTAATTGTTGAGCGCTTTCAGTGGCCCCACCCATCTTAAATTTTTAGAAGTGTATGTGAATCTGTGTTTATGTCCATCTTATGCAGACCATAAGAGGGATTTAGATTCTCCAGAATATGACACCCTCTTCTAGAGTGTCTGAAGACAGCTACAGTGTACTTATATCGAATAAATACATAAATAAATACATAAACATTTTTTAAAAAGGATAAGAAAGAAAGAAAAACCAGGGAGGCCTACCACACTTGTCTGTCTGTCTCTTTGTCTGCCTGATCCCCTGGAACTGGAGATGGGCCACCATATAGTTGCTGGTAGTTGATCCCAGGTTCTCTGGAAGAGGAGACAATGCTGTTAAATGTTGAGCCCTTTCAGTGGCCCCACCCATCTTTAAATTTTTAGAAGTATATGTGAGGCTGTGTTCATGTACATCATATGTAGACACCCTCTTCTGGAGAGTCTGAAGACAGCTATAGTGTACTTATATCTAATAAATACATAAATAAATAAATAAATGAATAAATGAATAAATAAATAAATAAACATTTTTTAAAAAGGATAAGAAAGAAAGAAAAATCAGGCAGTCCTGCAATCCTTATCTCTGTCTGTCTCTCTGTCTGTCTTATCCCCTGGAACTTGAGATGGGCTACCATATAGTTGCTGGTAGTTGATCCCACGTTCTCTGGAAGAAGAGACAATGCTGTTAATTGTTGAGCCCTTTCAGTGGGCCAACCCATCTTTTAATTTCTAAAAGTATATGTGAGGCTGTGTTTATGTACATCATATGTAGACCATAAGTGGGATTTAGATTCTCCAGAAGATGACACCCTCTTCTAGAGTGTCAGAAGACAGCTAAAGTGTACTTATATCTAATAAATAAATAAATAAATAAATAAATAAATAAATAAATAAATAAATAAATATTTTTTAAAAAGTATAAGAAAGAAAGAAAGACCAGCCAGGCCTCCATCCTTATCTCTGTCAGTCTGTCTGTCTGTCTGTCTGATCCCTTGGAACTGGAGATGGGCCACCATATAGTTGCCGTTAGTTGATCCCAGGTTCTCTGGAAGAGGAGACAATGCTGTTAATTGTTGAGCCCTTTCAGTGGCTCCACCTATCTTTAAATTTTTAGAAGTATATGTTAGGCTGTGATTATGTACATCATATGCAGACCATAAGAGAGATTTAGATTCTCCAGAATTTGACACCCTCTTCTGGAGTGTCTGAAGACAACTACAGTGTACTTATATCTAATAAATACATAAATAAATAAATAAATAAATAAATAAATAAATAAATAAATAAACATTATTTTAAAAGGATAAGAAAGAAAGAAAGACCAGGCAGGCCTGCCCTCCTTATCTCTGTCTGTCTGTCTGTCTGTCTGTCTGATCCCCTGGAACTGGAGATGGGCCACCATATAATTGCTGGTAGTTGATCCCAGGTTCTCTGGAAGAAGAGACAATGCTGTTAATTGCTGAGCCCTTTCAGTGGCCCCACCCATCTTAAATTTTTAGAAGTGTATGTGAATCTGTGTTTATGTCCATCATATGCAGATCATAAGAGGGATTTATATTCTCCAGAATCTGACACCCTCTTCTGGAGTGTCTGAAGACAGCTACAGTGTACTTATAATAAATAAATAAATAAATAAATAAATAAATAAATAAATAAACATTTTTGAAAAAGGATAAGAAAGAATGTAAGACCAGGCAGGCCTGCCATCCTTATCTCTGTCTGTCTGTCTGTCTGTCTGATCCCCTGGAACTGGAGATGGGCCACCATATAGTTTCTGCTAGTTGATCCCAGGTTCTCTGGTAGAGGAGACAATGCTGTTAATTGTTGAGCCGTTTCAGTGGCCCCACACATCTTTAAATTTTTAGAAGTATATGTGAGGCTGTGTTTATGTACATCATATGCAGATCATAAGAGGGATTTAGATTCGCCAGAATTTGACACCCTCTTCTGGAGTGTCTGAAGACAACTACAGTGTACTTATATCTAATAAATACATAAATAAATAAATAAATAAATAAACCTTATTTTAAATGGATAAAAAGAAAGAAAGACCAGGCAGGCCTGCCCTCCTTATCTCTGTCTTTCTGACTGTCTGTCTGTCTGTCTGATCCCCTGGTACTGGAGATGGGCCACCATATAGTTGCTGGTAGTTGATCCCAGGTTCTCTGGAAGAAGAGACAATGCTGTTAATTGCTGAGCCCTTTCAGTGGCCCCACCCATCTTAAATTTTTAGAAGTGTATGTGAATCTGTGTTTATGTCCATCATATGCAGACCAAAAGAGGGATTTATATTCTCCAGAATCTGACACCCTCTTCTGGAGCGTCTGAAGACAGCTAATGTGTACTTATATATAATAAATAAATAAATAAATAAATAAATAAATAAATAAACATTTTTAAAAGGATAGAAAGAAAGAAAAATCAGGCAGTCCTGCCATTCTTATCTCTGTCTGTCTGTCTGTCTGTCTCATCCCCTGCAACTTGAGATGGGCCACCATATAGTTGCTGGTATTTGACCCCACGTTCTCTGGAAGAGGAGACAATGTTGTTAATTGTTGAGCCCTTTCAGTGGGACCACACATCTTTAAATTTTTACAAGTATATGTGAGGCTGTGTTTATGAACATCATATGCAGACCATAAGAGGGATTTAGAATCTCCATTATGTGACACCCTCTTCTAGAGTGTCTGAAAACAGCTACAGTGTACTTATATCTAATAAATACATACATAAATAAATAAATAAATAAATAAATAAATAAATAAATAAACATTTTTTTAAAAATATGGGCTGGTGAGATGGCTCAGTGTGTAAGAGCACCCTACTGCTCTTCCGAAGGTCCAGAGTTCAAATCCCAGCAACCACATGGTGGCTCACAACCATCCGTAAGGAGATCTGGCGCTTTCTTCTGGAGTGTCTGAAGACAGCTACAGTGTACTTACATATAATAAATAAATAAATCTAAAAAAAAAAAAAAGTATAAGAAATAAAGAAAGACCAGGCAGGCCTGCCATCCTTATCTCTGTCTCTCTGTCTGTCTGTCTGTCTGATCCACTGGCCTGGAGATGGGCCAACATAAGGTGCTGGTAGTTGATCCCAGGTTCTCTGGTAGAGGAGACAATGCTGTTAATTGTTGAGCCCTCTCAGTTGCCCCACACATCTTTAAATTTTTAGAAGTATATGTGAGGCTGTGTTTATGTACATCATATGCAGACCATAAGAGGGATTTAGATTCTCCAGAATCTGACACACTCTTCTGGAGTGTCTGAAGACAGCTACAGTGTACTTATATCTAATAAATACATAAATAAATATATAAATAAACATTTTTTTAAAAAGGATAATAAAGAAAGAAAGACCAGGCAGGCCTGCCATCCTTATCACTGTCTGTATGTCTGTCTGTCTGATCCCCTGGAACTGGAAATGGGCCACCATATAGTTGCTGGTAGTTGATCCCAGGTACTCTGGAAGAGGAGACAATGCTGTTAATTGTTGAGCTTTTAGAGTGGCCCCACACTTCTTTAAATTTTTAGAAGTATATGTGAGGCTGTCTTTATGTACATCATATGCAGACCATAAGAGGGATTTAGATACTCCAGAATCTGACACCCTCTTCTGGAGTGTCTGAACAGCTACAGTGTACTTATATCTAATAAATAAATAAATAAATAAATAAATAAATAAATAAATAAATAAACAAACAAACATATTTAAAAGGATAAGAAGAAAGAAAGACCAGGCAGGCCTGCCATCCATATCTCTGTCTGTCTGTCTGTCTGTCAATCTGATACCTGGGAACTGGGGATGGCCCACGAATAGTTGCTGGTAGTTGATCCCTGGTTCTCTAGAAGAGGAGACAATGCTGTTAATTGTTGAGCCCTTTCAATGGCGCCACCCATCTTTAAATATTTAGAAGTATATGTGAGGCTGTGTTTATGTACATCACATGCAGACCATAAGAGGGATTTAGATTCTCCAGAATCTGACACCCTCTCCTGGAGTGTCTGAAGACAGCTACAGTGTACTTATATATAATAAATACATAAATAAATAAATGAATAAATGAATAAATAAATAAATAAACTTTTTTTTAAAAGGATAAGAAAGAAAGTAAAACCAGGCAGGCCTGCAATCCTTGTCTGTCTGTCTGTCTGTCTGATCCCCTGGAACTGGAGATGGTCCACCATATAGTTGCTGATAGTTGATCCCAGGTTCTCTGGAAGAGGAGACAATGCTGTTAATTGTTGAGTCCTTTCAGTGACCCCACCTATTTATAATTTTTATAAGTATATGTGAGGCTGTGTTTATGTACATCATATGCAGACCATAAGAGGAATTTAGATTCTCCAGAATCTGACACCCTCTTCTGGAGTGTCTGAACAGCTACAGTGTACTTATATCTACTAAATACATAAATAAATAAATAAATAAATAAATAAATAAATAAATAAATAAATAAATAAATAAACATTTTTCAAAAAGGATAAGACAGAAAGAAAGACCAGACAGGCCTGCCATCCATATCTCTGTCTGTCTGTCTGTCTGTCTATCTGATCCCCGGGAACTGGAGATGGGCCACAATATAGTTGCTGGTAGTTGATCCAAGGTTCTCTGGAAGAGGAGACATTGCTGTTAATTGTTGAGCCCTTTCAGTGGCCCCACACTTCTTTAAATATTTAGAAGTATATGTGAGGCTGTGTTTATGTACATCATATTCAGATTATAAGAGGATTTAGATTCTCCAGAATCTGACACCCTATACTGGAGTGTCTGAAGACAGCTACAGTGTACTTATATCTAATAAATACATAAATAAATAAATAAATAAACATTTTTGAAAAAGGATAAGAAAGAAAGTAAGACCAGGCAGGCCTGCCATCCTTATCTCTGTCTGTCTGTCTGTCTGTCTGATCCCCGGGAATGGAGATGGGCCACCATATAGTTGCTGGTAGTTGATCCAAGGTTCTCTGGAAGAGGAGACAATGCTTTTAATTGTTGATCCCTTTCAGTGGCCCCACACTTCTTTAAATATTTAGAAGTATATGTGAGGCTGTGTTTATGTACATCATATGCAGACCATAAGAGAGATTTAGATTCTCCAGAATCTGACACCCTCTTCTGGAGTGTCTGAAGACAGCTACAGTGTACTTATATCTAATAAATAAATAAATAAATAACTAAATAAATAAATAAATAAATAAATAAATAAATAAACATTTTTTAAAAAGGATAGGAAGGAAAGTAAGGCCAGGCAGGCCTGCCATCCTTATCTATGTCTGTCTGTCTGTCTGTCTGTCTGATCCTCTGGAACTGGAGATGGGCCACCATATAGTTGCTGGTAGTTGATCCCAGGTTCTCTGGAAGATGAGACAATGCTGCTAATTGTTGAGCCCTTTCAGTGGCCCCACCCATTTTTAATTTTTAGAAGTATATGTGATGCTGTGTTTATGTACATCATATTCAGACCATAAGAGGGATTTAGATTCTCTAAAATCTGTCACCCTCTTCTGGAGTGTCTGAAGACGGCTACAGTGTACTTATATCTAATAAATACATAAATAAATAAATAAATAAATAAACATTTTTTAAAAAGTATAAGAAATAAGGAAAGACCAGGCAGGCCTGCCATCCTTATCTCTGTCTCTCTGTCTGTCTGTCTGTCTGATCCACTGGAACTGGAGATGGGCCACCATAAGGTGCTGGTAGTTTATCCCAGGTTCTCTGAAAGAGGAGACAATGCTGTTAATTGTTGAGCCCTCTCAGTGGCCCCACACATCTTTAAATTTTTAGAAGTATATGTGAGGCTGTGTTTATGTACATCATATGCAGACCATAAGAGGGATTTAGATTCTCCAGAATCTGACACCCTCTTTTGGAGTGTCTGTACAGCTATAGTGTACTTATATCTAATAAATAAATAAATAAATAAATAAATAAATAAATAAATAAATAAATAAATAAACAAACATTTTTTTTAAAAAAAGGATAAGAAGAAAGAAAGACCAGGCAGGCCTGCCATCCTTATCACTGTCTCTGTCTGTCTGTCTGATCCCTGGAACTGGAGATGGACCACCATATAGTTGCTGGTAGTTGATCCCAGGTTCTCTATAAGAGGAGACAATGCTGTTAATTGTTGAGCCCTTTCAGTGGCCGCACACATCTTATAATTTTTAGAAGTATATGTTAGGCTGTGTTTATGTACATCATATGCAGACCATAAGAGGGATTTAGATTCTCCAGAATCTGACACCCTCTTCTGGAGTGTCTGAACAGCTAGAGTGTTCTTTTATCTAATAAATAAATAAATAAATAAATAAATAAATAAATAAATAAATAAACATTTTTAAAAAAGTATAAGAAATAAAGACCAGGCAGGCCTGCCATCCTTATCTCTGTCTCTCTATCTGTCTGTCTGTCTGATCCACTGGAACTGGAGATGGGCCACCATAAGGTGCTGGTAGTTTATCCCAGGTTCTCTGAAAGAGGAATCTATGCTGTTAATTGTTGAGCCCTCTCAGTGGCCCCACCCATCTTTAAATTTTTAGAAGTATATGTGAGGCTGTGTTTATGTACATCATATGCAGACCATAAGAGGGATTTAGATTCTCCAGAATCTGACACCCTCTTCTGGAGTGTCTGAAGACAGCTACAGTGTACTTATATGTAATAAATACATAAATAAATATATAAATAAACATTTTTTTAAAAAGGATAAGAAAGAAATAAAGACCAGGCAGGCCTGCCATCCTTATCACTGTCTCTATGTCTGTCTGTCTGATCCCCTGGAACTGGAGATGGGCCACCATATAGTTGCTGGTAGTTGATCCCAGGTACTCTGGAAGAGGAGACAATGCTATTAATTGTTGAGGTTTTAGAGTGGCCCCACCCTTCTTTAAATTTTTAGAAGTATATCTGAGGCTGTGTTTATGTACATCATATGCAGACCATAAGAGGGATTTAGATTCTCCAGAATCTGACACCCTCTTCTGGAGTGTCTGAACAGCTAGAGTGTTCTTTTATCTAATAAATAAATAAATAAATAAATAAATAAATAAATAAATAAATAAACATTTTTAAAAAAGTATAAGAAATAAAGACCAGGCAGGCCTGCCATCCTTATCTCTGTCTCTCTATCTGTCTGTCTGTCTGATCCACTGGAACTGGAGATGGGCCACCATAAGGTGCTGGTAGTTTATCCCAGGTTCTCTGAAAGAGGAGACTATGCTGTTAATTGTTGAGCCCTCTCAGTGGCCCCACCCATCTTTAAATTTTTAGAAGTATATGTGAGGCTGTGTTTATGTACATCATATGCAGACCATAAGAGGGATTTAGATTCTCCAGAATCTGACACCCTCTTCTGGAGTGTCTGAAGACAGCTACAGTGTACTTATATGTAATAAATACATAAATAAATATATAAATAAACATTTTTTTAAAAAGGATAAGAAAGAAATAAAGACCAGGCAGGCCTGCCATCCTTATCACTGTCTCTATGTCTGTCTGTCTGATCCCCTGGAACTGGAGATGGGCCACCATATAGTTGCTGGTAGTTGATCCCAGGTACTCTGGAAGAGGAGACAATGCTATTAATTGTTGAGGTTTTAGAGTGGCCCCACCCTTCTTTAAATTTTTAGAAGTATATGTGAGGCTGTGTTTATGTACATCATATGCAGACCATAAGAGGGATTTAGATTCTCCAGAATCTGACACCCTCTTCTGGAGTGTCTGAACAGCTAGAGTGTACTTATTTCTACTAAATACATAAATAAATAAATAAATAAATAAATAAATAAATAAATAAACAAACAAACATTTTTTAAAAAAGATAAGACAGAAAGAAAGACCTGGCACGCCTGCCATCCATATCTCTGTCTGTCTGTCTGTCTGTCTGTCTATCTGATCTCTGGGAACTGGAGATGGGCCACGAATAGTTGCTGGTAGTTGATCCCATGTTCTCTGGAAGAGGAGTCAGTGCTGTTAATTGTTGAGCCCTTTCAGTGGCCCCACCCATCTTTAAATTTTTAGAAGTATATGTGAGGCTGTGTTTATGTACATCATATGCAGACCATAAGAGGGATTTAATTTCTCCAGAATCTGACACCCTCTTCTGGAGTGTCTGAACAGCTACAGTGTACTTATATCTAATAAATAAATAAATAAATAAATAAATAAATGAATAAATAAATAAATAAATAAATAAACAAACATTTTTTTAAAAAAAGTATAAGAAAGAAAGAAAGACCAGGCAGGCCTGCCATCCTTATCACTGTCTGTTTGTCTGTCTGTCTGATCCCCTGGAACTGGAGATGGACCACCATATAGTTGCTGGTAGTTGATCCCAGGTTCTCTATAAGACGAGACAATGCTGTTAATTGTTGAGCCCTTTCAGTGTCCCCACAGATCTTTTAATTTTTAGAAGTATATGTTAGGCTGTGTTTATGTACATCATATGGAGACCATAAGAGGGAGTTAGATTCTCCAGAATCTGACACCCTCTACTGGAGTGTCTGAACAGCTACAGTGTACTTATATGTAATAATTACATAAATAAATAAATAAATAAATAAATAAATAAATATTTTTTAAAAAGGATAAGAAAGAAAGAAAGAAAGACCAGGCAGGCCTGCCATCCTTATCTCTGTCTGTCTGTATGTCTGTCTGATCCCTTGGAACTGGAGATGGGCCACTTTGTTGGTGCTGGAGGTTGGTCCCAGGTTCTCTGGAAGAGGAGACAATGCTGTTCATTGTTGAGTCCTTTCAGTGGCCTTTTAATTTTTTAAGTATATGTGAGGCTGTGTTTATGTACATCATATTCAGACCATAAGAGGGATTTAGATTCTCTAGAATCTGACACCCTCTTCTGGAGTGTCTGAAGACGGCTACAGTGTAGTTATATCTAATAAATAAATAAATAAATAAATAAATAAATAAATAAATAAATAAACATTTTTTAAAAAGTATAAGAAATAAAGAAAGACCAGGCAGGCCTGCCATCTTTATCTCTGTCTCTCTGTCTGTCTGTCTGTCTGTCTGATCCACTGGAACTGAAGATGGGCCACCATAAGGTGCTGGTAGTTTATCCCAGGTTCTCTGAGAGAGGAGACAATGCTGTTAATTGTTGAGCCCTTTCAGTGGCCCCACACATCTTTAAATTTTTAGAAGTATATGTGAGGCTGTGTTTATGTACATCATATGCAGACCATAAGAGGGATTTAGATTCTCCAGAATCTGACACCCTCTTCTGGAGTGTCTGAAGACAGCTACAGTGTACTTATATCTAATAAATACATAAATAAATATATAAATAAACATTTTTTTTAAAGGATAAGAAAGAAAGAAAGTCCAGGCAGGCCTGCCATCCATATCTCTGTCTGTCTGTCTGTCTGTCTATCTGATCCCTGGGAACTGGAGATGGGCCACGAATAGTTGCTGGTAGTTGATCCCAGGTTTTCTGGAAGAGGAGACAATGCTGTTAATTGTTGAGCCCTTTCAGTGGCCCCACCCATTTTTAATTTTTAGAAGTATATGTGATGCTGTGTTTATGTACATCATATTCAGACCATAAGAGGGATTTAGATTCTCTAGAATCTGTCATCCTCTTCTGGAGTGTCTGAAGACGGGTACAGTGTACTTATATCTAATAAATACATAAATAAATAAATAAATAAACATTTTTTAAAAAGTATAAGAAATAAAGAAAGACCAGGCAGTCCTGCCATCTTTATCTCTGTCTCTCTGTCTGTCTGTCTGTCTGATCCACTGAAACTGGAGATGGGCCACCATAAGGTGCTGGTAGTTTATCCCAGGTTCTCTGAAAGAGGAGACAATGCTGTTAATTGTTGAGCCCTCTCAGTGGCCCCAAACATCTTTAAATTTTTAGAAGTATATGTGAGGCTGTGTTTATGTACATCATATGCAGACCATAAGAGGGATTTAGATTCTCCAGAATCTGACACCCTCTTCTGGAGTGTCTGAAGACAGCTACAGTGTACTTATATCTAATAAATACATAAATAAATATATAAATAAACATTTTTTTAAAAAGGATAAGAAAGAAAGAAAGACCAGGCAGGCCTGCCATCCTTATCACTGTCTGTATGTCTGTCTGTCTGATCCCCTGGAAGTGGAGATGGGCCACTATATAGTTGCTGGTAGTTGATCCCAGGTACTCTGGAAGAGCAGACAATGCTGTTAATTGTTGAGCTTTTAGAGTGGCCCCACTCTTCTTTAAATTTTTAGAAATATATGTGAGGCTGTGTTTATGTACATCATATGCAGACCATAAGAGGGATTTAGATTCTCCAGAATCTGACACCCTCTTCTGGAGTGTCTGAACAGCTACAGTGTACTTATATCTAATAAATAAATAAATAAATAAATAAATAAATAAATAAATAAACATTTTTTAAAAAGTATAAGAAATAAAGAAAGACCAGGCAGGCCTGCAATCCTTATCTCTGTCTCTCTGTCTGTCTGTCTGTCTGATCCACTGGAAGTGGAGATGGCCCACCATAAGGTGCTAGTAGTTTATCCCAGGTTCTCTGAAAAAGGAGACAATGCTGTTAATTGTAGAGCCCTCTCAGTGGCCCCACACATCTTTAAATTTTTAGAAGTATATGTGAGGCTGTGTTTATGTACATCATATGCAGACCATAAGAGGGATTTAGATTCTCCAGAATCTGACACCCTCTTCTGGAGTGTCTGAAGACAGCTAAAGTGTACTTATATCTAAGAAATACATAAATAAATATATAAATAAACATTTTTTTAAAAAGGATAAGAATGAAAGAAAGACCAGACAGGCCTGCCATCCTTAGCACTGTCTGTATGTCTGTCTGTCTGATCCCCTGGAACTGGAGATGGGCCACCGTATAGTTGCTGGTAGTCGATCCCTGGTATTCTGGAAGAGGAGACAATGCTGTTAATTGTTGAGCTTTTAGAGTGGCACCACCCTTCTTTAATTTTTTAGAAGTATATGTGAGGCTGTGTTTATGTACATCATATGCAGACCATAAGAAAGATTTAGATTCTCAAGAATATGACACCCTCTTCTGGAGTGTCTGAACAGCTACAGTGTACTTATATCTAATAAATAAATAAATAAATAAATAAATAAATAAATAAATAAATAAACATTTTTTTAAAAGGATAAGACAGAAAGAAAGACCAGGCAGGCCTGCCATCCATATCTCTGTCTGTCTGTCTGTCTGTCTGTCTGTCTATCTGATCCCTAGGAACTGGAGATGGGCCACGAATAGTTGCTGGTAGTTGATCCCAGGTTCTCTGGAAGAGGAGACAATGCTGTTAATTGTTGACCCCTTTCAGTGGCGCCACCCATCTTTAAATATTTAGAAGTATATGTGAGGCTGTGTTTATGTACATCATATGCAGATCATAAGAGGGATTTAGATTCTCCAGAATCTGACACCCTCTTCTGGAGTGTCTGAAGACAGCTACAGTGTACTTTTATCTAATAAATAAATAGATAAATAAATAAATAAGTAAATAAACATTTTTTAAAAAGGATAAGAAAGAAACAAAGACCAGGCAGGCCTACCATCCATATCTCTGTCTGTCTGTCTGTCTGTCTATCTGATCCGCGGGAACTGGAGATGGGCCACCATATAGTTGCTGGTAGTTGATCCAAGGTTCTCTGGAAGAGGAGACAATGCTGTTAATTGTTGAGCCCTTTCAGTGGCCCCACACTTCTTTAAATATTTGAAAGTATATGTGAGGCTGTGTTTATGTACATCATATTCAGATTATAAGAGGATTTAGATTCTCCAGAATCTGACACCCTATACCGGAGTGTCTGAATACAGCTACTGTGTACTTATATATAATAAATACATAAATAAATAAATAAATAAATAAATAAATAAATAAATAAATAAATAAACATTTTTGAAAAAGGAAAAGAAAGAAAGTAAGACCAGGCAGGCCTGCCATACTTATCTCTGTCTGTCTGTCTGTCTGTCTGATCCCCTGGAACTGGAGATGTGCCACCATATAGTAGCTGGTAGTTGATCCAAGGTTCTCTGGAAGAGGAGACAATGCTGTTAATTGTTGAGCCCTTTCAGTGGCCCCACACTTTTTAAATATTTAGAAGTATATGTGAGGCTGTGTTTATGTACATCATATTCAGATTATAAGAGGATTTAGATTCTCCAGAGTCTGACACCCTCTTCTGGAGTGTCTGAAGACAGCTACAGTGTACTTATATCTAATAAATCCATAAATAAATATATAAATAAACATTTTTTTAAAAAGGATAAGAAAGAAAGAAAGACCAGGCAGGCCTGCCATCCTTATCACTGTCTGTATGTCTGTCTGTATGATCCCCTGGAACTGGAGATGGGCCACCATATAGTTGCTGGTAGTTGATCCCAGGTACTCTGGAAGAGGAGACAATGCTGTTAATTGTTGAGCTTTTAGAGTGGCCCCACCCTTATTTAAATTTTTAGAAGTATATGTGAGGCTGTGTTTATGTACATCATATGCAGACCATAAGAGGGATTTAGATTCTCCAGAATCTGACACCCTCTTCTGCAGTGTGTGAACAGCTACAGTGTACTTATATCTAATAAATAAATAAATAAATAAATAAATAAATAAATAAACAAACATTTTTTTTAAAAAAAGGATAAGAAAGAAAGAAAGACCAGGCAGGCCTGCCACCCTTATCACTGTCTGTCTGTCTGTCTGTCTGATCCCCTGGAACTGGAGATGGACCACCATATAGTTGCTGGTAGTTGATCCCAGGTTCTCTATAAGAGGAGACAATGCTGTTAATTTTTGAGCCCTTTCAGTGGCCCCACACATCTTTTAATTTTTAGAAGTATATGTTAGGCTGTGTTTATGTACATCATATGCAGACCATAAGAGGGATTTAGATTCTCCAGAATCTGACACCCTCTTCTGGAGTGTCTGAAGACAGCTACAGTGTACTTATATCTAATAAATACATAAATAAATATATAAATAAACATTTTTTTAAAAAGGATAAGAAAGAATGAAAGACCAGGCAGGCCTGCCATCCTTAGCACTGTCTGTATGTCTGTCTGTCTGATCCCCTGGAACTGGAGATGGGCCACCATATAGTTGCTGGTAGTTGATCCCAGGTACTCTTGAAGAGGAGACAATGCTGTTAATTGTTGAGCTTTTAGAGTGGCCCCACCCTTCTTTAAATTTTTAGAAGTATATGTGAGGCTGTGTTTATGTACATCATATGCAGACCATAAGAGGGATTTAGATTCTCCAGAATCTGACAACCTCTTCTGGAGTGTCTGAACAGCTACAGTGTACTTATATCTAATAAATAAATAAATAAATGAATAAATAAATAAATAAATAAATAAACATTTTTTAAAAAGGATATGACAGAAAGAAAGACCAGGCAGGCCTGCCAACCATATCTCTGTCTGTCTGTCTGTCTGTCAATCTGATCCCTGGGAACTGGAGTTGGGCCACGAATAATTGCTGGTAGTTGATCCCAGGTTCTCTGGAAGAGGAGACAATGATGTTAATTGTTGAGCCCTTTCAGTGGCGCCACCCATCTTTAAATATTTAGTAGTAAATGTGAGGCTGTGTTTATGTACATCATATGCAGACCATAAGAGGGATTTAGATTCTCCAGAATCTGACACCCTCTTCTGGAGTGTCTGAAGACAGCTACAGTGTACTTATATCAAATAAATAAATAGATAAATAAATAAATAAATAAATAAACATTTTTAAAAATGATAAGGAAGAAAGAAAGACCAGGCAGGCCTGCCATCCATATCTCTGTCTGTCTGTCTGTCTGTCTATCTGATCCCCGGGAACTGGAGATGGGGCACCATATAGTTGCTGGTAGTTGATCCAAGGTTCTCTGGAAGAGGAGACAATGCTGTTAATTTTGAGCCCTTTCAGTGGCCCCACACTTCTTTAAATATTTAGAAGTATATGTGAGGCTGTGTTTATGTACATCATATTCAGATTATAAGAGGATTTAGATTCTCCAGAATCTGACACCCTATACTGGAGTGTCTGAAGACAGCTACAGTTTACTTATAATAAATAAATAAATAAATAAATAAATAAATAAATAAACATTTTTGAAAAAGGATAAGAAAGAATGTAAGACCAGGCAGGCCTGCCATCCTTATCTCTGTCTGTCTGTCTGTCTGTCTGATCCCCTGGAACTGGAGATGGGCCACCATATAGTTGCTGGTAGTTGATCCCATGTTCTCTGGAAGAGGAGACAATGCTGTTAATTGTTGAGCCCTTTCAGTGGCCCCACCCATTTTTAATTTTTAGAAGTATATGTGATTTTGTGTTTATGTACATCATATTCAGACCATAAGAGGGATATAGATTCTCTAGAATCTGTCACCCTCTTCTGGAGTGTCTGAAGACGGGTACAGTGTACTTATATCTAATAAATAAATAGATAAATAAATAAATTAATAAATAATCATTTTTTAAAAAGTATAAGAAATAAAGAAAGACCAGGCAGGCCTGCCCTACTTATCTCTGTCTCTCTGTCTGTCTGTCTGTCTGATCCACTGGAACTGGAGATGGGCCACCATAAGGTGCTGATAGTTTATCCCAGGTTCTCTGAAAGAGGAGATAATGCTGTTAATTGTTGAGCCCTCTCAGTGACCCCACACATCTTTAAATTTTTAGAAGGATATGTGAGGCTGTGTTTATGTACATCATACGCAGACCATAAGAGGGATTTAGATTCTCCAGAATCTGACACCCTCTTCTGGAGTGTCTGAAGACAGCTACAGTGTACTTATATCTAAGAAATACATAAATAAATATATAAATAAACATTTTTTTAAAAAGGATAAGAATGAAAGAAAGACCAGACAGGCCTGCCATCCTTATCACTGTCTGTATGTCTGTCTGTATGATCCCCTGGAACTGGAGATGGGCCACCATATAGTTGCTGGTAGTTGATCCCAGGTACTCTGGAAGAGGAGACAATGCTGTTAATTGTTGAGCTTTTAGAGTGGCCCCACCCTTCTTTAAATTTTTAGAAGTATATGTGAGGCTGTGTTTATGTACATCATATGCAGACCATAAGAGGGATTTAGATTCTCCAGAATCTGACACCCTCTTCTGGAGTGTCTGAACAGCTACAGTGTACTTATATCTAATAAATAAATAAATAAATAAATAAATAAATAAACAAACATTTTTTTAAAAAAAGGATAAGAAAGAAAGAAAGACCAGGCAGGACTGCCATCCTTATCTCTGTCTGTCTGTCTGTCTGTCTTATCCCCTGGAACTTGAGATGGGCCACCATATAGTTGCTGGTAGTTGATCCCACGTTCTCTGGAAGAAGAGACAATGCTGTTAATTGTTGAGCCCTTTCAGTGGGCCCACCCATCTTTAAATTTTTAGAAGTATATGTGAGGCTGTGTTTATGTACATCATATGCAGACCATAAGAGGGATTTAGATTCTCCAGAATATGACACCCTCTTCTAGAGTGTCTGAAGACAACTACAGTGTACTTATATCTAATAAATACATAAATAAATAAATAAACATTTTTTAAAAAGAATAAGAAAGAAAGAAAGACCAGGCAGGCCTGCCACCTTGTCTGTCTGTCTGTCTGTCAGTCTGTCTATCTGTCAGATACCCTGGAACTGGATGGGCCACCATATAGTTGCTGGTAGTTGATCCCAGGTTCTCTGGAAGAGGAGACAATGCTGTTAGTTGTTGAGCCCTTTCAGTGGCCCCACCCATCTTTAAATTTTTAGAAGTATATGTGAGGCTGTGTTCATGTACATCATATGCAGACCATAAGAGGGATATTGATTCTCCAGAATCTGCACCGTCTTCTGGAGAGTCTGAAGACAGCTACAGTGTACTTATATCTTAAATACATAAATAAATAAATAAAAGAATAAATGAATAAATAAATAAATAAATAAATAAATAAACATTTTTTAAAAAGGATAAGAAAGAAAGAAAAATCAGGCAGGCCTGCCATCCTTATCTCTGTCTGTCTGTCTGTCTGTCTGTCTTATCCCCTGGAACTTGAGATGGGCCACCATATAGTTGCTGGTAGTTGATCCCACGTTCTCTGGAAGAAGAGACAATGTTGTTAATTGTTGAGCCCTTTCAGTGGGCCCAACCATCTTTAAATTTTTAGAAGTATATGTGAGGCTGTGTTTATGTACATCATATGCAGACCATAAGAGGGATTTAGATCCTCCAGAAGATGACACCCTCATTTAGAGTGTCTGAAGACAGCTACAGTGTACTTATATCTAATAAATACATAAATAAATAAATAAATAAATAAATAAATAAACATTTTTTTTAAAGTATAACAAAGAAAGAAAGACCAGGCAGGCCTCCATCCTTATCTCTGTCAGTCTGTCTGTCTGTCTGTCTGATCCCTTGGAACTGGAGATGGGCCACCATATAGTTGCTGTTAGTTGATCCCAGGTTCTCTGGAAGAAGAGTCAATGCTGTTAATTGTTGAGCCCTTTTAGTGGCTCCACCTATCTTTAAATTTTTAGAAGTATATGTTAGGCTGTGTTTATGTACCGAATATGCAGACCATAAGAGGGATTTAGATTCTCCAGAATCTGACACCCTCTTCTGGAGTGTCTGAAGACAGCTACAGTGTACTTATATCTAATAAATACATAAATAATATAAAAAATAAATAAATAAATAAACATTTTTTAAAAGGGATAAGAAATAAAGAAAAACCAGGCAGGCCTGCCCTCCTTATCTCTGTCTGTCTGTCTGTCTGTCTGATCCCCTGGAACTGGAGATGGGCCACCATATAGTTGCTGGTAGTTGATCCCACGTTCTCTGGAAGAAGAGACAATGCTGTTAATTCTTGAGCCGTTTCAGTGGCCCCACCCATCTTAAATTTTTAGAAGTGTATGTGAATCTGTGTTTATGTCCATCATATCTAGACCATAAGAGGGATTTATATTCTCCAGAATCTGACACCCTCTTCTGGAGTGTCTGAAGACAGCTACAGTGTACTTATATCTAATAAATCCATAAATAAATAAATAAACATTTTTTTAAAAAGATAAGAAAGAAAGAAAAACCAGGGAGGCCTGCCACCCTTGTCTGTCTGTCTCTTTGTCTGCCTGATCCCCTGGAACTGGAGACGGGCCACCATATAATTGTTGGTAGTTGATCCCAAGTTCTCTGGTAGAGGAGACAATGCTGTTAATTGTTGAGCCCTTTCTGTGGCCCCACCCATCTTTAAATTTTTAGAAGTATATGTGAGGCTGTGCTTATGTACATCATATGCAGACCATAAGAGGGATTTAGATTCTCCAGAATCTGACACCCTCTTCTGGAGTGTCTGAAGATAGCTACAGTGTACTTATATCTAATAAATACATAAATAAATAAATAAATAAATAAATAAACAAACATTTTTTAAAAAGGATAAGAAAGAAAGAAAGACCAGGCAGGGCTGCCATCCTTATCTTTGTCTGTCTGTCTGTCTCTCTGTTTGTCTGTCTGTCTGATCTCCTGGAACTGGAGATGGGCCACCATTTTGTTGCTGGTAGTTGAACCCAGGTCTTCTGAAGAGGAGACAATGCTGTTAATTGTTCAGCCCTTTCAGTGGCCCCACCCAACTTTATAATTTCTAGAAGTAAATGTGATGCTGTGTTTATGTACATCATATTCACACCATTAAAGAGGGATTTATATTCTCCAGAATCTGACACCGTCTTTTGGAGTGTCTATGACGGATACAGTGTACTTATAACTAATAAATACATAAATAAAGAAATAAACATTTTTTTAAAACGATAAGAAAGAAAGAAAGACCAGGCAGGCCTGCCATCCATATCTCTGTCTGTCTGTCTGTCTGTCTGATCCTCTGGAACTGGAGATGGGCCACCATAGAGTTGCTTGTAGTTGATCCCAGGTTCTCTGGAAGAGGAGTCAATGCTGTTAATTGTTGAGCCCTTTCAGTGGCCCCACCCATCTTTAAATTTTTAGAAGTATATGCGAGGCTGTGTTTATGTACCGAATATGCAGACCATAAGAGGGATTTAGATTCTCCAGAATCTGACAACCTCTTCTGGAGTGTCTGAAGATAGCTACAGTGTACTTATATCTAATAAATAAATAAATAAATAAATAAATAAATAAATAAATAAACAAACATTTTCTAAAAAGGATAAGAAAGAAAGAAAAACCAGGCAGGACTGCCATCCTTATCTCTGTCTGTCTGTCTGTCTGTCTGATCCCTTGGAACTGGAGATGGGCCACCATATAGTTGCTGTTAGTTGATCCCAGGTTCTCTGGAAGAAGAGTCAATGCTGTTAATTGTTGAGCCCTTTTAGTGGCTCCACCTATCTTTAAATTTTTAGAAGTATATGTTAGGCTGTGTTTATGTACATTATATGCAGACCATAAGAGGGATTTAGATTCTCCAGAATCTGACACCCTCTTCTGGAGTGTCTGAAGACAGCTACAGTGTACTTATATCTAATAAATACATAAATAATATAAAAAATAAATAAATAAATAAACATTTTTTAAAAGGGATAAGAAATAAAGAAAAACCAGGCAGGCCTGCCCTCCTTATCTCTGTCTGTCTGTCTGTCTGTCTGATCCCCTGGAACTGGAGATGGGCCACCATATAGTTGCTGGTAGTTGATCCCACGTTCTCTGGAAGAAGAGACAATGCTGTTAATTCTTGAGCCGTTTCAGTGGCCCCACCCATCTTAAATTTTTAGAAGTGTATGTGAATCTGTGTTTATGTCCATCATATCTAGACCATAAGAGGGATTTAGATTCTCCAGAATCTGACACCCTCTTCTGGAGTGTCTGAAGACAGCTACAGTGTACTTATATCTAATAAATCCATAAATAAATAAATAAACATTTTTTAAAAAAGATAAGAAAGAAAGAAAAACCAGGGAGGCCTGCCACCCTTGTCTGTCTGTCTCTTTGTCTGCCTGATCCCCTGGAACTGGAGACGGGCCACCATATAATTGCTGGTAGTTGATCCCAAGTTCTCTGGTAGAGGAGACAATGCTGTTAATTGTTGAGCCCTTTCTGTGGCCCCACCCATCTTTAAATTTTTAGAAGTATATGTGAGGCTGTGCTTATGTACATCATATGCAGACCATAAGAGGGATTTAGATTCTCCAGAATCTGACACCCTCTTCTGGAGTGTCTGAAGATAGCTACAGTGTACTTATATCTAATAAATAAATAAATAAATAAATAAATAAATAAATAAACAAACATTTTTTAAAAAGGATAAGAAAGAAAGAAAGACCAGGCAGGGCTGCCATCCTTATCTTTGTCTGTCTGTCTGTCTCTCTGTTTGTCTGTCTGTCTGATCTCCTGGAACTGGAGATGGGCCACCATTTTGTTGCTGGTAGTTGATCCCAGGTCTTCTGAAGAGGAGACAATGCTGTTAATTGTTCAGCCCTTTCAGTGGCCCCACCCAACTTCATAATTTCTAGAAGTAAATGTGATGCTGTGTTTATGTACATCATATTCACACCATTAAAGAGGGATTTATATTCTCCAGAATTTGACACCGTCTTTTGGAGTGTCTATGACGGATACAGTGTACTTATAACTAATAAATACATAAATAAAGAAATAAACATTTTTTTAAAACGATAAGAAAGAAAGAAAGACCAGGCAGGCCTGCCATCCATATCTCTGTCTGTCTGTCTGTCTGTCTGATCCTCTGGAACTGGAGATGGGCCACCATAGAGTTGCTTGTAGTTGATCCCAGGTTCTCTGGAAGAGGAGACAATGCTGTTAATTGTTGAGCCCTTTCAGTGGCCCCACCCATCTTTAAATTTTTAGAAGTATATGCGAGGCTGTGTTTATGTACCGAATATGCAGACCATAAGAGGGATTTAGATTCTCCAGAATCTGACAACCTCTTCTGGAGTGTCTGAAGATAGCTACAGTGTACTTATATCTAATAAATAAATAAATAAATAAATAAATAAATAAATAAATAAATAAATAAACAAACATTTTCTAAAAAGGATAAGAAAGAAAGAAAAACCAGGCAGGGCTGCCATCCTTATCTTTGTCTGTCTGTCTGTCTCTCTGTTTGTCTGTCTGTCTCATCTCCTGGAACTGGAGATGGGCCACCATTTTGTTGCTGATAGTTGATCCCAGGTCTTCTGAAGAGGAGACAATGCTGTTAATTGTTCAGCCCTTTCAGTGGCCCCACCCATCTTTAAATTTCTAGAAGTAAATGTGATGCTGTGTTTATGTACATCATATTCAGACCCTTAGAGAGGGATTTATATTCTCCAGAATCTGACACCGTCTTTTGGAGTGTCTATGACGGATACAGTGTACTTATATCTAATAAATACATAAATAAAGAAATAAACATTTTTTTAAAAAGATAAGAAAGAAAGAAAGACCAGGCAGGCCTGCCATCCTTATCTCTGTCTGTCTGTCTGTCTGTCTGATACTCTGGACCTGGAGATGGGCCACCATAGAGTTGCTTGTAGTTGATCCCAGGTTCTCTGGAAGAGGAGACAATGCTGTTAATTGTTGAGCCCTTTCAGTGGCCCCACCCATCTTTAAATTTTTAGAAGTATATGCGAGGCTGTGTTTATGTACCGAATATGCAGACCATAAGAGGGATTTAGATTCTCCAGAATCTGACACCCTCTTCTGGAGTGTCTGAAGACAGCTACAGTGTACTTATATCTAATAAATTCATAAATAAACAAATGAACATTTTTAAAAAAGGATAATAAAGAAAGAGAGACCAGGCAAGCCTGCCATCCTTGTCTGTCTGTCTGTCTGATCCCCTGGAAATGGAGATGGGCCACCATATAATTGCTGGTAGTTGATCCCAGGTTCTCTGGAAGAGGAGTCAGTGCTGTTAATTGTTGAGCCCTTTCAGTGGCCCCACCCATCTTTAAATTTTTTGAAGTATATGTGAGGCTGTGTTCATGTACATCATATGCAGACCATAAGAGGGATATAGATTCTCCAGAATCTGACACCCTCTTCGGGAGTGTTTGAAGACAGCTACAGTGTACTTAAATCTAATAAATACATACTTAAATTAATAAACATTTTTTAAAAAGGATAAGAAAGAATGAAAGACCAGGTAGGCCTGCCATCCTTAACTCTATCTGTCTGTATGTCTGTCTGTCTGTCTGATCCCCTGGAACTGGAGATGGGCCACCATATAGTTGCTGGTAGTTGATCCCAGGTTATCTATAAGAGGAGACAATGCTGTTAATTGTTGATCCCTTTCATTGGCTCAACACATGTTTAAATTTTTAGAAGTAAATGTGAGGCTGTGTTTATGTACATCATATGCAGACCGTAAGAGGGATATAGATTCTCCAGAATCTGACACCCTCTTCTGGAGTGTCTGAAGACAGCTACAGTGTACTTATATCTAATAAATACATAAATAAATAAATAAATAAATAAATAAATAAATAAACATTTTTTAAAAGGGATAAGAAAGAAAGAAAAACCAGGCAGGCCTGCCATCCTTGTCTGTCTTTCTCTCTGTCTGTCTGTCTTGCCTAGCCCCTTGAGTAGCCTAGCCTAGTCCCTTGCCTTGACTAGCCCAGCCCCTTGCCTAGCCTAGCCTAGCCCAGCCCTGCCTTGCCTAGCCCTGCCTAGCCCTGTCTTTAACCAGGCTGGCCTCGATCTCAAAAACTGTCTGCCTCTGCCTCCAGAGTGCTCTCATTAAGACCTCGAGCCACCACTGACTGTTGGGTTTTCTAAGTCTTACATAGGTATGGTCTGTTTCTCAGCTGTGAAACCCTAATTAACACGTGTAGTCTGTCCTAGGTCAGCCATAGCTACAGACTGAGGCCTTTTCTAAAACAAAACAAAAGAAAACAAAAAATAGAAATAATAAAATAAATAAATTAAGCAACCACATGATATCTTTTCTTTCTTTCAATGATACTCAGAGCTTGAAGCAGTTCACCCATGAGACCTCAGCTCCGGACATTGAGGCTCTTTCCCTAACAAGTATTATGGCTGAACCTGAGGGGTTCTACTGCTGATTTGTGTCCCCCACTTTAAAAAAATAGTTGTTTTCAAAGGCTGCAGGTTCTTAGCCCTGTTCCTTGTTACAGTTGAGTCACAGCCCTGAAAGTTCAGTGGTAGTTAAAGGCACTGAGAAGGGCTTCCTATAGACATCAAAGACCAAGTCTTTGTTTTTAAAAAGTTAATCTGGATTCCCCCACCCCCTGGCATCCTTAGAATTCCTAGAAAGGAAGGCAGGGACCTGGGCAGAAGGGTGCAAGCCTACTGGTGTTTGTAAGTGGTAACAGAAAGCTTTCTCTTGTTGGTACCCTACCCCAAGTTAAACTGTCACTTCTTTTTCCTAGTTGTTGTTTTATCGTTTGTATTCTCAACATAGACCCTTTTCCTTCCTAACCTTGGCTGTCCTGAACCTTACTGTCCTTGAACTCAGTGATTTGCCTGTCTTGCTGGGATGAAACTGTGAGCTACCATCCAGAAGGAAGCACCCTGCTGAGGTTAGATTGGGGTCTCTTCCATTTTCCTCTATGAACATGCATATGGCAGGCCTGATCTTTCTTTTTTACTTTTCCTTTTCTTTTTAAAGATTTATTTATTTATTATATTTAAGTATGCTGTAGCTATCTTCAGACAGTCCAGAAGAGGGTGTCAGATTCTGAAGAATCTAAATCATTCTTATTGTCTGCATATGATGTATATAAACACAGCCTCACATATACTCAAAAAAAAAAAGAAAGAAAAAAGATGTGGCTACAGAGAGGGCTCAACAATTAAGAGCATTGTCTCCTCTTCCAGAGAACCTGGGCTCAATTACCAGTATTATATATGGTGGCCCATCTCCAGTTCCAGGGGATCTAATACTCTGTTCTGGAGTCTGTGGGCACAGCATACACATGCAAAACATTCTTACACAATCATTGAGAGAGGAGAGAGAGGGGTTGAGAGAGAGGGGAGGAAATCATACCTCCTGACGAGTTTGAAGACCTGAGCTTCATCACTCACACAAATAAATAAATGCAAAATATTTTTTTATAAATAAACTCTGCCATTGACCTTTAAAAATTCCTAGAAAACAAGTTTTATAAGCAACAGTTATATTTACTATATCTAAAGGACAGTCATGAGCATATTCAATAAATAGAAAAAGGCCTGTTAGTCTTAGAAATGGAAAAGACAAACCAAGGAAGGTTTGCAATTACATAATGAGGCAGCTCAGCCCAGCTCTAAGGTTGGAAATAAGACTCGAGAATAGGATACACCTGAAGACAGCCAGCCATTGTTTTTTGTTTTGGAGGCTGAAAGGATACACCTGAAGACAGCCAATGCTGTGTGATGGTGATCTGGTATTTTTTTTTTTAATTTTTAAAAACTTTAACACTTTTTATAAAACTTTTATAAAAACTTTTTCTTTCTTTCTTTCTTTCCTCACCCTAGCCCTGTCTTTCACCAGGGTGGCCTCGAACTCAGAAACTGACTGCCTCTGCCTACAGAGTGCTCTCATTAAGAGCTTGAGCCACCACTGAATGTAGGGTTTTCTAAGCCTTACCTTGCTCTTGGTGTCTGTTCTCAGCTGTGAAACCCTAATTAACACAAGTAGGCAGTCCTGGGTCAGCCAGAGCTACAGACTGAGGACTTCTCTAAAAAAAAATAAAACAAAACAAAACAACAAATAGAAATAATAAAATACATAAATTAAGAAACCACAGCATAGCTTTTCTCTCTCTAGGTGGTACTCAGAAATTCCAGCAGTTGGCCTGTGACACCTGAGCTCAGTATATGTGAGGCTGTGTTTATGTACATCATATGCAGACCATAAGAGGGATTTACATTCTCCAGAATCTGACACCCTCCTCTGGAGTGACTGAAGACAGCTACAGTGTACTTATATCTAAGAAATACATAAATAAATAAATAAATAAATAAATAAATAAATAAATTAATAAATAAATATTTTTTAAAAAGGATAAGAAAGAAAGAAAGACCAGGCAGGCCTGCCATCATTATCTCTGTCTGTCTGTCTGTCTGTCTGATCCCCTGGAACTGGAGATGGGCCACCTTGTAGGAGCTGGTAGTTGATCCCAGGTTCTCTGGAAGAGGAGACAATGCTGTTAATTTTTGAGCCCTTTCAGTGGCCCCACCCATTTTTAATTTTTAGAAGTATATGTGAGGCTGTGTTTATGTACATCATATTCAGAACATAAGAGGGATTTAGATTCTCCAGAATCTGACAACCTCTTCTGGAGTGTCTGAAACAGATACAGTTTACTTATATCTAATGAATACATATATAAAAAATAAATATTTTTAAAAAGGATAAGAAAGAAAGAGAGACCAGGCAGGCCTCCATCCTTAACTCTGTCTGTCTGTCTGTCTGTTTGATACCCTGGAACTGGAGATGGGCCACCATATAGTTGCTGGAAGTTGATCCCAGGCTCTCTGGAAGAGGAGACAATGCTGTTAATTGTTGAGCCATTTCAGTGGCCCCACACATCTTTAAATTTTTAGAAGTAAAGTTGAGGCTGTGTTTATGTACATCATATGCAGACCATAAGAGGGATTTAGATTCTCCAGAATATGACACCCTCTTCTTGATTGTTTGAAGACAGCTACATTATACTTATATCTAATAAATACATAAATATATGAATAAACATTTTTTAAAAAGGATAAGAAAGAAAGAAAGACCAGGTAGGCCTGCCATCATTATCCTTGTCTGTCTGTCTGTCTGTCTGATCACCTGGAACTGGAGATGGGCCACCATATAGTTGCTGGTAGTTGATCCCAGGATCTCTGGTAGAGTTGACAATGCTGTTAATTGTTGAGACCTTTAAGTGGCCCCACACATATTTTAATTTTTAGAAGTATATGTGAGGCTGTGTTTATGTACATCATATGCAGTCCATAAGAGGGAAATCGATACTCCAGAATCTGACACCATCTTCTGGAGTGTCTGAAGATAGCTACAGTGTACTTATATCTAATAAATAAATAAATAAATAAATAAATAAATAAATAAATAAACATTTTTTAAAGAGGATAAGAAAGAAAGAAAGACCAGGCAGGACTGCCATCCTTATCTCTGTCTGTCTGTCTGTCTGTCTGATCCTCTGGAACTGGAGATGGGCCACCATAGAGTTGCTTGTAGTTGATCCCAGGTTCTCTGGAAAAGGAGACAATGCTTTTAATTGTTGAGCCCTTTCAGTGGGCCCACACATCTTTAAATTTTTAGAAGTATATGTGAGGCTGTGTTTATGTACATCATATGCAGACCATAAGAGGGATTTAGATTCTCCAGAAGATGACACACTCTTCTAGAGTGTCTGAAGACAGCTACAGTGTACTTATATCTAATAAATTCATAAATAAACAAATAAACATTTTTAAAAAAGGATAATAAAGAAAGAGAGACCAGGCAAGCCTGCCATCCTTGTCTGTCTGTCTGTCTGTCTGTTCCCCTGGAACTAGAGATGGGCCACCATATAAATGCTGGTAGTTGATCCCATGTTCTCTGGAAGAGGAGTCAGTGCTGTTAATTGTTGAGCCCTTTCAGTGGCCCCACCCATCCATAAATTTTTAGAAGTATATGTGAGGCTGTGTTCATGTACATCATATGCAGACCATAAGAGGGATATAGATTCTCCAGAATCTGACACCCTCTTCGGGAGTGTTTGAAGACAGCTACAGTGTACTTATATCTAATAAATACATACTTAAATTAATAAACATTTTTTAAAAAGGATAAGAAAGAATGAAAGACCAGGTAGGCCTTCCATCCTTAACTCTATCTGTCTGTATGTCTGTCTGTCTGTCTGATCCCCTGGAACTGGAGATGGGCCACCATATAGTTGCTGGTAGTTGATCCCAGGTTCTCTGGTAGAGGAGACAATGCTGTTAATTGTTGAGCCCTTTCAGTGGCCCCACCCATCTTTAAATTTTTAGAAGTATATGTGAGGCTGTGTTCATGTACATCATATGCAGACCATAAGAGGGAAATTGATTCTCCAGAATCTGACACCCTCTTCTGGAGAGTCTGAAGACTGCTACAGTGTACTTATATCTAATAAATACATAAATAAATAAATAAATAAATAAATAAATAAATAAATGAATAAATAAATAAATAAATGAACATTTTTTAAAAAGGACAAGAAAGAAAGAAAAATCAGGCAGGCCTGCCATCCTTATCTCTGTCTGTCTGTCTGTCTGTCTTATCCCCTGGAACTTGAGATGGGCCACCATATAGTTGCTTGTAGTTGATCCAAGGATCTCTGGAAGAGGAGACAATGCTGTTAATTGTTCAGCCCTTTCAGTGGGCCCACCCTTCTTTAAATTTTTAGAAGTATATGTGAGGCTGTGTTTATGTACATCATATGCAGACCATAAGAGGGATTTAGATTACCCAGAAGATGACACCCTCTTCTAGAGTGTCTGAAGACAGCTAAAGTGTACTTATATCTAATAAATACATACTTAAATTAATAAACATTTTTTAAAAGTATAAGAAAGAAAGAAAGACCAGGCAGGCCTCCATCCTTATCTCTGTCAGTCTGTCTGTCTGTCTGATCCATTGGAACTGGAGATGGGCCACTATATAGTTGCTGTTAGTTGATCCCAGGTTCTCTGGAAGAAGAGACAATGCTGTTAATTGTTGAGCCCTTTCAGTGGCTCCACCTATCTTTAAATTTTTAGAAGTATATGTTAGGCTGTGTTTATGTACATCATATGCAGACCATAAGAGGGATTTAGATTCTCCAGAATCTGACACCCTCTTCTGGAGTGTCTGAAGACAACTACAGTGTACTTATATCTAATAAATACATAAATAAATAAATAAATAAATAAATAAATAAATAAATAAACAAACATTATTTTAAAAGGATAAGAAAGAAAGAAAAACCAGGTAGGCCTGCCCTCCTTATCTCTGTCTGTCTGTCTGTCTGTCTGATCCCCTGGAACTGGAGATGGGCCACCATATAGTTGCTGGTAGTTGATCACAGGTTTTCTGGAAGAAGAGACAATGCTGTTAATTGTTGAGCCCCTTCAGTGGCCCCACCCATCTTAAATTTTTAGAAGTGTATGTGAATCTGTGTTTATGTCCATCATATGCAGACCATAAGAGGGATTGATATTCTCCAGAATCTGACACCCTCTTCTGGAGTGTCTGAAGACAGCTACAGTGTACTTCTATCTTATAAATACATAAATAAATGAATAAATAAATAAATAAATAAATAAACATTTTTTAAAAAGGATAAGAAAGAAAGAAAGACCAGGCAGGACTGCCATCCTTATCTCTGTCTGTCTGTCTGTCTGATCCTCTGGAACTGGAGATGGGCCACCATAGAGTTGCTTGTAGTTGATCCCAGGTTCTCTGGAAAAGGAGACAATGCTTTTAATTGTTGAGCCCTTTCAGTGGGCCCACACATCTTTAAATTTTTAGAAGTATATGTGAGGCTGTGTTTATGTACATCATATGCAGACCATAAGAGGGATTTAGATTCTCCAGAAGATGACACACTCTTCTAGAGTGTCTGAAGACAGCTACAGTGTACTTATATCTAATAAATTCATAAATAAACAAATAAACATTTTTAAAAAAGGATAATAAAGAAAGAGAGACCAGGCAAGCCTGCCATCCTTGTCTGTCTGTCTGTCTGTCTGTTCCCCTGGAACTAGAGATGGGCCACCATATAAATGCTGGTAGTTGATCCCATGTTCTCTGGAAGAGGAGTCAGTGCTGTTAATTGTTGAGCCCTTTCAGTGGCCCCACCCATCCATAAATTTTTAGAAGTATATGTGAGGCTGTGTTCATGTACATCATATGCAGACCATAAGAGGGATATAGATTCTCCAGAATCTGACACCCTCTTCGGGAGTGTTTGAAGACAGCTACAGTGTACTTATATCTAATAAATACATACTTAAATTAATAAACATTTTTTAAAAAGGATAAGAAAGAATGAAAGACCAGGTAGGCCTTCCATCCTTAACTCTATCTGTCTGTATGTCTGTCTGTCTGTCTGATCCCCTGGAACTGGAGATGGGCCACCATATAGTTGCTGGTAGTTGATCCCAGGTTCTCTGGTAGAGGAGACAATGCTGTTAATTGTTGAGCCCTTTCAGTGGCCCCACCCATCTTTAAATTTTTAGAAGTATATGTGAGGCTGTGTTCATGTACATCATATGCAGACCATAAGAGGGAAATTGATTCTCCAGAATCTGACACCCTCTTCTGGAGAGTCTGAAGACTGCTACAGTGTACTTATATCTAATAAATACATAAATAAATAAATAAATAAATAAATAAATGAATAAATAAATAAATAAATGAACATTTTTTAAAAAGGACAAGAAAGAAAGAAAAATCAGGCAGGCCTGCCATCCTTATCTCTGTCTGTCTGTCTGTCTGTCTTATCCCCTGGAACTTGAGATGGGCCACCATATAGTTGCTTGTAGTTGATCCAAGGATCTCTGGAAGAGGAGACAATGCTGTTAATTGTTGAGCCCTTTCAGTGGGCCCACCCTTCTTTAAATTTTTAGAAGTATATGTGAGGCTGTGTTTATGTACATCATATGCAGACCATAAGAGGGATTTAGATTACCCAGAAGATGACACCCTCTTCTAGAGTGTCTGAAGACAGCTAAAGTGTACTTATATCTAATAAATACATACTTAAATTAATAAACATTTTTTAAAAGTATAAGAAAGAAAGAAAGACCAGGCAGGCCTCCATCCTTATCTCTGTCAGTCTGTCTGTCTGTCTGATCCATTGGAACTGGAGATGGGCCACTATATAGTTGCTGTTAGTTGATCCCAGGTTCTCTGGAAGAAGAGACAATGCTGTTAATTGTTGAGCCCTTTCAGTGGCTCCACCTATCTTTAAATTTTTAGAAGTATATGTTAGGCTGTGTTTATGTACATCATATGCAGACCATAAGAGGTATTTAGATTCTCCAGAATCTGACACCCTCTTCTGGAGTGTCTGAAGACAACTACAGTGTACTTATATCTAATAAATACATAAATAAATAAATAAATAAATAAATAAACAAACATTATTTTAAAAGGATAAGAAAGAAAGAAAAACCAGGTAGGCCTGCCCTCCTTATCTCTGTCTGTCTGTCTGTCTGTCTGATCTTCTGGAACTGGAGATGGGCCACCATATAGTTGCTGGTAGTTGATCACAGGTTTTCTGGAAGAAGAGACAATGCTGTTAATTGTTGAGCCCCTTCAGTGGCCCCACCCATCTTAAATTTTTAGAAGTGTATGTGAATCTGTGTTTATGTCCATCATATGCAGACCATAAGAGGGATTGATATTCTCCAGAATCTGACACCCTCTTCTGGAGTGTCTGAAGACAGCTAGAGTGTACTTATATCTTATAAATACATAAATAAATAAATAAACATTTTTTAAAAAGGATAAGAGAGAAAGAAAAACCAGGGAGGACTGCCACCCTTGTCTGTCTGTCTCTTTGTCTGCCTGATCCCCTGGAACTGGAGATGGGTCACCATATAGTTGCTGGTAGTTGATCCCAGGTTCTCTGTTAGAGGAGACAATGCTGTTAATTTTTGGGCCTTTTCAGTGGCCCCACACATCTTTAAATTTTTAGAAGTATATGTGAGGCTGTGTTTATGTACATCATATGCAGACCATAAGAGGGATTTAGATTCTCCAGAATCTGACACCCTCTTCTGGATTGTCTGAAGACAGCTACAGTGTACTTATATGTAATAAATACATAAATAAATAAATAAAAAAATAAATAAACATTTTTTTTAAAAGTATAAGAAAGAAAGAAAGACCAGGCAGGCCTCCATTCTTATCTCTGTCTGTCTGTCTGTCTGTCTGATACACTGGAACTGGAGATGGGCCACCATATATTTGCTGGTAGTTTATCCAAGGTTCTCTGGAAGAGGAGACAATGCTGTTAATTGTTGATCCCTTTCTGTGGCCCGACCCATCTTTAAATTTTTAGAAGTATATGTGTGGCTGTGTTTATGTACATCATATGTAGACCATAAGAGGGATTTAGATTCTCCAGAATCTGACCCCCTCTTTTGGAGTATCTGAAGATAGCTACAGTGTACTTATATCTAATAAATAAATAAATAAATAAATAAATAAATAAATAAATAAATAAATAAACATTTTTTAAAAAGGATAAGAAAGAAAGAAAGACCAGGCAGGGCTGCCATCCTTATCTTTGTCTGTCTGTCTGTCTCTCTGTTTGTCTGTCTGTCTGATCTCCTGGAAGTGGAGAAGGGCCACCATTTTGTTGCTGGTAGTTGATCCCAGGTCTTCTGAAGAGGAGACAATGCTGTTAATTGTTCAGCCCTTTCAGTGGCCCCACACATCTTTAAATTTCTAGAAGTAAATGTGATGCTGTGTTTATGTACATCATATTCAGACCCTTAAAGAGGGATTTATATTCTCCTGAATCTGACACCGTCTTTTGGAGTGTCTATGACGGATACAGGGTTCTTATATCTAATAAATACATAAATAAAGAAATAAACATTTTTTAAAAATGATAAGAAAGAAATAAAGACCAGGCAGGCCTGCCATCCTTATCTCTGTCTGTCTGTCTGTCTGTCTGATCCTCTGGAACTGGAGATGGGCCACCATAGAGTTGCTTGTAGTTGATCCCAGATTCTCTAGAAGAGGAGACAATGCTGTTAATTGTTGAGTCCTTTCAGTGGCCCCACCCATCTTTAAATTTTTAGAAGTATATGCGAGGCTGTGTTTATGTACCGAATATGCAGACCATAAGAGGGATTTAGATTCTCCAGAATCTGACACCCTCTTCTGGAGTGTCTGAAGACAGCTACAGTGTACTTATATCTAATAAATTCATAAATAAACAAATAAACATTTTTTAAAAAGGATAATAAAGAAAGAGAGACCAGGCAGGCCTGACATCGTTGTCTGTCTGTCTGTCTGTCTGATCCCCTGGAACTGGAGATGGGCCACCATATAGTTGCTGGTAGTTGATCCCAGGTTCTCTGGTAGAGGAGACAATGCTGTTAATTGTTGAGCCCTTTCAGTGGCCCCACCCATCTTTAAATTTTTAGAAGTATATGTGAGGCTGTGTTCATGTACATCATATGCAGATCATAAGAGGGATATTGATTCTCCAGAATCTGACACCCTCTTCTGGAGAGTCTGAGGACAGCTACAGTGTACTTATATCTAATAAATACATAAATAAATAAATAAATAAATAAATGAATAAATAAATAAATAAATAAACATTTTTAAAAAAGGATAAGAAAGAAAGAAAAATCAGGCAGGCCTGCCCTCCTTATCTCTGTCTGTCTGTCTGTCTGTCTTATCCCCTGGAACTTGAGATGGGCCACCATATAGTTGCTTGTAGTTGATCCAAGGATCTTTGGAAGAGGAGACAATGCTGTTAATTGTTGAGCCCTTTCAGTGGGCCCACCCTTCTTTAAATTTTTAGAAGTATATGTGAGGCTGTGTTTATGTACATCATATGCAGACCATAAGAGGGATTTAGATTACCCAGAAGATGACACCCTCTTCTAGAGTGTCTGAAGACAGCTAAAGTGTACTTATATCTAATAAATACATACTTAAATTAATAAACATTTTTTAAAAGTATAAGAAAGAAAGAAAGACCAGGCAGGCCTCCATCCTTATCTCTGTCAGTCTGTCTGTCTGTCTGATCCATTGGAACTGGAGATGGGCCACTATATAGTTGCTGTTAGTTGATCCCAGGTTCTCTGGAAGAAGAGACAATGCTGTTAATTGTTGAGCCCTTTCAGTGGCTCCACCTATCTTTAAATTTTTAGAAGTATATGTTAGGCTGTGTTTATGTACATCATATGCAGACCATAAGAGGGATTTAGATTCTCCAGAATCTGACACCCTCTTCTGGAGTGTCTGAAGACAACTACAGTGTACTTATATCTAATAAATACATATATAAATAAATATAAATAAATAAATAAACATTATTTTAAAAGGATAAGAAAGAAAGAAAGACCAGGCAGGCCTGCCATCCTAATCTCTGTCTGTCTGTCTGTCTGTCTGATCCCCTGGAACTGGAGATGGGCCACCTTGTAGTTGCTGGTAGTTGATCCCAGGTTCTCTGGAAGAGGAGACAATGCTGTTAATTGTTGAGCCCTTTCAGTGGCCCCACCCATCTTAAATTTTTAGAAGTGTATGTGAATCTGTGTTTATGTCCATCATAATCAGACCATAAGAGGGATTTATATTCTCCAGAATCTGACACCCTCCTCTGGAGTGTCTGAATACAGCTATAGTGTACTTATATCTTATAAATACATAAATAAATAAATAAACATTTTTTAAAAAGGATAAGATAGAAAGAAAAACCAGGGAGGACTGCCACCCTTGTCTGTCTGTCTCTTTGTCTGCCTGATCCCCTGGAACTGGAGATGGGCCACCATATAGTTGCTGGTAGTTGATCCCAGGTTCTCTGTTAGAGGAGACAATGCTGTTAAGTTTTGAGCCCTTTCAGTGGCCCCACACATCTTTAAATTTTTAGAAGTATATGTGAGGCTGTGTTTATGTACATCATATGCAGACCATAAGAGGGATTTAGATTCTCCAGAATCTGGCACCCTCTTCTGGAGTGTCTGAAGACAGCTACAGTGTACTTATATGTAATAAATACAAAAATAAATAAATAAATAAATAAACATTTTTTTTAAAAGTATAAGAAAGAAAGAAAGACCAGGCAGGCCTCCATTCTTATCTCTGTCTGTCTGTCTGTCTGTCTGATATCCTGGAACTGGAGATGGGCAACCATATAGTTGCTGGTAGTTTATCCAAGGTTCTCTGGAAGAGGAGACAATGCTGTTAATTGTTGATCCCTTTCTGTGGCCCCACCCATCTTTAAATTTTTAGAAGTATATGTGAGGCTGTGTTTATGTACATCATATGCAGACCATAAGAGGGATTTAGATTCTCAAGAATCTGACATCCTCTTTTGGAGTATCTGAAGATAGCTACAGTGTACTTATATCTAATAAATAAATAAATAAATAAATAAATAAATAAACATTTTTTAAAAAGGATAAGAAAGAAAGAAAGACCAGGCAGGGCTGCCATCCTTATCTTTGTCTGTCTGTCTGTCTCTCTGTTTGTCTGTCTGTCTGATCTCCTGGAACTGGAGATGGGCCACCATTTTGTTGCTGGTAGTTGATCCCAGGTCTTCTGAAGAGGAGACAATGCTGTTAATTGTTCAGCCCTTTCAGTGGCCCCACCCATCTTTAAATTTCTAGAAGTAAATGTGATGCTGTGTTTATGTACATCATATTCAGACCCTTAAAGAGGGATTTATATTCTCCAGAATCTGACACCGTCTTTTGGAGTGTCTATGACGGATACAGGGTACTTATATCTAATAAATACATAAATAAAGAAATAAACATTTTTTAAAAACCATAAGAAAGAAAGAAAGACCAGGCAGGCCTGCCATCATTATCACTGTCTGTCTGTCTGTCTGATCCCCTGGAACTGGAGATGGGCCACCATATAATTGCTGGTAGTTGATCCCAGGTTCTCTGGAAGATGAGTCAGTGCTGTTAATTGTTGAGCCCTTTCAGTGGCCCCACCCATCTTTAAATTTTTAGAAGTATATGTGAGGCTGTGTTCATGTACATCATATGCAGACCATAAGAGGGATATAGATTCTCCAGAATCTGACACCCTCTTCGGGAGTGTTTGAAGACAGCTACAATGTACTTAAATCTAATAAATACATACTTAAATTAATAAACATTTTTTAAAAAGGATAAGAAAGAATGAAAGACCAGGTAGGCCTGCCATTCTTAACTCTATCTGTCTGTATGTCTGTCTGTCTGTCTGATCCCCTGGAACTGAAGATGGGCCACCATATCGTTGCTGGTAGTTGATCCCTGGTTCTCTATAAGAGGAGACAATGCTGTTAATTGTTGATCCCTTTCATTGGCCCCACACATCTTTAAATTTTTAGAAGTAAATGTGAGGCTGTGTTTATGTACATCATATGCAGACCATAAGAGGGATATAGATTCTCCAGAATCTGACACCCTCTTCTGGAGTGTCTGAAGACAGCTACAGTGTACTTATATCTAATAAATAAATAAATAAATAAATAAATAAATAAATAAACATTTTTAAAAGGGATAAGAAAGAAAGAAAAACCAGGCAGGCCTGCCATCCTTGTCTGTCTTTCTCTCTGTCTGTCTGTCTTGCCTAGCCCCTTGAGTAGCCTAGCCTAGTCCCTTGCCTTGACTAGCCCAGCCCCTTGCCTAGCCTAGCCTAGCCCAGCCCAGCCCTGCCTTTCCTAGCCCTGCCTATCCCTGTCTTTAACCAGGCTGGCCTCGAACTCAGAAACTGACTGCCTCTGCCTCCAGAGTGCTCTCATTAAGAGCTCGAGCCACCACTGACTGTTGGGTTTTCTAAGTCTTACATAGGTATGGTCTGTTTCTCAGCTGTGAAACCCTAATTAACACATGTAGTCTGTCCTAGGTCAGCCATAGCTACAGACTGAGGCCTTTTCTAAAACAAAACAAAAGAAAACAAAAAATAGAAATAATAAAATAAATAAATTAAGCAACCACATGATATCTTTTCTTTCTTTCAATGATACTCAGAGTTTGAAGCAGTTCACCCATGAGACCTCAGCTCCGGACATTGAGGCTCTTTCCCTAACAAGTATTATGGCTGAACCTGAGGGGTTCTACTGCTGATTTGTGTCCCCCACTTTAAAAAAATAGTTGTTTTCAAAGGCTGCAGGTTCTTAGCCCTGTTCCTTGTTACAGTTGAGTCACAGCCCTGAAAGTTCAGTGGTAGTTAAAGGCACTGAGAAGGGCTTCCTATAGACATCAAAGACCAAGTCTTTGTTTTTAAAAAGTTAATCTGGATTCCCCCACCCCCTGGCATCCTTAGAATGCCTAGAAAGGAAGGCAGGGACCTGGGCAGAAGGGTGCAAGGCTACTGGTGTTTGTAAGTGGTAACAGAAAGCTTTCTCTTGTTGGTACCCTACCCCAAGTTACACTGTCACTTCTTTTTCCTAGTTGTTGTTTTGTCGGTTTGTATTCTCAACATAGACCCTTTTCCTTCCTAACCTTGGCTGTCCTGAACCTTACTGTCCTTGAACTCAGTGATTTGCCTGTCTTGCTGGGATGAAACTGTGAGCTACCATACAGAAGGAAGCACCCTGCTGAGGTTAGATTGGGGTCTCTTCCATTTTCCTCTATGAACATGCATATGACAGGCCTGTTCTTTCTTTTTTACTTTTCCTTTTCTTTTTAAAGATTTATTTATTTATTATATTTAAGTATGCTGTAGCTATTTTCAGACAGTCCAGAAGAGGGTGTCAGATTCTGAAGAATCTAAATCATTCTTATTGTCTGCATACGATGTATATAAACACAGCCTCACATAAACTCAAAAAAAAAAAAGAAAGAAAGATGTGGCTACAGAGAGGGCTCAACAATTAAGAGCATTGTCTCCTCTTCCAGAGAACCTGGGCTCAATTACCAGTATTATATATGGTGGCCCATCTCCAGTTCCAGGGGATCTAATACTCTGTTCTGGAGTCTGTGGGCACAGCATACACATGCAAAACATTCTTACACAATCATTGAGAGAGAAGAGAGAGGGGTTGAGAGAGAGGGGAGGTAATCATACCTCCTGACGAGTTTAAGACCTGAGCTTCATCACTCACACAAATAAATAAATGCAAAATATTTTTTTATAAATAAACTCTGCCATTGCCCTTTAAAAATTCCTAGAAAACAAGTTTTATAAGCAACAGTTATATTTACTATATCTAAAGGACAGTCATGAGCATATTCAATAAATAGAAAAAGGCCTGTTAGTCTTAGAAATGGAAAAGACAAACCAAGGAAGGTTTGCAATTACATAATGAGGCAGCTCAGCCCAGCTCTAAGGTTGGAAATAAGACTCGAGAATAGGATACACCTGAAGACAGCCAGCCATTGTTTTTTGTTTTGGAGGCTGAAAGGATACACCTGAAGACAGCCAATGCTGTGTGATGGTGATCTGGTATTTTTTTTTTTTAATTTTTAAAAACTTTAACACTTTTTATAAAACTTTTATAAAAACTTTTTCTTTCTTTCTTTCTTCCTTTCTTATTTCCTTTCTTTCTTTCCTCACCCTAGCCCCTACCCTAGCCCTGTCTTTCACCAGGGTGGCCTCGAACTCAGAAACTGACTGCCTCTATCTACAGAGTGCTCTCATTAAGAGCTTGAGCCACCACTGAATGTAGGGTTTTCTAAGCCTTACCTTGCTCTTGGTGTCTATTCTCAGCTGTGAAACCCTAATTAACACAAGTAGGCAGTCCTGGATCAGCCAGAGCTACAGACTGAGGACTTCTCTAAAAACAAATAAAACAAAACAAAACAACAAATAGAAATAATAAAATACATAAATTAAGCAAACACAGCATAGCTTTTCTCTCTCTAGGTGGTACTCAGAAATTCCAGCAGTTGGCCTGTGACACCTCAGCTCAGTATATATGAGGCTGTGTTTATGTACATCCTATGCAGACCATAAGAGGGATTTACATTCTCCAGAATCTGACACCCTCCTCTGGAGTGTCTAAAGAAAGCTATAGTGTACTTATATCTAAGAAATACATAAAAAATAAATAAATAAATAAATATTTTTTAAAAAGGATAAGAAAGAAAGAAAGAACACGCAGGCCTGCCATCCTTATCTTTGTCTGTCTGTCTGTCTGTCTGATCCCCTGGAACTGGAGATGGGCCACCTTGTAAGTGCTGGTAGTTGATCCCAGGTTCTCTGGAAGAGGAGACAATGCTGTTAATTGTTGAACCATTTCAGTGGCCCCACCCATTTTTAATTTTTAGAAGTATATGTGAGGCTGTGTTTATGTACATCATATGCAGACCATAAGAGGTGTTTAGATTCTCCAGAATCTGACACCCTCTTCTGGAGTGTCTGAAGATGGCTACAGTGTACTTATATCTAATAAATACATAAATAAATAAATAAATAAATAAATAAAGATTTTTTAAAAAGTATAAGAAATAAAGAAAGACCAGGCAGGCCTGCCATCCTTATCTCTGTCTCTCTGTCTGTCTGTCTGTCTGATCCACTGGAACTGGAGATGGGCCACCATAAGGTGCTGGTAGTTTATCCCAGGTTCTCTGAAAGAGGAGACAATGCTGTTAATTGTTGAGCCCTCTCAGTGGCCCCACACATCTTTAAATTTTTAGAAGTATATGTGAGGCTGTGTTTATGTACATCATATGCAGACCATAAGAGGGATTTTGATTCTCCAGAATCTGACACCCTCTTCTGGAGTGTCTGAAGACAGCTACAGTGTACTTATATCTAATAAATACATAAATAAATATATAAATAAACATTTTTTAAAAAGGATAAGAAAGAAAGAAAGACCAGGCAGGCCTGCCATCCTTAGCACTGTCTGTATGTCTGTCTGTCTGATCCCCTGGAACTGGAGATGGGCCACCATATAGTTGCTGGTAGTTGATCCCAGGTACTCTGGAAGAGGAGACAATGCTGTTAATTGTTGAGCTTTTAGAGTGGCCCCACCCTTCTTTAAATTTTTAGTAGTATATGTGAGGCTGTGTTTACGTACATCATATGCAGACCATAAGAGGGATTTAGATTCTCCAGAATCTGACACCCTCTTCTGTAGTGTCTGAACAGCTACAGTGTACTTATATCTACTAAATACATAAATAAATAAATAAATAAATAAACATTTTTTAAAAAGGATAAGAAAGAAAGAAAGACCAGGCAGGCCTGCCATCCATATCTCTGTCTGTCTGTCTGTCTGTCTATCTGATCCCCGGGAACTGGAGATGGGCCACCATATAGTTGCTGGTAGTTGATCCAAGGTTCTCTGGAAGAGGAGACAATGCTCTTAATTGTTGAGCCCTTTCAGTGGCCCCACACTTCTTTAAATATTTAGAAGTATATGTGAGGCTGTGTTTATGTACATCATATTCAGATTATAAGAGGATTTAGATTCTCCAGAATCTGACACCCTCTACTGGAGTGTCTGAAGACAGCTACAGTGTACTTATATGAAATAAATAAATAAATAAATAAACATTTTTTAAAAAGGATAAGAAACAAAGTAAGACCAGGCAGGCCTGCCATCCTTATCTCTGTCTGTCTGTCTGTCTGTCTGTCTGATCCCCTGGAACTGGAGATGGGCCACCATATAGTTGCTGGTAGTTGATCCAAGGTTCTCTGGAAGAGGAGACAATGCTCTTAATTGTTGAGCCCTTTCAGTGGCCCCACACTTCTTTAAATATTTAGAAGTATATGTGAGCTGTGTTTAAGTACATCATATTCAGATTATAAGAGGATTTAGATTCTCCAGAATCTGACACCCTCTACTGGAGTGTCTGAAGACAGCTACAGTGTACTTATATATAATAAATAAATAAATAAATAAATAAATAAATAAATAAATAAATAAATAAATAAATAAACATTTTTTAAAAAGTATAAGAAAGAAAGTAAGACCAGGCAGGCCTGCCATCCTTATCTCTGTCTGTCTGTCTGTCTGATCCCCTGGAACTGGAGATGGGCTACCATATAGTTGCTGGTAGTTGATCCCAGGTTCTCTGGAAGAGGAGACAATGCTGTTAATTGTTGAGCCCTATCAGTGGCCCTACCCATCTTTAAATTTTTAGAAGTGTATGTGAGGCTGTGTTTATGTACATCATATGCAGACCAGAAGAGGGATTTAGATTCATCAGAATCTGACACCCTCTTCTGGAGTGTCTGAAGACAGCTACAGTGTACTTATATCTAATAAATACATAAATAAATACAATTTTTTTAAAAAGGATAAGAAAGAAAGAAAGACCATGCAGGCCTGCCATACTTATCCTTGTCTGTCTGTCTGTCTGTCTGATCCCTGGGAGTGGAGATGGGCCACCATATAGTTGCAGGAAGTTGATCCCAGGTTCTCTGAAAGAGGAGACAATGCTGTTAATTGCTGAGCCCTTTCAGTGGCCCCCCTCCCACCTTTAAATTATAAGAAGTAAACGTGAGGCTGTGTTGATGTACATCATATGCAGACCATAAGAGGGATTTAGATTCTCCAGAATCTGACACCTTCTTCTGGAGTGTCTGAAGACGGCTACAGTGTACTTATATCTAATAAACATATAAATAAATAAATAAACATTTTTTAAAACGGATAAGAAAGAAAGAAAGACCAGGCAGGCCTGCCATCCTTATCTCTGTCAGTCTGTCTGTCTGTCAGTCTGTCTGATCCCTTGGAACTGGAGATGGGCCACCATATAGTTGCTGTTACTTGATCCCAGGTTCTCTGGAAGAGGAGACAATGCTGTTAATTGTTGATCCCTTTCAGTGGCTCCACCTATCTTTAAATTTTTAGAAGTATATGTTAGGCTGTGTTTATGTACATCATATGCAGACCATAAGAGGGATTTAGATTCTCCAGAATCTGACACCCTCTTCTGGAGTGTCTGAAGACAACTATAGTGTACTTATATCTAATAAATACATATATAAATAAATATAAATAAATAAATAAACATTATTTTAAAAGGATAAGAAAGAAAGAAAGACCAGGCAGGCCTGCCATCCTAATCTCTGTCTGTCTGTCTGTCTGTCTGTCTGATCCCCTGGAACTGGAGATGGGCCACCTTGTAGTTGCTGGTAGTTGATCCCAGGTTCTCTGGAAGAGGAGACAATGCTGTTAATTGTTGAGCCCTTTCAGTGGCCCCACCCATTTTTAATTTTTAGAAGTATATGTGATGCTGTGTTTATGTACATCATATTCAGACCATAAGAGGGATTTAGATGCTCTAGAATCTGTCACCCTCTTATGGAGTGTCTGAAGACGGCTACAGTGTTCTTATATCTAATAAATACGTAAATAAATAAATAAATAAATAAATAAACATTTTTTAAAAAGTATAAGAAAGAAAGTAAGACCAGGCAGGCCTGCCATCCTTATCTCTGTCTCTCTGTCTGTCTGTCTGTCTGATCCACTGAAACTGGAGATGGGCCACAATAAGGTGCTGGTAGTTTATCCCAGGTTCTCTGAAAGAGGAGACAATGCTGTTAATTGTTGAGCCCTCACAGTGGCCCCACACATCTTTAAATTTTTAGAAGTATATGTGAGGCTGTGTTTATGTACATCATATGCAGACCATAAGAAGGATTTAGATTCTCCAGAATCTGACACCCTCTTCTGGAGTGTCTGAAGACGGCTACAGTGTACTTATATCTAATAAATACATAAATAAATATATAAATAAACATTTTTTTAAAAAGGATAAGAAAGAAAGAAAGACCAGGCAGGCCTGCCATCCTTATCACTGTCTGTATGTCTGTCTGTCTGATCCCCTGGAACTGGAGCTGGGCCACCATATAGTTGCTGGTAGTTGATCCCAGGTACTCTGGAAGAGGACACAATGCTGTTAATTGTTGAGCTTTTAGAGTGGCCCCACCCTTCTTTAAATTTTTAGAAGTATATGTGAGGCTGTGTTTATGTACATCATATGCAGTCCATAAGAGGGATTTAGATTCTCCTGAATCTGACACCCTCTTCTGGAGTGTCTGAACAGCTACAGTGTACTTATATCTAATAAATAAATAAATAAATAAATAAATAAATAAATATTTTTTTAAAAAGGATAAGAAAGAAAGAAAGACCAGGCTGGCCTGCCATCCTTATCCTTGTCTGTCTGTCTGTCTGTCTGATCCCCTGGGAGTGGAGATGGGCCACCATATAGTTGCAGGTAGTTGATCCCAGGTTCTATGTAAGAGGAGACAATGCTGTTAATTGCTGAGCCCTTTCAGTGGCCCCCGCACCTTTATATTTTAAGAAGTAAATGTGAGGCTGTGTTTATGTACATCATATGCAGACCATAAGAGGGATTTAGATTCTCCAGAATCTGACACCTTCTTCTGGAGTGTCTGAAGACGGCTACAGTGTACTTATATCTAATAAAAATATAAATAAATAAATAAACATTTTTTAAAAAGGATAAGAAAGAAAGAAAGACCAGGCAGGCCTGCCATCCTTATCTCTGTCAGTCTGTCTGTCTGTCTGATCACCTGGAACTGGAGATGGGCCACCATATAGTTGCTGGTAGTTGATCCCAGGTACTCTGGAAGAGGAGACAATGCTGTTAATTGTTGAGCTTTTAGAGTGGCCCCACCCTTCTTTAAATTTTTAGAAGTATATGTGAGGCTGTGTTTATGTACATCATATGCAGACCATAAGAGGGATTTAGATTCTCCAGAATCTGACACCCTCTTCTGTAGTGTCTGAACAGCTACAGTGTACTTATATCTACTAAATACATAAATAAATAAATAAATAAATAAATAAATAAATAAATATACATTTTTTAAAAAGGATAAGAAAGAAAGAAAGACAAGGCAGGCCTGCCATCCATATCTCTGCCTGTCTGTCTGTCTGTCTATCTGATCTCCGGGAACTGGAGATGGGCCACCATATAGTTGCTGGTAGTTGATCCAAGGTTCTCTGGAAGAGGAGACAATGCTCTTAATTGTTGAGCCCTTTCAGTGGCCCCACACTTCTTTAAATATTTAGAAGTATATGTGAGTCTGTGTTTATGTACAACATATTCAGATTATAAGAGGATTTAGATTCTCCAGAATCTGACACCCTCTACTGGAGTGTCTGAAGACAGCTACAGTGTACTTATATGTAATAAATAAATAAATAAATAAATAAATAAATAAATAAACATTTTTTAAAAAGGATAAGAAAGAAAGTAAGACCAGGCAGGCCTGCCATCCTTATCTCTGTCTGTCTGTTTGTCTGTCTGTCTGATCCCCTGGAACTGGAGATGGGCCACCATATAGTTGCTGGTAGTTGATCCAAGGTTCTCTGGAAGAGGAGACAATGCTCTTAATTGTTGAGCCCTTTCAGTGGCCCCACCCATTTTTCATTTTTAGAAGTATATGTGATGCTGTGTTTATGTACATCATATTCAGACCATAAGAGGGATTTAGATGCTCTAGAATCTGTCACCCTCTTATGGAGTGTCTGAATAGCTACAGAGTACTTATATCTAATAAATAAATAAATAAATAAATAAATAAATATATAAATAAATAAACATTTTTAAAAGGATAAGAAAGAAAGTAAGACCAGGCAGGCCTGCCATCCTTATCTCTGTCTCTTTGTCTGTCTGTCTGTCTAATCCACTGGAACTGGAGATGGGCCACAATAAGGTGCTGGTAGTTTATCCCAGGTTCTCTGAAAGAGGAGACAATGCTATTAATTGTTGAGCCCTCTAAGTGGCCCCACACATCTTTAAATTTTTAGAAGTATATGTGAGGCTGTGTTTATGTACATCATATGCAGACCATAAGAGGGATTTAGATTCTCCAGAATCTGGCACCCTCTTCTGGAGTGTCTGAAGACAGCTACAGTGTACTTATATCAAATAAATACATAAATAAATATATAAATAAACATTTTTTTAAAAAGGATAAGAAAGAAAGAAAGACCAGGCAGGCCTGCCATCCTTATCACTGTCTGTATGTCTGTCTGTATGATCCCCTGGAACTGAAGATAGGCCACCATATAGTTGCTGGTAGTTGATCCCAGGTACTCTGGAAGAGGAGACAATGCTGTTAATTGTTGAGCTTTTAGAGTGGCCCCACCCTTCTTTAAATTTTTAGAAGTATATGTGAGGCTGTGCTTATGTACATCATATGCAGACCATAAGAGGGATTTAGATTCTCCAGAATCTGACACCCTCTTCTGGAGTGTCTGAACAGCTACAGTGTACTTATATCTACTAAATAAATAAATAAATAAATAAACATTTTTTAAAAAGGATAAGACAGAAAGAAAGAACAGGCAGGGCTGCCATCCATATCTCTGTCTGTCTGTCTGTCTGTCTATCTGATCCCTGGGAACTGGAGATGGGCCACGAATAGTTGCTGGTAGTTGATCCCAGGTTCTCTCGCAGAGGAGACAATGCTGTTAATTGTTGAGCCCTTTCAGTGGCGCCACCCATCTTTAAATATTTAGAAGTATATGTGAGGCTGTGTTTATGTACATCATATGCAGACCATAAGAGGGATTTAGATTCTCCAGAATCTGACACCCACTTCTGGAGTGTCTGAAGACAGCTACAGTGTACTTATATCTAATAAATAAATAGATAAATAAATAAATAAATAAACATTTTTTAAAAAGGATAAGAAGGAAAGAAAGACCAGGCAGGCCTGCCATCCATATCACTGTCTGTCTGTCTGTCTGTCTGTCTATCTGATCCCCGGGAACTGGAGATTGGCCACCATATAGTTGCTGGTAGTTGATCCAGGGTTCTCTGGGAGAGGAGCCAATGCTGTTAATTGTTGAGCCCTTTCAGTGGCCCCACACTTATTTAAATATTTAGAAGTATATGTGAGGCTGTGTTTATGTACATCATATTCTGATTATAAGAGGATTTAGATTCTCCAGAAACTGACACCCTATACTGGAGTGTCTGAAGACAGCTACAGTGTACTTATAGGTAATAAATACATAAATAAATAAATAAATAAATAAATAAATAAATAAATAAATAAATAAACATTTTTTTAAAAGGATAAGAAAGAAAGTAAGACCAGGCAGGCCTGCCATCCTTATCTCTGTCTGTCTGTCTGTCTGTCAGTCTGTCTGATCCCTTGGAACTGGAGATGGGCCACCATATAGTTGCTGTTACTTGATCCCAGGTTCTCTGGAAGAGGAGACAATGCTGTTAATTGTTGAGCCCTATCAGTAGCCCTACCCATCTTTAAATATTTAGAAGTATATGTGAGGCTGTGTTTATGTACATCATATGCAGACCATAAGAGGGATTTAGATTCTCCAGAATCTGACACACTCTTCTGGAGTGTCTGAAGACAGCTACAGTGTACTTATATCTAATAAATAAATAGATAAATAAATAAATAAATAAATAAACATTTTTTAAAAAGGATAAGAAAGAAAGAAAGACCAGGCAGGCCTGCCATCCATATCTCTGCCTGTCTGTCTGTCTGTCTATCTGATCCCCGGGAACTGGAGATGGGCCACCATATAGTTGCTGGTAGTTGATCCAAGGTTCTCTGGAAGAGGAGACAATGCTCTTAATTGTTGAGCCCTTTCAGTGGCCCCACACTTCTTTAAATATTTAGAAGTATATGTGAGGCTGTGTTTATGTACATTATATTCAGATTATAAGAGGATTTAGATTCTCCAGAATCTGACACACTCTACCTGAGTGTCTGAAGACAGCTACAGTGTACTTATATATAATAAATACATAAATAAATAAATAAATATATAAATAAATAAATAAATAAACATTTTTTAAAAAGGATAAGAAAGAAAGTAAGACCAGGCAGGCCTGCCATCCTTACCTCTGTCTGTCTGTCTGTCTGTCTGATCCCCTGGAACTGGAGATGGGCTACCATATAGTTGCTGGTAGTTGATCCCAGGATCTCTGGAAGAGGAGACAATGCTGTTAATTGTTGAGCCCTATCAGTGGCCCTACCCATCTTTAAATTTTTAGCAGTGTATGTGAGGCTGTGTTTATGTACATCATATGCAGACCAGAAGAGGGATTTAGATTCATCAGAATCTGACACCCTCTTCTGGAGTGTCTGAAGACAGCTACAGTGTACTTATATCTAATAAATACATAAATAAATAAATAAATAAATAAATAAACATTATTTAAAACGGATAAGAAAAAAAGAAAGACCAGGCAGGCCTACCATCCTTATCTCTGTCTGTCTCTCTGTCTGTCGTTCTGATCCCCTGGAACTAGAGATGGGCCACCATGTAGGTGCTGGTAGTTGATCCCAGGACCTCTGGAAGAGGAGACAATGCTGTTAATTGTTGAGCGCTTTCAGTGGCCCCACCCATCGTTACATTTTTAGTAGTATATGTGAGGCTGTGTTTATGTACATCATATGCAGACCTTAATAGGGATTTAGATTCTCCAGAATCTGACACCCTCTTCTGGAGTGTCTGAAGACAGCTACAGTGTACTTATATCTAATAAATACATAAATAAATAAAAATTTTTTAAAAAGGATAAGAAAGAAAGAAAGACCATGCAGGCCTGCCATCCTTATCCTTGTCTGTCTGTCTGATCCCCTGGGAGTGGAGATGGGCCACCATATAGTTGCAGGTAGTTGATCCCAGGTTCTCTGTAAGAGGAGACAATGCTGTTAATTGCTGAGCCCTTTCAGTGCCCCCCCCACCTTTAAATTTTAAGAAGTAAATGTGAGGCTGTGTTTATGTACATCATATGCAGACCATAAGAGGAATTTAGATTCTCCAGAATCTGACACCTTCTTCTGGAGTGTCTGAAGACGGCTACAGTGTACTTATATCTAATAAACAAATAAATAAATAAACATTTTTTAAAAAGGATAAGAAAGAAAGAAAGACCAGGCAGGCCTGCCATCCTTATCTCTGTCAGTCTGTCTGTCTGTCAGTCTGTCTGATCCCTTGGAACTGGAGATGGGCCACCATATAGTTGTTGTTAGTTGATCCCAGGTTCTCTGGAAGAGGAGACAATGCTGTTAATTGTTGAGCCCTTTCAGTGGTTCCACCTATCTTTAAATTTTTAGAAGTATATGTTAGGCTGTGTTTATGTACATCATATGCAGACCATAAGAGGGATTTAGATTCTCCAGAATCTGACACCCTCTTCTGGAGTGTCTGAAGACAACTACAGTGTACTTATATCTAATAAATAAATAAATAAATAAATAAATAAATAAATAAATAAATAAACATTATTTTAAAAGGATAAGAAATAAAGAAATACCAGGCAGGCCTGCCATCCTTATCTCTGTCTGTCTGTCTGTCTGTCTGATCCCCTGGAACTGGAGATGGGCCACCTTGTAGGTGCTGGTAGTTGATCCCAGGTTCTCTGGAAGAGGAGACAATGCTGTTAATTGTTGAGCCCTTTCAGTGGCCCCACCCATCTTTAAATTTTTAGAAGTATATGCGAGGCTGTGTTTATATACCGAATATGCAGACCATAAGAGGGATTTAGATTCTCCAGAATCTGACAACCTCTTCTGGAGTGTCTGAAGATAGCTACAGTGTACTTATATCTAATAAATAAATAAATAAATAAATAAATAAATAAATAAATAAATAAACATTTTTTAAAAAGGATAAGAAAGAAAGAAAGACCAGGCAGGGCTGCCATCCTTATCTTTGTCTGTCTGTCTGTCTCTCTGTTTGTCTGTCTGTCTGATCTCCTGGAACTGGAGATGGGCCACCATTTTGTTGCTGATAGTTGATCCCAGGTTCTCTGGAAGAGTAGACAATGCTGTTAATTGTTGAGCCCTTTCAGTGGCCCCACCCATTTTTAATTTTTAGAAGTATATGTGAGGCTGTGTTTATGTACATCATATTCAGAACATAAGAGGGATTTAGATTCTCCAGAATCTGACAACCTCTTCTGGAGTGTCTGAAACAGATACAGTTTACTTATATCTAATAAATACATATATAAAAATTAAATATTTTTAAAAAGTATAAGAAAGAAAGAAAGACCAGGCAGGCCTCCATCCTCAACTCTGTCTGTCTGTCTGTCTGTTTGATACCCTGGAACTGGAGATGGGCCACCATATAGTTGCTGGAAGTTGATCCCAGGCTCTCTGGAAGAGGAGACAATGCTGTTAATTGTTGAGCCATTTCAGTGGCCCCACCCATCTTTAAATTTTTAGAAGTAAAGTTGAGGCTGTGTTTATGTACATCATATGCAGACCATAAGAGGGATTTAGATTCTCCAGAATCTGATACCCTCTTCTTGATTGTTTGAAGACAGCTACATTGTACTTGTATCTAATAAATACATAAATATATGAATAAACATTTTTTAAAAAGGATAAGAAAGAAAGAAAGACCAGGTAGGCCTGCCATCATTATCCTTGTCTGTCTGTCTGTCTGTCTGATCACCTGGAACTGGAGATGGGCCACCATATAGTTGCTGTTAGTTGATCCCAGGATCTCTGGTAGAGTTGACAATGCTGTTAATTGTTGAGACCTTTAAGTGGCCCCACACATATTTTAATTTTTAGAAGTATATGTGAGGCTGTGTTTATGTACATCATATGCAGACCATAAGAGGGATATCGATACTCCAGAATCTGACACTCTCTTCTGGAGTGTCTGAAGATAGCTACAGTGTACTTATATCTAATAAATAAATAAATAAATAAATAAATAAACAAACATTTTTTATAAAGGATAAGAAAGAAAGTAAGACCAGGCAGGCCTGCCATCCTTATCTCTGTCTGTCTGTCTGTCTGTCTGATCCTCTGGAACTGGAGATGGGCCACCATAGAGTTGCTTGTAGTTGATCCCAGGTTCTCTGGAAAAGGAGACAATGCTTTTAATTGTTGAGCCCTTTCAGTGGGCCCACACATCTTTAAATTTTTAGAAGTATATGTGAGGCCGTGTTTATGTACATCATATGCAGACCATAAGAGGGATTTAGATTCGCCAGAATATGACACCCTCTTCTAGAGTGTCTGAAGAGAGCTTCAGTGTACTTATATCTAATAAATACATAAATAAATAAATAAACATTTTTTAAAAAGTATAAGAAAGAAAGAAAGACCAGGCAGGCCTGCCACCATGTCTGTCTGTCTGTCTGTCTATCTGTCAGATACCCTGGAACTGGAGATGAGCCACCATATAGTTGATGGTAGTTGATTCCAGGTTCTCTGGAAGAGGAGACAATGCTGTTAATTGTTGAGCCCTTTCAGTGGCCCCACCCATCTTTAAATTTTTAGAAGTATATGTGAGGCTGTGTTCATGTACATCATATGCAGACCATAGGAGGGATATAGATTCTCCAGAATCTGACACCCTCTTCTGGAGTGCCTGAAGACAGCTACAGTGTACTTATATCTAATAAATAAATAAATAAATAAATGAATGAATAAATAAATAAATAAATAAACATTTTTTAAAAAGGATAAGAAAGAAAGAAAAATCAGGCAGGCCTGCCATCCTTATCTCTGTCTGTCTGTATGTCTGTCTTATCCCCTGGAACTTGAAATGGGCCACCATATAGTTGCTGGTAGTTTATCCCACGTTCTCTGGAAGAAGAGACAATGCTGTTAATTGTTGAGTCCTTTCAGTGGGCTCACCCATCTTTAAATTTTTAGAAATATATGTGAGGCTGTGTTTATGTACATCATATGCAGACCATAAGAGGGATTTAGATTCTCCAGAAGATGACACACTCTTCTAGAGTGTCTGAAGACTGCTACAGTGTACTTATATCTAATAAATTCATAAATAAACAAATAAACATTTTTAAAAAAGGATAATAAAGAAAGAGAGACCAGGCAAGCCTGCCATCCTTGTCTGTCTGTCTGTCTGTCTGTTCCCCTGGAACTAGAGATGGGCGACCATATAAATGCTGGTAGTTGATCCCATGTTCTCTGGAAGAGGAGTCAGTGCTGTTAATTGTTGAGCCCTTTCAGTGGCCTCACCCATCTATAAATTTTTAGAAGTATATGTGAGGCTGTGTTCATGTACATCATATGCAGACCATAAGAGGGATATAGATTCTCCAGAATCTGACACCCTCTTCGGGAGTGTTTGAAGAGAGCTACAGTGTACTTATATCTAATAAATACATACTTAAATTAATAAACATTTTTTAAAAAGGATAAGAAAGAATGAAAGACCAGGTAGGCCTTCCATACTTAACTCTATCTGTCTGTATGTCTGTCTGTTTGTCTGATACCCTGGAACTGGAGATGGGCCACCATATAGTTCCTGGTAGTTGATCCCAGGTTCTCTGGTAGAGGAGACAATGCTGTTAATTGTTGAGCCTTTTCAGTGGCCCCACCCATCTTTAAATTTTTAGAAGTATATGTGAGGCTCTGTTCATGTACATCATATGCAGACCATAAGAGGGATATTGATTCTCCAGAATCTGACACCCTCTTCTGGAGAGTCTGAAGACAGCTACAGTGTAGTTATATCTAATAAATACATAAATAAATAAATAAATAAATAAATAAATAAATAAATAAATGAATAAATGAATAAATAAATAAATAAATAAATAAATGAACATTTTTTAAAAAGGATAAGAAATAAAGAATAATCAGGCAGGCCTGCCATCCTTATCTCTGTCTGTCTGTCTGTCTGTCTTATCCCCTGGAACTTGAGATGGGCCACCATATAGTTGCTTGTAGTTCATCCAAGGATCTCTGGAAGAGGAGACAATGCTGTTAATTGTTGAGCCCTTTCAGTGGGCCCACACTTCTTTAAATTTTTAGAAGTATATGTGAGGTTGTGTTTATGTACATCATATGCAGACCAAAGAGGGATTTAGATTACCCAGAAGATGAAACCCTCTTCTAGAGTGTCTGAAGACAGCTAAAGTGTACTTATATCTAATAAATACATACTTAAATTAATAAACATTTTTTAAAAGTATAAGAAAGAAAGAAAGACCAGGCAGGCCTCCATCCTTATCTCTGTCAGTCTGTCTGTCTGTCTGATCCATTGGAACTGGAGATGGGCCACTATATAGTTGCTGTTAGTTGATCCCAGGTTCTCTGGAAGGAGAGACAATGCTGTTAATTGTTGAGCCCTTTCAGTGGCTCCACCTATCTTTAAATTTTTAGAAGTATATGTTAGGCTGTGTTTATGTACATCATATGCAGACCATAAGAGGGATTTAGATTCTCCAGAATCTGACACCCTCTTCTGGAGTGTCTGAAGACAATACAGTGTACTTATATCTAATAAATAAATAAATAAATAAATAAATAAATAAATAAATAAATAAACATTATTTTAAAAGGATAAGAAAGAAAGAAAAACCATGCAGGCCTGCCCTCCTTATCTCTGTCTGTCTGTCTGTCTGTCTGATCCCCTGGAACTGGAGATGGGCCACCATATAGTTGCTGGTAGTTGATACCAGGTTTTCTGGAAGAAGAGACAATGCTGTTAATTGTTGAGCCCTTTCAGTGGCCCCACCCATCTTAAATTTTTAGAAGTGTATGTGAATCTGTGTTTATGTCCATCATATGCAGACCATAAGAGGGATTTATATTCTCCAGAATCTGACACCCTCTTCTGGAGTGTCTGAAGACAGCTACAGTGTACTTATATTTTATAAATATATAAATAAATAAATAAACATTTTTTAAAAAGGATAAGAAAGAAGGAAAAACCAGGTAGGACTGCCACCCTTGTCTGTCTGTCTCTTTGTCTGCCTGATCCCCTGGAACTGGAGATGGGCCACCATATAGTTGCTGGTAGTTGATCCCAGGTTCTCTGTTATAGGAGACAATGCTGTTAATTTTTGAGCCCTTTCAGTGCCCCCACACATCTTTAAATTTTTAGAAGTATATGTGAGGCTGTGTATATGTACATCATATGCAGACCATAAGAGGGATTTAGATTCTCCAGAATCTGGCACCCTCTTCTGGAGTGTCTGAAGACAGCTACAGTGTACTTATATGTAATAAATAAATAAATAAATAAATAAATAAATAAACATTTTTTTTAAAAGTATAAGAAAGAAAGAAAGACCAGGCAGGCCTCCATTCTTATCTCTGTCTGTCTGTCTGTCTGTCTGATACCCTGGAACTGGAGATGGGCCACCATATAGTTGCTGGTAGTTTATCCAAGGTTCTCTCGAAGAGGAGACAATGCTGTTATTTGTTGATCCCTTTCTGTGGCCCCACCCATCTTTAAATTTTTAGAAGTATATGTGAGGCTGTGTTTATGTACATCATATGCAGACCATAAGAGGGATTTAGATTCTCCAGAATCTGACACCCTCTTTTGGAGTATCTGAAGATAGCTACAGTGTACTTATATCTAATAAATAAATAAATAAATAAATAAATAAATAAATAAATAAACATTTTTTAAAAAGGATAAGAAAGAAAGAAAGACCAGGCAGGGCTGCCATCCTTATCTTTGTCTGTCTGTCTGTCTCTCTGTTTGTCTGTCTGTCTGATCTCCTGGAACTGGAGATGGGCCACCATTTTGTTGCTGGTAGTGAAAGACTCCAGGACTCCCAAAGGGAGGCACTTACTCAAGCCTCGGGTCAGCCGCGCACCCAAGAAGACACTGAGACCGAACTTAAGATGTATAGAGAGTAAGATTTAATACAGCAACGACAAGAAAGCACACAAAAAGCACATATACCAGATATCTGGGGTCGAAACTCATGCAGCCAGCAAGGTGCAGAGGAGATTCGGCAATTGGCCCAGACTTGTCACAGGCTTTTATAGGAGAAGGGTAAGGAGAAAAGTACAAGTTTTATGTCACCAAGGTGTTCTGCCAAGGAGCTTTACATAACCAAGTGGTCGTGTCCTATATTTTGGCAATGTACTCGATCTATTGGAACATTCTGGGGTAGTACCAGGAGGCCCCTATCTCAAAAATGTTCTTGGAACAGTCTTCAGTTAGGAGGGGTTGGACTGAGTTCGCTCCAGGAGACCCTTATCTCAGAAATGCTCCTGGAACCGTTCTCACTTGGGAGGGGTCGGACTCTGGGGTGAAGAGTTCAAGAATGTACTCTGAGGTAAAAAGTTCAGGTGTGTTCCGGGAACAACTTCTAGATGGGAGGGGTAAGAGAACTCTGAGTTGGAGAGTTCATGGAGAGTTCAGCTTTTCTTCTTTCATTCCCCCCTTCTTTTAGTGAATAGCTCTAATCTTAGAGCGAGTCCTGCATTTATCCCCCTCCACAGAGTCCAATCTCTTTCTGTTTTGTAACATCACTTTGGACAGGGAAGTCAAAAATAGACCGTTTTATAGTTCTAAGATCAACATCCATAGCTGTACATAACCAACAGGATTGAGTCATATTAGGATTAGTTCTAAAACTTAAGAAAGCTCTTAGTCTATGTGGCCATTGGGGAGGTCGTGGCCAGCAGGGGATGAGATGGCCACATTATTTTTGTGGTAGTTCTGATTTTTTAGATGGCGCTGTAGATGGCCTTCCTTAGCGTAGGCCTTGTGGCACAGGTGGCATTCATAGAGCCGGCCCCCTGTGTGCAGATGCATATGGTTTTTGAGGTCGTAGTTATGCAGGAAGCGGGCTGGACAGTGGGGGCATGAGTAGGGTCGCTCTCCTGTGTGCTCTCGCATGTGGATCTTCAGCTTATCATTCCTGGTGAAGCGGATACCGCAGACCTCACAGGCAAAAGGCTTTTCACCATTGTGGGTCCTTATGTGCCGAGGCAGTTTGCCTGCCCCGTGGATTATCTTGTGACAGACTGGGCACTCTTGGGGCATCTGTGAAAGGCGTTTAGGCACTAGCTTGTTTTGGTCATTTAGGCCTGGTGTCAGGGCATCCTGGTGCAGCGAACTTAGGTAAGCCCTCAGGTCAGGGTCAATGAGATCTTCATCTGAGCCCAGCTCTTCTGATGATAGTGGAGGTTCGTTACTCTGGGCCAGCCCGTAGCCTGGTGGGTTGAGCATTTTTGAGGTTGAGGCTGTGGGGGTGGCAGTGGCAAAAGCCTCCAGGTACTGTCGGGCTCGCTCACAGTCATCTTTATCTGGGCTGGGGGCTTCCAGTCCACTGCCTTGCAAAATCTCCAAGCAAGTAGTGACGACACATGGGATTTCCAGTAGCCGAGCAGCTTGGAGTACAGCCGGCACATTGGCGTTGCTGGTGGTCAGTGTGGCTGTGTAAGCAAACTCGAGCAGGGCACTTAGGGCCTCCGGCCCTACAAAGTTCAGCTCACACACACTGGCTTTTGCTCCCCCAGAAGCCGTTTCAACACTCTCTGTTTTTATTACTGTTCTCTCTCTCTCTTCTGTAAAGAGCCTCTTGAAGTAGTGGCTACAGGCAGCCAGCACAGCCCTGTGGGTTTGGTACTCAAAACCCTGTGTCCTGATGGTGAGGTCGCACAGATGACCCAGCTGGCGCTGCTCGTTTAGGCAGCTCAGGAGCTCGCTGCTGTGATCTGGGAATGGGATTCCAATTAGGTCATCCTCGGGGCTCCCCATCTTTTTCTTTTTAGTCGTTGGGTCTGTTTGCAGGAGCTGGGCAACAGAGCAGGGTGTAGAAAGAGTCAACACAGGGATCCAATATCCTGCTAGACTTAGTCAAGGGGGGGCGGTCCCCCATGTAGAATTTCATAAGAAGTAAGACCGAAACGTCCAGGTGTGTTTCGGACTCTGAGAAGCACAAAGGGAAGGAGGGTCACCCAGTCTTTACCGTCAGTCTCAATAGCTAGTTTAACAACATAGGTTAAGACAGTGATGGGCATAGGAGTCTCATAAAGGATCTTAAACAGAGTAAAACTGAATCAAGAAATAGGGCATAGGGAAGGAACACCAAGTCCATGCCAGTCTCCACGATTAATTTTATCAAGGTCTGTCTTAGAGTTTTAGACTAATTTTTATCTATCCTGAGCTCTGAGGTCTATACACACAATGTAATTTTTATTTGACCTCTAAATGCTTGGCCACACCCTGACTTACCTGGGCAACAAAGCAGGGCCATTATCTGACACTATTGCCTTTGGCACTCTGAACCTTGGAAAAATTTTCTTTAATAATCTTCTTGATGACTATGTGAGCAGTCTCATTTATCCATATTGAGAACGTCTTCTGCAAATGTCAACAGCTTTCTTTGTTTGTATTGTTCCATACAGTGGCAAAAGCATACCTGCTGTCAGTGTCATTTATAAAGCTTGTATCAAAACCACAAGTTCAGCTTTCTGGGCTGAAGTCCCTATAGGGAGGCTGCTGGCCTAGATCACCTGCTTTTTGTCCACTGCTGCACTGCTGTCCCCGCCTTCCACTTACCTTTAACCATGAGGCCACTGCCATCCGTGTACCAGTTTAAACTTTCAGGCCAAGGCTGATTTGATCTTTACCTGCTGAGGTAAGTAGCACCCTCTGTTGGTAGGTGGCCCCATGGATATGAGCTGCTTTCCATCTGCTACTGCTGCTCCTGTGACAAAGCTGCTGCCATCCGTGTACCAGGCAGGCACACCAAGGCTGATCAGTCAGATCTCTCCTTGTTCCAGTTTCATCAGCACATTGATGTACAGGAGTGGAGTCATCCGCCAAGGGGAGGTGGCAGGATTGAGGATGGCAGGTGGAGCAAAAGTTACTCAATCATTCAGCAACAAATTCTGGTAGTGGGTATAGTCACATGCTGACCCAGGGTAAGCTTGTCAGGGTCTTTAACAAGCAGGGCCATTGCAGCTCATCAACATATAAGGTAAAAGGCTTAGTCAAATCTGGCAAAGCCAGAGCGGGGGCTGCAAGCAGGGCTGCCTTTATGCTGTCAAAGGCTTTTTGGTGTTTCTCAGGCCAGGTGAATGGGACTTTTTCTTTAGTCCAGAGTCTGCAAAAGCCCACCGTCCCCAGAAACTCACGTACTTGGCGCGGGGTGGTGGGGGTTGGGATCAGCATCACAGTCTTTTTTCTTGGCTTCGGTGAGCCACCGCTTTCCGTCGTTTTGGCACCTCGGTAACTGAGCTTTCTTAGCCGATACCCGATACCCCAACTCACCCAGTTCATTCAGGAGCTTCTAGGAGGGCCAGAATTTCTTCTTTGTCTTTGATGTCTCTGCCTTCAGCCAACCGCAGGGCTTGGGTTAGCGCCAGGAGTTCAGCCTTCTGAGCCAAAGTTCCTTCTGCTAGAATGTCAGAGCAGTGATGAGTAGGTGAAGACTCAGCAGGTTAGCAGGGGAAGTGAAGGTCACTTGTTCTGTCAACAAAAAGCTCTAATAATGTGTCCATCAGTCAGGGAAACAATTGGATCATGTGTCCCTGACCAAAAGCCATTATGTGCAGACAAGCAGGCCATCCCTCAGTCACCAGGTCTAATTTTTCCAAGTGCCACTGGTCTTTTAGGGTCCCAATTTCTGAGTAAGAACCTCTTTGGCAATACTTTTGTTCTCAGTCACATTTAGGAGTCCCAAAGTTGGGGACAACATTAGGGCAGTCTCAATAGCATCTAAGGCCATCCAAGGTTGTTCTTTATTTCTTATACGAAGGGCTGTTTATCTTTTTAATGCAGCAAAACCTGGAATCCACAGTTTGCAAAGACCTGTAGTGTCCAGGGACCTTTTAAACTTGCTTTGCATTGGTCAGTGGAGGAATATGAAAACACAGTCTCTTTTTAGCTGCATCAACAGGTAGGCCACCAGTCTCTTTACTTATAGCCACGAACAGGTGAAGGGTTTTGTCTTGAGGGGGGGGGCTCCTCTTCTTTTTGTTAGGACAGTCTCTCACCCAGTGCTCTTCTTTTTCAACAGCAAACACTCTGATCTTTAGCCAAAAGCTTTCTTTTTTCTTGTTGCCAGGTACTAAGTTTTCTAGTTTCCCTGACGTTTGTGACCAGCATTTCATTTCTCTTATCTTTTTTAGAAAATTTTCTGGCTCCTTATTTCTTACAGATCATCTCTAAGTGCTAGTATTATTAGCAAGTGTCACTTTGCTAGGTTCTAGTCTTTGTCATTTATCTCTCTTTGCTCCTATTTCTTAACTGCAATGGAGATCTCATATAATGTCTCTCTTTCTATCTATATATATCTCTTTCTTGTCTTTGCTTACTTTGAATGTTATCTAATTATTACATCTATATTCTGTCACTTAACTTTTTTCATAGTTTACCTCTTTTTACTGTTAACCTATTTCTTTTGAGTCTGCTGAAGCTTTGCTCTCAGTTCTTCTTTGCAGACCTCTATCCTTCATCAGAGCCTGGCAGTTAGACTCGTAGGTGCTCCTTACCTTGTATATCTCCCTCACCGGAGCTTAAAACAGATTCACTGCTAGCAGCTCAGGGCGATGCCTGAGAAGAGAAAACACACGGGGCAGAGAAGGGGGTGCAGCTCTTACATCTGGCTGCACACTGATATCTCAAAATGAACACAATTTTTTCTGTTAACAGTTAACAAGAGACAGGATACAGGGGACAGGGAAATGAGAAGCAACCAGGGAACCTTGTGGCGTCCTCAGATCAGACGCGGCAACCCGCTGAACTCAAGCATACTAGTCAGCGGAGGGAAAGAAACTAACCAGGATTTTCTCAGTAACGGCGAATGGACAGGGAGGAGCCAAGCGCCGAGTCTCCGCCGCGCCACGGCGAAATGTGGGAGTGGCAAACAAACACTGGCAGGGAGGGGGAATTTAACCACTTGTTTTCCGGCATGGCTTGAGCCCCCGGAGGCGGCGGCGTCCGCCACCCCACACACAGGCATCCACGGAGCTCTCTTGGCCAGAGGCAACGGCGGCCTCCCGAGCTTTGGAAACGCAAGGCGCCTGCGCGGCAGGGCGGGGGAACTTCTCTGTGTGCCCCACGGCGGGCGCACAGACACAAGGGAGTGCGGGCAGACTCCAGGGGGAAGCCAAAGGAGGGACGGCGGCCACAGTTGGCCCCTCCCCAGCTGTGGCAGGCTTCACGGCTATTCCGGGGCGCCAGGCGGGTCTGACAGGCCGCCACACTTACTATCAGCATTTTACAACTCACTCGCAGGGCACAGACAGCCTCCGTTGCTGCTGTGTCTGCAGAACTCAGAACCTCAGCACCACTGCTGCAGCTCTGGATTTCAGAGCTCTTTTGAGCAGCCTGGGGAGGACCGGCCTGGTGGTTTTTTTTTCTCTTTTTTTCCTTTTTTTAAAACCATTGCTGACAAATTCTGTCCTGACGTCAGTCCAAGTCTACAGTCGGCAAAGGGTTAACACACACACACACACACACACACAGTCTGTCACGTGACCAAAACACAACCAGCCAAACGCCACTTTCTGACGGGGTCGGATTCCACATTGACTCTTTTTCCTGATAGGGGTGGGATTCCACATCCACTCCCGCTCTGGCAGAGAGAACACTCTCTCTCTCTCCTTCACTCTGCCAGGCAACAGCCAGGTCTTTTTGACTGTTCTGTACCCTGGGCACTCCTTCCAGGGTCTCCCTTGAAACATCTTTTTGGGGTGCAGACTGTGAGGCCATAGACAGCCGTCCTCTCACAGCCACTGCCAGAATAAACCCACAATCTCAGAATACACAAATGCAGCAGTTCCACACTTACACACCCAGCAGATTGTCCCATTTCTAGAATAATAGCAAACACAACAAGAGCAGACACAAGACTTGAGACAAAAAGAAAAAACCAAAAACGGCGGCGACCTCGCGTCGCCCACAGGCAACTTACAGAATCAGATGGCCTTTCCAAGGCCGGCCGGCTTAGACCTTCCACCAAAGTGATGGTCTCTCGGCCTTCAGAGGGGTCCGCCAAGCGTCCTTGGCCCTCCCCTTGTCTTCCTGGGGCGTCCCCCAGGGCGATCGGACGGGGGGCACCAGACACGTCTATCTCTACCCACCCCGCGCTCTCTATTGAGACCTGCCTGGTCTCAAGCTCCTGGAGCACGGTCTCTGGTGCTCGTACTGAGCACAGAGCGTCACGCAAAACCAGAACTGCGATCGCACCAGATACAGATTCAGATGGCCTCTCCAAGGCCCACAGATTGAGACTCTCCTGGTCTCCAGAAACAGAACACAGACACCAGACCAAACAGAACAGTAAATCTTACTTCTGAGTGGGTCCAGGACTTCTGGGTGGTCGCGCTGATTCCCGGCCAACGCACCAAATGAAAGACTCCAGGACTCCCAAAGGGAGGCACTTACTCAAGCCTCGGGTCAGCCGCGCACCCAAGAAGACACTGAGACCGAACTTAAGATGTATAGAGAGTAAGATTTAATACAGCAACGACAAGAAAGCACACAAAAAGCACATATACCAGATATCTGGGGTCTAAACTCATGCAGCCAGCAAGGTGCAGAGGAGATTCGGCAATTGGCCCAGACTTGTCACAGGCTTTTATAGGAGAAGGGTAAGGAGAAAAGTACAAGTTTTACGTCACCAAGGTGTTCTGCCAAGGAGCTTTACATAACCAAGGGGTCGTGTCCTATATTTTGGCAATGTACTCGATCTATTGGAACATTCTGGGGTAGTACCAGGAGGCCCCTATCTCAAAAATGTTCTTGGAACAGTCTTCAGTTAGGAGGGGTTGGACTGAGTTCGCTCCAGGAGACCCTTATCTCAGAAATGCTCCTGAAACCGTTCTCACTTGGGAGGGGTCGGACTCTGGGGTGAAGAGTTCAAGAATGTACTCTGAGGTAAAAAGTTCAGGTGTGTTCCGGGAACAACCTCTAGATGGGAGGGGTAAGAGAACTCTGAGTTGGAGAGTTCATGGAGAGTTCAGCTTTTCTTCTTTCAATCCCAGGTTCTCTGGAAGATGAGTCAGTGCTGTTAATTGTTGAGCCCTTTCAGTGGCCCCACCCATCTTTAAATTTTTAGAAGTATATGTGAGGCTGTGTTCATGTACATCATATGCAGACGATAAGAGGGATATAGATTCAGCTACAGTGTACTTATATCTAATAAATACATAAATAAATAAATAAATAAATAAATAAATAAACATTTTTTAAAAGGGATAAGAAATAAAGAAAAACCAGGCAGGCCTGCCATCCTTGTCTGTCTTTCTCTCTGTCTGTCTGTCTTGCCTAGCCCCTTGAGTAGCCTAGCCTAGTCCCTTGCCTTGACTAGCCCAGCCCCTTGCCTAGCCTAGCCTAGCCCAGCCCTGCCTTGCCTAGCCCTGCCTATCCCTGTCTTTAACCAGGCTGGCCTCGAACTCAGAAACTGACTGCCTCTGCCTCCAGAGTGCTCTCATTAAGAGCTCGAGCCACCACTGACTGTTGGGTTTTGTAAGTCTTACATAGGTATGGTCTGTTTCTCAGCTGTGAAACCCTAATTAACACATGTAGTCTGTCCTAGGTCAGCCATAGCTACAGACTGAGGCCTTTTCTAAAACAAAACAAAAGAAAACAAAAAATTGAAATAATAAAATAAATAAATTAAGCAACCACATGATATCTTTTCTTTCTTTCAATGATACTCAGAGCTTGAAGCAGTTCACCCATGAGACCTCAGCTCCTGACATTGAGGCTCTTTCCCTAACAAGTATTATGGCTGAACCTGAGGGGTTCTACTGCTGATTTGTGTCCCCCACTTTAAAAAAATAGTTGTTTTCAAAGGCTGCAGGTTCTTAGCCCTGTTCCTTGTTACAGTTGAGTCACAGCCCTGAAAGTTCAGTGGTAGTTAAAGGCACTGAGAAGGGCTTCCTATAGACATCAAAGACCAAGTCTTTGTTTTTAAAAAGTTAATCTGGATTCCCCCACCCCCTGGCATCCTTAGAATGCCTAGAAAGGAAGGCAGGGACCTGGGCAGAAGGGTGCAAGGCTACTGGTGTTTGTAAGTGGTAACAGAAAGCTTTCTCTTGTTGGTACCCTACCCCAAGTTACACTGTCACTTCTTTTTCCTAGTTGTTGTTTTGTCGGTTTGTATTCTCAACATAGACCCTTTTCCTTCCTAACCTTGGCTGTCCTGAACCTTACTGTCCTTGAACTCAGTGATTTGCCTGTCTTGCTGGGATGAAACTGTGAGCTACCATCCAGAAGGAAGCACCCTGCTGAGGTTAGATTGGGGTCTCTTCCATTTTCCTCTATGAACATGCATATGGCAGGCCTGTTCTTTCTTTTTTACTTTTCCTTTTCTTTTTAAAGATTTATTTATTTATTATATTTAAGTATGCTGTAGCTATCTTCAGACAGTCCAGAAGAGGGTGTCAGATTCTGAAGAATCTAAATCATTCTTATTGTCTGCATATGATGTATATAAACACAGCCTCACATAAACTCAAAAAAAAAAAGAAAGAAAGAAAGATGTGGCTACAGAGAGGGCTCAACAATTAAGAGCATTGTCTCCTCTTCCAGAGAACCTGGGCTCAATTACCAGTATTATATATGGTGGCCCATCTCCAGTTCCAGGGGATCTAATACTCTGTTCTGGAGTCTGTGGGCACAGCATACACATGCAAAACATTCTTAAACAATCATTGAGAGAGGAGAGAGAGGGGTTGAGAGAGAGGGGAGGTAATCATACCTCCTGACGAGTTTGAAGACCTGAGCTTCATCACTCACACAAATAAATAAATGCAAAATATTTTTTTATAAATAAACTCTGCCATTGCCCTTTAAAAATTCCTAGAAAACAAGTTTTATAAGCAACAGTTATATTTATTATATCTAAAGGACAGTCATGAGCATATTCAATAAATAGAAAAAGGCCTGTTAGTCTTAGAAATGGAAAAGACAAACCAAGGAAGGTTTGCAATTACATAATGAGGCAGCTCAGCCCAGCTCTAAGGTTGGAAATAAGACTCGAGAATAGGATACACCTGAAGACAGCCAGCCATTGTTTTTTGTTTTGGAGGCTGAAAGGATACACCTGAAGACAGCCAATGCTGTGTGATGGTGATCTGGTATTTTTTTTTTTAATTTTTAAAAACTTTAACACTTTTTATAAAACTTTTATAAAAACTTTTTCTTTCTTTCTTTCTTCCTTTCTTCTTTCCTTTATTCCTTTCCTCACCCAAGCCCCTACCCTAGCCCTGTCTTTCACCAGGGTGGCCTCGAACTCAGAAACTGACTGCCTCTATCTACAGAGTGCTCTCATTAAGAGCTTGAGCCACCACTGAATGTAGGGTTTTCTAAGCATTACCTTGCTCTTGGTGTCTATTCTCAGCTGTGAAACCCTAATTAACACAAGTAGGCAGTCCTGGGTCAGCCAGAGTTACAGACTGAGGACTTCTCTAAAAACAAATAAAACAAAACAAAACAACAAATAGAAATAATAAAATACATAAATTAAGCAAACACAGCATAGCTTTTCTCTCTCTAGGTGGTACTCAGAAATTCCAGCAGTTGGCCTGTGACACCTCAGCTCAGTATATGTGAGGCTGTGTTTATGTACATCCTATGCAGACCATAAGAGGGATTTACATTCTCCAGAATCTGACACCCTCCTCTGGAGTGTCTAAAGAAAGCTACAGTGTACTTATATCTAAGAAATACATAAAAAATAAATAAATAAATAAATAAATATTTTTTAAAAAGGATAAGAAAGAAAGAAAGACCAGGCAGGCCTGCCATCCTTATCTCTGTCTGTCTGTCTGTCTGTCTGTCTGATCCCCTGGAACTGGAGATGGGCCACCTTGTAGGTGCTGGTAGTTGATCCCAGCTTCTCTGGAAGAGGAGACAATGCTGTTAATTGTTGAACCATTTCAGTGGCCCCACCCATTTTTAATTTTTAGAAGTATATGTGAGGCTGTGTTTATGTACATCATATGCAGACCATAAGAGGGATTTAGATTCTCCAGAATCTGACACCCTCTTCTGGAGAGTCTGAAGACGGCTACAGTGTACTTATATCTAATAAATACATAAATAAATAAATAAATAAAGATTTTTTAAAAAGTATAAGAAATAAAGAAAGACCAGGCAGGCCTCTCTGTCTGTCTGTCTGTCTGATCCACTGGAACTGGAGATGGGCCACCATAAGGTGCTGGTAGTTTATCCCAGGTTCTCTGAAAGAGGAGACAATGCTGTTAATTGTTGAGCCCTCTCAGTGGCCCCACACATCTTTAAATTTTTAGAAGTGTATGTGAGGCTGTGTTTATGTACATCATATGCAGACCATAAGAGGGATTTTGATTCTCCAGAATCTGACACCCTCTTCTGGAGTGTCTGAAGACAGCTACAGTGTACTTATATCTAATAAATACATAAATAAATATATAAATAAACATTTTTTAAAAAGCATAAGAAAGAAAGAAAGACCAGGCAGGCCTGCCATCCTTATCACTGTCTGTATGTCTGTCTGTCTGATCCCCTGGAACTGGAGATGGGCCACCATATAGTTGCTGGTAGTTGATCCCAGGTACTCTGGAAGAGGAGACAATGCTGTTAATTGTTGAGCTTTTAGAGTGGCCCCACCCTTCTTTAAATTTTTAGAAGTATATGTGAGGCTGTGTTTATGTACATCATATGCAGACCATAAGAGGGATTTAGATTCTCCAGAATCTGACACCCTCTTCTGTAGTGTCTGAACAGCTACAGTGTACTTATATCTACTAAATACATAAATAAATAAATAAATAAACATTTTTTAAAAAGGATAAGAAAGAAAGAAAAACCAGGCAGGCCTGCCATCCATATCTCTGCCTGTCTGTCTGTCTGTCTATCTGATCCCCGGGAACTGGAGATGGGCCACCATATAGTTGCTGGTAGTCGATCCAAGGTTCTCTGGAAGAGGAGACAATGCTCTTAATTGTTGAGCCCTTTCAGTGGCCCCACACTTCTTTAAATATTTAGAAGTATATGTGAGGCTGTGTTTATGTACATCATATTCAGATTATAAGAGGATTTAGATTCTCCAGAATCTGACACCCTCTACTGGAGTGTCTGAAGACAGCTACAGTGTACTTATATGTAATAAATAAATAAATAAATAAACATTTTTTAAAAAGGATAAGAAACAAAGTAAGTCCAGGCAGGCCTGCCATCCTTATCTCTGTCTGTCTGTCTGTCTGTCTGTCTGATCCCCTGGAACTGGAGATGGGCCACCATATAGTTGCTGGTAGTTGATCCAAGGTTCTCTGGAAGAGGAGACAATGCTCTTAATTGTTGAGCCCTTTCAGTGGCCCCACACTTCTTTAAATATTTAGAAGTATATGTGAGCTGTGTTTAAGTACATCATATTCAGATTATAAGAGGATTTAGATTCTCCAGAATCTGACACCCTCTACTGGAGTGTCTGAAGACAGCTACAGTGTACTTATATATAATAAATAAATAAATAAATAAATAAATAAATAAATAAATAAACATTTTTTAAAAAGGATAAGAAAGAAAGTAAGACCAGGCAGGCCTGCCATCCTTATCTCTGTCTGTCTGTCTGTCTGTCTGATCCCCTGGAACTGGAGATGGGCTACCATATAGTTGCTGGTAGTTGATCCCAGGTTCTCTGGAAGAGGAGTCAATGCGGTTAATTGTTGAGCCCTATCAGTGGCCCTACCCATCTTTAAATTTTTAAAAGTGTATGTGAGGCTGTGTTTATGTACATCATATGCAGACCAGAAGAGGGATTTAGATTCATCAGAATCTGACACCCTCTTTTGGAGTGTCTGAAGACAGCTACAGTGTACTTATATCTAATAAATACATAAATAAATACAATTTTTTTAAAAGGATAAGAAAGAAAGAAAGACCATGCAGGCCTGCCATACTTATCCTTGTCTGTCTGTCTGTCTGTCTGATCCCCTGGGAGTGGAGATGGGCCACCATATAGTTGCAGGTAGTTGATCCCAGGTTCTCTGAAAGAGGAGACAATGCTGTTAATTGTTGATCCCTTTCAGTGGCTCCACTTATCTTTAAATTTTTAGAAGTATATGTTAGGCTGTGTTTATGTACATCATATGCAGACCATAAGAGGGATTTAGATTCTCCAGAATCTGACACCCTTTTCTGGAGTGTCTGAAGACAACTATAATGTACTTATATCTAATAAATACATATATAAATAAATATAAATAAATACATAAACATTATTTTAAAAGGATAAGAAAGAAAGAAAGACCAGGCAGGCCTGCCATCCTAATCTCTGTCTGTCTGTCTGTCTGTCTGATCCCCTGGAACTGGAGATGTGCCACCATATAGTTGCTGGTAGTTGATCCCAGGTTCTCTGGAAGAGGAGACAATGCTGTTAATTGTTGAGCCCTTTCAGTGGCCCCACCCATTTTTAATTTTTAGAAGTATATGTGATGCTGTGTTTATGTACATCATATTCAGACCATAAGAGGGATTTAGATGCTCTAGAATCTGTCACCCTCTTATGGAGTGTCTGAAGACGGCTACAGTGTACTTATATCTAATAAATACATAAATAAATAAATAAATAAATAAATAAATAAATAAATAAATAAACATTTTTTAAAAAGGATAAGAAAGAAAGTAAGACCAGGCAGGCCTGCCATCCATATCTCTGCCTGTCTGTCTGTCTGTCTATCTGATCCCCGGGAACTGGAGATGGGCCACCATATAGTTGCTGGTAGTTGATCCAAGGTTCTCTGGAAGAGGAGACAATGCTCTTAATTGTTGAGCCCTTTCAGTGGCCCCACACTTCTTTAAATATTTAGAAGTATATGTGAGGCTGTGTTTATGTACATCATATTCAGATTATAAGAGGATTTAGATTCTCCAGAATCTGACACCCTCTACTGGAGTGTCTGAAGACAGCTACAGTGTACTTATATATAATAAATACATAAATAAATAAATAAATAAATAAATAAATAAACATTTTTTAAAAGGGATAAGAAAGAAAGTAAGACCAGGCAGGCCTGCCATCCTTACCTCTGTCTGTCTGTCTGTCTGTCTGATCCCCTGGAACTGGAGATGGGCTACCATATAGTTGCTGGTAGTTGATCCCAGGATCTCTGGAAGAGGAGACAATGCTGTTAATTGTTGAGCCCTATCAGTGGCCCTACCCATCTTTAAATTTTTAGAAGTGTATGTGAGGCTGTGTTTATGTACATCATATGCAGACTAGAAGAGGGATTTAGATTCATCAGAATCTGACACCCTCTTCTGGAGTGTCTGAAGACAGCTACAGTGTACTTATATCTAATAAATACATAAATAAATAAATAAATAAATAAATAAATAAATAAACATTATTTAAACCGGATAAGAAAAAAAGAAAGACCAGGCAGGCCTACCATCCTTATCTCTGTCTGTCTCTCTGTCTGTCGTTCTGATCCCCTGGAACTAGAGATGGGCCACCATATAGGTGCTGGTAGTTGATCCCAGGACCTCTGGAAGAGGAGACAATGCTGTTAATTGTTGAGCGCTTTCAGTGGCCCCACCCATCGTTACATTTTTAGTAGTATATGTGAGGCTGTGTTTATGTACATCATATGCAGACCTTAATAGGGATTTAGATTCTCCAGAATCTGACACCCTCTTCTGGAGTGTCTGAAGACAGCTACAGTGTACTTATATCTAATAAATACATAAATAAATAAAAATTTTTTAAAAAGGATAAGAAAGAAAGAAAGACCATGCAGGCCTGCCATCCTTATCCTTGTCTGTCTGTCTGATCCCCTGGGAGTGGAGATGGGCCACCATATAGTTGCAGGTAGTTGATCCCAGGTTCTCTGTAAGAGGAGACAATGCTGTTAATTGCTGAGCCCTTTCAGTGGCCCCCCCCCCACCTTTAAATTTTAAGAAGTAAATGTGAGGCTGTGTTTATGTACATCATATGCAGACCATAAGAGGGATTTAGATTCTCCAGAATCTGACACCTTCTTCTGGAGTGTCTGAAGACGGCTACAGTGTACTTATATCTAATAAACAAATAAATAAATAAACATTTTTTAAAAAGGATAAGAAAGAAAGAAAGACCAGGCAGGCCTGCCATCCTTATTTCTGTCAGTCTGTCTGTCTGTCAGTCTGTCTGATCCGTTGGAACTGGAGATGGGCCACCATATAGTTGCTGTTAGTTGATCCCAGGTTCTCTGGAAGAGGAGACAATGCTGTTAATTGTTGATCCCTTTCAGTGGCTCCACCTATCTTTAAATTTTTAGAAGTATATGTTAGGCTGTGTTTATGTACATCATATGCAGACCATAAGAGGGATTTAGATTTCCAGAATCTGACACCCTCTTCTGGAGTGTCTGAAGACAACTACAGTGTACTTATATCTAATAAATACATATATAAATAAATTTAAATAAATACATAAACATTATTTTAAAAGGATAAGAAAGAAAGAAAGACCAGGCAGGCCTGCCATCCTAATCTCTGTCTGTCTGTCTGTCTGTCTGATCCCCTGGAACTGGAGATGTGCCACCATATAGTTGCTGGTAGTTGATCCCAGGTTCTCTGGAAGAGGAGACAATGCTGTTAATTGTTGAGCCCTTTCAGTGGCCCCACCCATTTTTAATTTTTAGAAGTATATGTGATGCTGTGTTTATGTACATCATATTCAGACCATAAGAGGGATTTAGATTCTCTAGAATCTGTCACCCTCTGCTGGAGTGTCTGAAGACGGCTACAGTGTACTTATATCTAATAAATAAATAAATAAATAAATAAATAAATAAATAAACAATTTTTAAAAAGTATAAGAAATAAAGAAAGACCAGGCAGGCCTGCCATCCTTATCTCTGTCTCTCTGTCTGTCTGTCTGTCTGTCTGATCCACTGGAACTGGAGATGGGCCACCATAAGGTGCTGGTAGTTTATCCCAGGTTCTCTGAAAGAGGAGACAATGCTGTTAATTGTTGAGCCCTTTCAGTGGCCCCAACCATCTTTAAATTTTTAGAAGTATATGTGAGGCTGTGTTTATGTACATCACATGCAGACCATAAGAGGGATATAGATTATCCAGAATCTGACACCCTCTTCTGGAGAGTCTGAAGACAGCTACAGTGTACTTATATCTAATAAATTAATTAATTAATTAATTAATTAATTAATTTATTAATAAATAAACAATTTTTAAAAGGATAAGAAAGAAAGAAAAATCAGGCAGGCCTGCCATCCTTATCTCTGTCTGTCTGTCTGTCTGTCTGATCCCCTGCAACTTGAGATGGGCCACCACATAGTTGCTGGTAGTTGATCCCACGTTCTCTGGAAGAGGAGACAATGGTGTTAATTGTTGAGCCCTTTCAGTGGGCCCACCCATCTTTAAATTTTTAGAAGTATATGTGAGGCTGTGTTTATGTACATCATATGCAGACCATAAGAGGGATTTAGATTCTCCAGAATGTGACACCCTCTTCTGGAGTGTCTGAACAGCTACAGTGTACTTATATCTAATAATAAATAAATAAATAAATAAATAAATAAATAAATAAACAAACATTTTTTTAAAAAAAGGATAAGAAAGAAACAAAGACCAGGCAGGCCTGCCATCCTTATCACTGTCTGTCTGTCTGTCTGTCTGATCCCCAGGAACTGGAGATGGGCCACCTTTTAGGTGCTGGTAGTTGATCCCAGGTTCTCTGGAAGAGGAGACAATGCTGTTAATTGTTGAGTCCTTTCAGTGGCCCCACCTATTTATAATTTTTAGACGTATATGTGAGGCTGTGTTTATGTACATCATATTCAGACCATAAGAGGGATTTAGATTCTCTAGAATCTGACACCCTCTTGTGGAGTGTCTGAAGACGGCTACAGTGTACTTATATCTAATAAATAAATAAATAAATAAATAAATAAATAAATAAACAATTTTTAAAAAGTATAAGAAATAAAGAAAGACCAGGCAGGCCTGCCATCCTTATCTCTGTCTCTCTGTCTGTCTGTCTGTCTGTCTGATCCACTGGAACTGGAGATGGGCTACCATAAGGTGCTGGTAGTTTATCCCAGGTTCTCTGAAAGAGGAGACAATGCTGTTAATTGTTGAGCCCTCTCAGTGGCCCCACATATCTTTAAATTTTTAGAAGTATATGCGAGGCTGTGTTTATGTACCGAATATGCAGACCATAAGAGGGATTTAGATTCTCCAGAATCTGACACCCTCTTCTGGAGTGTCTGAAGACAGCTACAGTGTACATATATCCAATAAATACATACATAAATGTATAAATAAACATTTTTTTAAAAGGATAAGAAAGAAAGAAAGACCAGGCAGGCCTGCCATCCTTATCACTGTCTGTATGTCTCTCTGTCTGATTCCCTGGAACTGGAGATGGGCCACCATATAGTTGCTGGTAGTTGATCCCAGGTACTCTGGAAGAGGAGACAATGCTGTTAATTGTTGAGCTTTTAGAGTGGCCCCACCCTTCTTTAAATTTTTAGAAGTATATGTGAGGCTGTGTTTATGTACATCATATGCAGACCATAAGAGGGATTTAGATTCTCCAGAATCTGACACCCTCTTCTGGAGTGTCTGAACAGCTACAGTGTACTTATAGCTAATAAATAAATAAATAAATAAATAAATGAATAAATAAACGAACATTTTTTTTTAAAAAGGATAAGAAAGAAAGAAAGACCAGGCAGGCCTGCCATCCTTATCACTGTCTGTCTGTCTGTCTGTCTGATCCCCTGGAACTGTAGATGGGCCACCTTTTAGGTGCTGGTAGTTGATCCCAGGTTCTCTGGAAGAAGAGACAATGCTGTTAATTGTTGAGTCCTTTCAGTGGCCCCACCTATTTATAATTTTTAGACGTATATGTGAGGCTGTGTTTATGTACATCATATTCAGACCATAAGAGGGATTTAGATTCTCTAGAATCTGACAACCTCTTCTGGAGTGTCTGAAGACGGCTACAGTGTACTTATATCTACTAAATACATAAATAAATAAATAAATAAATAAATAAACAATTTTTAAAAAGTATAAGAAATAAAGAAAGACCAGGCAGGCCTGCCATCCTTATCTCTGTCTCTCTGTCTGTCTGTCTGTCTGTCTGATCCACTGGAACTGGAGATGAGCCACCATAAGGTGCTGGTAGTTTATCCCAGGTTCTCTGAAAGAGGAGACAATGCTGTTAATTGTTGAGCCCTCTCAGTGGCCCCACACATCTTTAAATTTTTAGAAGTATATGCGAGGCTGTGTTTATGTACATCATATGCAGACCATAACAGGGATTTAGATTCTCCAGAATCTGACACCCTCTTCTGGAGTGTCTGAAAGCAGCTACAGTGTACATATATCTAATAAATACATAAATAATTATATAAATAAACATTTTTTTAAAAAGGATAAGAAAGAAAGAAAGACCAGGCAGGCCTGCCATCCTTATCACTGTCTGTATGTCACTCTGTCTGATCCCCTGGAACTGGAGATGGGCCACCATATAGTTGCTGGTAGTTGATCCTAGGTACTCTGGAAGAGGAGACAATGCTGTTAATTGTTGAGCCCTTTCAGTGGCCCCACCCTTCTTTAAATTTTTAGAAGTATATGTGAGGCTGGGTTTATGTACATCATATGCATACCATAAGTGGGATTTAGATTCTCCAGAATATGACACCCTCTTCTGGAGTGTCTGAACAGCTACAGTGTACTTATGTCTAATAATAAATAAATAAATAAATAAATATAAATAAATAAATAAATAAACATTTTTTTTAAAAAAAGGATAAGAAAGAAAGACCAGGCAGGCCTGCCATCCTTATCACTGTCTGTCTCTCTGTCTGTCTGATCCCCTGGAACTGGAGATGGGCCACCTTTTAGGTGCTGGTAGTTGATCCCAGGTTCTCTGGAAGAGGAGACAATGCTGTTAATTGTTGAGTGCTTTCAGTGGCCCCTCCTATTTATAATTTTTAGACGTATATGTGAGGCTGTGTTTATGTACATCATATTCAGACCATAAGAGGGATTTAGATTCTCTAGAATCTGACACCCTCTTCTGGAGTGTCTGAAGACGGCTACAATGTACTTATATCTAATAAATACATAAATAAATAAATAAATAAATAAATAAACATTTTTTAAAAATTATAAGAAATAAAGAAAGACCAGGCAGACCTGCCATCCTTATCTCTGTCTCTCTGTCTGTCTGTCTGTCTGTCTGATCCACTGGAACTGGAGATGGGCCACCATAAGGTGCTGGTAGTTTATCCCAGGTTCTCTGAAAGAGGAGACAATGCTGTTAATTGTTGAGCCCTCTCAGTGGCCCCACACATCTTTAAATTTTTAGAAGTATATATGAGGCTCTGTTTATGTACATCATATGCAGACCATAAGAGGGATTTAGATTCTCCAGAATCTGACACCCTCTTCTGGAGTGTCTGAAGACAGCTACAGTGTACTTATATCTAATAAATACATAAATAAATAAATAAATAAACATTTTTTTAAAAAGGATAAGAAAGAAAGAAAGAAAGACCAGGCAGGCCTGCCATCCTTATCACTGTCTGTATGTCTGTCTGTCTTATCCCTTGGAACTGGAGATTGACCACCATATAGTTGCTGGTAGTTGATCCCAGGTACTCTGGAAGAGGAGACAATGCTGTTAATTGTTGAGCTTTTAGAGTGGCCCCACCCTTCTTTAAATTTTTAGAAGTATATGTGAGGCTGTGTTTATGTACATCATATGCAGTCCATAAGAGGGATTTAGATTCTCCAGAATATGACAACCTCTTCTGAAGTCTCTGAAGACAGCTACAGTGTACTTATATCTAATAAATATATATATAAATAAATAAACATTTTTAAAATGTATAAGAAGAAAGAAAAACCAGGCAGGCCTGCAATCCTTGTCTGTCTGTCTGTATGTATGTCTGTCTGATCCCCTGAAACTGGAGATGGGCCACAATATAGGTGCTCGTAGTTGATCCCAGGTCCTCTGGAAGAGGAGACAATGCTGTTAATTGTTGAGCCCTTTCAGTGGCCCCAACCATCTTTAAATTTTTAGAAGTATATGTGAGGCTATGTTTATGTACATCATATGCAGACCATAAGAGGGATATAGATTATCCAGAATCTGACACCCTCTTCTGGAGAGTCTGAAGACAGCTACAGTGTACTTATATCTAATAAATACATAAATAAATAAATAAATAAATAAATTAATTAATTAATGAATAAATAAATAAATAAACAATTTTAAAAAGGATAAGAAAGAAAGAAAAATCAGGCAGGCCTGCCATCCTTATCTCTGTCTGTCTGTCTGTCTGTCTGATCCCCTGCAACTTGAGATGGGCCACCACATAGTTGCTGGTAGTTGATCCCACGTTCTCTGGAAGAGGAGACAATGGTGTTAATTGTTGAGCCCTTTCAGTGGGCCCACCCATCTTTAAATTTTTAGAAGTATATGTGAGGCTGTGTTTATGTACATCATATGCAGACTGTAAGAGGGATTTAGATTCTCCAGAATCTGGCACACTCTTCTGGAGTGTCTGAACAGCTACAGTGTACTTATATCTAATAATAAATAAATAAATAAATAAGTAAGTAAATAAATAAATAAACATTTTTTTAAAAAAAGGATAAGAAAGAAAGAAAGACCAGGCAGGCCTACCATCCTTATCACTGTCTGTCTGTCTGTCTGTCTGATCCCCTGGAACTGGAGATGGGCCACATTTTAGGTGTTGTTAGTTGATCCCAGGTTCTCTGGAAGAGGAGACAATGCTGTTAATTGTTGAGTCCTTTCAGTGGCCCCACCTATTTATAATTTTTAGACGTATATGTGAGGCTGTGTTTATGTACATCATATTCAGACCATAAGAGGGATTTAGATTCTCTAGAATCTGACACCCTCTTCTGGAGTGTCTGAAGACGGCTACAGTGTACTTATATCTAATAAATACATAAATAAATAAATAAATAAATAAATAAACAATTTTTAAAAAGTATAAGAAATAAAGAAAGACCAGGCAGGCCTGCCATCCTTATCTCTGTCCCTCTATCTGTCTGTCTGTCTGTCTGATCCACTGGAACTGGAGATGGGCCACCATAAGGTGCTGGTAGTTTATCCCAGGTTCTCTGAAAGAGGAGACAATGCTGTTAATTGTTGAGCCCTCTCAGTGGCCCCACACAACTTTAAATTTTTAGAAGTATATATGAGGCTCTGGTTATGTACATCATATGCAGACCATAAGAGGGATTTAGATTCTCCAGAATCTGACACCCTCTTCTGGAGTGTCTGAAGACAGCTACAGTGTACTTATATCTAATAAATACATAAATAAATAAATAAATAAACATTTTTTTAAAAAGGATAAGAAAGAAAGAAAGACCAGGCAGGCCTGCCATCCTTATCACTGTCTGTATGTCTGTCTGTCTTATCCCTTGGAACTGGAGATGGACCACCATATAGTTGCTGGTAGTTGATCCCAGGTACTCTGGAAGAGGAGACAATGCTGTTAATTGTTGAGCTTTTAGAGTGGCCCCACCCTTCTTTAAATTTTTAGAAGTATATGTGAGGCTGTGTTTATGTACATCATATGCAGTCCATAAGAGGGATTTAGATTCTCCAGAATATGACAACCTCTTCTGAAGTCTCTGAAGACAGCTACAGTGTACTTATATCTAATAAATATATATATAAATAAATAAACATTTTTAAAATGTATAAGAAGAAAGAAAAACCAGGCAGGCCTGCAATCCTTGTCTGTCTGTCTGTATGTATGTCTGTCTGATCCCCTGAAACTGGAGATGGGCCACAATATAGGTGCTGGTAGTTGATCCCAGGTCCTCTGGAAGAGGAGACAATGCTGTTAATTGTTGAGCCCTTTCAGTGGCCCCAACCATCTTTAAATTTTTAGAAGTATATGTGAGGCTGTGTTTATGTACATCATATGCAGACCATAAGAGGGATATAGATTATCCAGAATCTGACACCCTCTTCTGGAGAGTCTGAAGACAGCTACAGTGTACTTATATCTAATAAATACATAAATAAATAAATAAATAAATAAATAAATAAATTAATTAATTAATGAATAAATAAATAAATAAACAATTTTAAAAAGTATAAGAAAGAAAGAAAAATCAGGCAGGCCTGCCATCCTTATCTCTGTCTGTCTGTCTGTCTGTCTGATCCCCTGCAACTTGAGATGGGCCACCACATAGTTGCTGGTAGTTGATCCCACGTTCTCTGGAAGAGGAGACAATGGTGTTAATTGTTGAGCCCTTTCAGTGGGCCCACCCATCTTTAAATTTTTAGAAGTATATGTGAGGCTGTGTTTATGTACATCATATGCAGACCGTAAGAGGGATTTAGATTCTCCAGAATCTGGCACACTCTTCTGGAGTGTCTGAACAGTTACAGTGTACTTATATCTAATAATAAATAAATAAATAAATAAATAAATAAATAAATAAATAAATAAACAAACATTTTTTTAAAAAAAGGATAAGAAAGAAAGAAAGACCAGGCAGGCCTACCATCCTTATCACTGTCTGTCTGTCTGTCTGTCTGATCCCCTGGAACTGGAGATGGGCCACATTTTAGGTGTTGTTAGTTGATCCCAGGTTCTCTGGAAGAGGAGACAATGCTGTTAATTGTTGAGTCCTTTCAGTGGCCCCACCTATTTATAATTTTTAGACGTATATGTGAGGCTGTGTTTATGTACATCATATTCAGACCATAAGAGGGATTTAGATTCTCTAGAATCTGACACCCTCTTCTGGAGTGTCTGAAGACGGCTACAGTGTACTTATATCTAATAAATACATAAATAAATAAATAAATAAATAAATAAATAAATAAATAAACAATTTTTAAAAAGTATAAGAAATAAAGAAAGACCAGGCAGGCCTGCCATCCTTATCTCTGTCTCTCTGTCTGTCTGTCTGTCTGTCTGATCCACTGGAACTGGAGATGGGCCACCATAAGGTGCTGGTAGTTTATCCCAGGTTCTCTGAAAGAGGAGACAATGCTGTTAATTGTTGAGCCCTCTCAGTGGCCCCACACATCTTTAAATTTTTAGAAGTATATGCGAGGCTGTGTTTATGTACCGAATATGCAGACCATAAGAGGGATTTAGATTCTCCAGAATCTGACACCCTCTTCTGGAGTGTCTGAAGACAGCTACAGTGTACATATATATAATAAATACATACATAAATATATAAATAAACATTTTTTTAAAAGGATAAGAAAGAAAGAAAGACCAGGCAGGCCTGCCATCCTTATCACTGTCTGTATGTCACTCTGTCTGATCCCCTGGAACTGGAGATGGGCCACCATATAGTTGCTGGTAATTGATCCCAGGTACTCTGGAAGAGGAGACAATGCTGTTAATTGTTGAGCTTTTAGAGTGGCCCCACCCTTCTTTAAATTTTTAGAAGTATATGTGAGGCTGTGTTTATGTACATCATATGCATACCATAAGTGGGATTTAGATTCTCCAGAATATGACACCCTCTTCTGGAGTGTCAGAACAGCTACAGTGTACTTATATCTAATAATAAATAAATAAATAAATAAATAAATAAATAAATAAATAAACATTTTTTTAAAAAAAGGATAAGAATGAAAGACCAGGCAGGCCTGCCATCCTTATCACTGTCTTTCTCTCTGTCTGTTTGATCCCCTGGAACTGGAGATGGGCCACCTTTTAGGTGCTGGTAGTTGATCCCAGGTTCTCTGGAAGAGGAGACAATGCTGTTAATTGTTGAGTGCTTTCAGTGGCCCCACCTATTTATAATTTTTAGAAGTATATGTGAGGCTCTGTTTATGTACATCATATTCAGACCATAAGAGGGATTTAGATTCTCTAGAATCTGACACCCTCTTCTGGAGTGTCTGAAGACGGCTACAGTGTACTTATATCTAATAAATAAATAAATAAATAAATAAATAAATAAATAAACATTTTTTAAAAAGGATAAGAAAGAAAGAAAGACCAGGCAGGCCTGCCATTCATATCTCTGCCTGTCTGTCTGTCTGTCTATCTGATCCCCGGGTACTGGAGATGGGCCACCATATAGTTGCTGGTAGTTGATCCAAGGTTCTCTGGAAGAGGAGACAATGCTCTTAATTGTTGAGCCCTATCAGTGGCCCTACCCATCTTTAAATTTTTAGAAGTATATGTGAGTCTGTGTTTATGTACATCATATGCAGACCATAAGAGGGATTTAGATACTCCAGAATCTGACACCCTCTTCTGGAGTGTCTGAAGACAGCTACAGTGTACTTATATAATAAATAAATAAATAAATAAACAAACATTATTTAAACCGGATAAGAAAAAAAATAAAGACCAGGCAGGCCTACCATCCCTATCTCTGTCTGTCTGTCTATCAGTCGTTCTGATCCCCTGGAACTGGAGATGGGCCACCATATAGGTGCTGGTAGTTGATCCCAGGTTCTCTGGAAGAGGAGACAATGCTGTTAATTGTTGAGCGATTTCAGTGGCACCACCCATCGTTAAATTTTTAGTAGTATATGTGAGGCTGTGTTTATGTACATCATATGCAGACCATAAGAGGGATTTAGATTCTCCATAATCTGACACCCTCTTCTGGAGTGTCTGAAGACGGCTATAGTGTACTTATATCTAATAAATACATAAATAAATAAATAAATAAAAGAATAAATAAACATTTTTTAAAAAGTATAAGAAATAAAGAAAGACCAGTCAGGCCTGCCATCCATATCTCTGTCTCTCTGTCTGTCTGTCTGTCTGATCCACTGGAACTGGAGATGGGCCACCATAAGGTGCTGGTAGTTTATCCCAGGTTCTCTGAAAGAGGAGACAATGCTGTTAATTGTTGAGCCCTCTCAGTGGCCCCACACGTCTTTAAATTTTTAGAAGTATATGTGAGGCTGTGTTTATGTACATCATATGCAGACCATAAAAGGGATTTAGATTCTCCAGAATCTGACACCCTCTTCTGGAGTGTCTGAAGACAGCTACAGTGTACTTATATCTAATAAATACATAAATAAATATATAAATAAACATTTTTTTAAAAAGGATAAGAAAGAAAGAAAGACCAGGCAGGCCTGCCATCCTTATCACTGTCTGTATGTCTGTCTGTCTGATCCCCTGGAACTGGAGATGGGCCACCATATAGTTGCTGGTAGTTGATCCCTGGTACTCTGGAAGAGGAGACAATGCTGTTAATTGTTGAGTCCTTTCAGTGGCCCCACCTATTTATAATTTTTAGACGTATATGTGAGGCTGTGTTTATGTACATCATATTCAGACCATAAGAGGGATTTAGATTCTCTAGAATCTGACAACCTCTTCTGGAGTGTCTGAAGACGGCTACAGTGTACTTATATCTACTAAATACATAAATAAATAAATAAATAAATAAATAAATAAATAAATAAATAAACATTATTTTAAAAGGATAAGAAAGAAAGAAAGACCAGGCAGGCCTGCCATCCTTATCACTGTCTGTCTGTCTGTCTGTCTGATCCCCTGGAACTGTAGATGGGCCACCTTTTAGGTGCTGGTAGTTGATCCCAGGTTCTCTGGAAGAAGAGACAATGCTGTTAATTGTTGAGTCCTTTCAGTGGCCCCACCTATTTATAATTTTTAGACGTATATGTGAGGCTGTGTTTATGTACATCATATTCAGACCATAAGAGGGATTTAGATTCTCTAGAATCTGACAACCTCTTCTGGAGTGTCTGAAGACGGCTACAGTGTACTTATATCTACTAAATACATAAATAAATAAATAAATAAATAAATAAACAATTTTTAAAAAGTATAAGAAATAAAGAAAGACCAGGCAGGCCTGCCATCCTTATCTCTGTCTCTCTGTCTGTCTGTCTGTCTGTCTGATCCACTGGAACTGGAGATGAGCCACCATAAGGTGCTGGTAGTTTATCCCAGGTTCTCTGAAAGAGGAGACAATGCTGTTAATTGTTGAGCCCTCTCAGTGGCCCCACACATCTTTAAATTTTTAGAAGTATATGCGAGGCTGTGTTTATGTACATCATATGCAGACCATAACAGGGATTTAGATTCTCCAGAATCTGACACCCTCTTCTGGAGTGTCTGAAAGCAGCTACAGTGTACATATATCTAATAAATACATAAATAATTATATAAATAAACATTTTTTTAAAAAGGATAAGAAAGAAAGAAAGACCAGGCAGGCCTGCCATCCTTATCACTGTCTGTATGTCACTCTGTCTGATCCCCTGGAACTGGAGATGGGCCACCATATAGTTGCTGGTAGTTGATCCTAGGTACTCTGGAAGAGGAGACAATGCTGTTAATTGTTGAGCCCTTTCAGTGGCCCCACCCTTCTTTAAATTTTTAGAAGTATATGTGAGGCTGGGTTTATGTACATCATATGCATACCATAAGTGGGATTTAGATTCTCCAGAATATGACACCCTCTTCTGGAGTGTCTGAACAGCTACAGTGTACTTATGTCTAATAATAAATAAATAAATAAATAAATATAAATAAATAAATAAATAAACATTTTTTTTAAAAAAAGGATAAGAAAGAAAGACCAGGCAGGCCTGCCATCCTTATCACTGTCTGTCTCTCTGTCTGTCTGATCCCCTGGAACTGGAGATGGGCCACCTTTTAGGTGCTGGTAGTTGATCCCAGGTTCTCTGGAAGAGGAGACAATGCTGTTAATTGTTGAGTGCTTTCAGTGGCCCCTCCTATTTATAATTTTTAGACGTATATGTGAGGCTGTGTTTATGTACATCATATTCAGACCATAAGAGGGATTTAGATTCTCTAGAATCTGACACCCTCTTCTGGAGTGTCTGAAGACGGCTACAATGTACTTATATCTAATAAATACATAAATAAATAAATAAATAAATAAATAAACATTTTTTAAAAATTATAAGAAATAAAGAAAGACCAGGCAGACCTGCCATCCTTATCTCTGTCTCTCTGTCTGTCTGTCTGTCTGTCTGATCCACTGGAACTGGAGATGGGCCACCATAAGGTGCTGGTAGTTTATCCCAGGTTCTCTGAAAGAGGAGACAATGCTGTTAATTGTTGAGCCCTCTCAGTGGCCCCACACATCTTTAAATTTTTAGAAGTATATATGAGGCTCTGTTTATGTACATCATATGCAGACCATAAGAGGGATTTAGATTCTCCAGAATCTGACACCCTCTTCTGGAGTGTCTGAAGACAGCTACAGTGTACTTATATCTAATAAATACATAAATAAATAAATAAATAAACATTTTTTTAAAAAGGATAAGAAAGAAAGAAAGAAAGACCAGGCAGGCCTGCCATCCTTATCACTGTCTGTATGTCTGTCTGTCTTATCCCTTGGAACTGGAGATTGACCACCATATAGTTGCTGGTAGTTGATCCCAGGTACTCTGGAAGAGGAGACAATGCTGTTAATTGTTGAGCTTTTAGAGTGGCCCCACCCTTCTTTAAATTTTTAGAAGTATATGTGAGGCTGTGTTTATGTACATCATATGCAGTCCATAAGAGGGATTTAGATTCTCCAGAATATGACAACCTCTTCTGAAGTCTCTGAAGACAGCTACAGTGTACTTATATCTAATAAATATATATATAAATAAATAAACATTTTTAAAATGTATAAGAAGAAAGAAAAACCAGGCAGGCCTGCAATCCTTGTCTGTCTGTCTGTATGTATGTCTGTCTGATCCCCTGAAACTGGAGATGGGCCACAATATAGGTGCTCGTAGTTGATCCCAGGTCCTCTGGAAGAGGAGACAATGCTGTTAATTGTTGAGCCCTTTCAGTGGCCCCAACCATCTTTAAATTTTTAGAAGTATATGTGAGGCTATGTTTATGTACATCATATGCAGACCATAAGAGGGATATAGATTATCCAGAATCTGACACCCTCTTCTGGAGAGTCTGAAGACAGCTACAGTGTACTTATATCTAATAAATACATAAATAAATAAATAAATAAATAAATTAATTAATTAATGAATAAATAAATAAATAAACAATTTTAAAAAGGATAAGAAAGAAAGAAAAATCAGGCAGGCCTGCCATCCTTATCTCTGTCTGTCTGTCTGTCTGTCTGATCCCCTGCAACTTGAGATGGGCCACCACATAGTTGCTGGTAGTTGATCCCACGTTCTCTGGAAGAGGAGACAATGGTGTTAATTGTTGAGCCCTTTCAGTGGGCCCACCCATCTTTAAATTTTTAGAAGTATATGTGAGGCTGTGTTTATGTACATCATATGCAGACTGTAAGAGGGATTTAGATTCTCCAGAATCTGGCACACTCTTCTGGAGTGTCTGAACAGCTACAGTGTACTTATATCTAATAATAAATAAATAAATAAATAAGTAAGTAAATAAATAAATAAACATTTTTTTAAAAAAAGGATAAGAAAGAAAGAAAGACCAGGCAGGCCTACCATCCTTATCACTGTCTGTCTGTCTGTCTGTCTGATCCCCTGGAACTGGAGATGGGCCACATTTTAGGTGTTGTTAGTTGATCCCAGGTTCTCTGGAAGAGGAGACAATGCTGTTAATTGTTGAGTCCTTTCAGTGGCCCCACCTATTTATAATTTTTAGACGTATATGTGAGGCTGTGTTTATGTACATCATATTCAGACCATAAGAGGGATTTAGATTCTCTAGAATCTGACACCCTCTTCTGGAGTGTCTGAAGACGGCTACAGTGTACTTATATCTAATAAATACATAAATAAATAAATAAATAAATAAATAAACAATTTTTAAAAAGTATAAGAAATAAAGAAAGACCAGGCAGGCCTGCCATCCTTATCTCTGTCCCTCTATCTGTCTGTCTGTCTGTCTGATCCACTGGAACTGGAGATGGGCCACCATAAGGTGCTGGTAGTTTATCCCAGGTTCTCTGAAAGAGGAGACAATGCTGTTAATTGTTGAGCCCTCTCAGTGGCCCCACACAACTTTAAATTTTTAGAAGTATATATGAGGCTCTGGTTATGTACATCATATGCAGACCATAAGAGGGATTTAGATTCTCCAGAATCTGACACCCTCTTCTGGAGTGTCTGAAGACAGCTACAGTGTACTTATATCTAATAAATACATAAATAAATAAATAAATAAACATTTTTTTAAAAAGGATAAGAAAGAAAGAAAGACCAGGCAGGCCTGCCATCCTTATCACTGTCTGTATGTCTGTCTGTCTTATCCCTTGGAACTGGAGATGGACCACCATATAGTTGCTGGTAGTTGATCCCAGGTACTCTGGAAGAGGAGACAATGCTGTTAATTGTTGAGCTTTTAGAGTGGCCCCACCCTTCTTTAAATTTTTAGAAGTATATGTGAGGCTGTGTTTATGTACATCATATGCAGTCCATAAGAGGGATTTAGATTCTCCAGAATATGACAACCTCTTCTGAAGTCTCTGAAGACAGCTACAGTGTACTTATATCTAATAAATATATATATAAATAAATAAACATTTTTAAAATGTATAAGAAGAAAGAAAAACCAGGCAGGCCTGCAATCCTTGTCTGTCTGTCTGTATGTATGTCTGTCTGATCCCCTGAAACTGGAGATGGGCCACAATATAGGTGCTGGTAGTTGATCCCAGGTCCTCTGGAAGAGGAGACAATGCTGTTAATTGTTGAGCCCTTTCAGTGGCCCCAACCATCTTTAAATTTTTAGAAGTATATGTGAGGCTGTGTTTATGTACATCATATGCAGACCATAAGAGGGATATAGATTATCCAGAATCTGACACCCTCTTCTGGAGAGTCTGAAGACAGCTACAGTGTACTTATATCTAATAAATACATAAATAAATAAATAAATAAATAAATAAATTAATTAATTAATGAATAAATAAATAAATAAACAATTTTAAAAAGTATAAGAAAGAAAGAAAAATCAGGCAGGCCTGCCATCCTTATCTCTGTCTGTCTGTCTGTCTGTCTGATCCCCTGCAACTTGAGATGGGCCACCACATAGTTGCTGGTAGTTGATCCCACGTTCTCTGGAAGAGGAGACAATGGTGTTAATTGTTGAGCCCTTTCAGTGGGCCCACCCATCTTTAAATTTTTAGAAGTATATGTGAGGCTGTGTTTATGTACATCATATGCAGACCGTAAGAGGGATTTAGATTCTCCAGAATCTGGCACACTCTTCTGGAGTGTCTGAACAGTTACAGTGTACTTATATCTAATAATAAATAAATAAATAAATAAATAAATAAATAAATAAATAAATAAACAAACATTTTTTTAAAAAAAGGATAAGAAAGAAAGAAAGACCAGGCAGGCCTACCATCCTTATCACTGTCTGTCTGTCTGTCTGTCTGATCCCCTGGAACTGGAGATGGGCCACATTTTAGGTGTTGTTAGTTGATCCCAGGTTCTCTGGAAGAGGAGACAATGCTGTTAATTGTTGAGTCCTTTCAGTGGCCCCACCTATTTATAATTTTTAGACGTATATGTGAGGCTGTGTTTATGTACATCATATTCAGACCATAAGAGGGATTTAGATTCTCTAGAATCTGACACCCTCTTCTGGAGTGTCTGAAGACGGCTACAGTGTACTTATATCTAATAAATACATAAATAAATAAATAAATAAATAAATAAATAAATAAATAAACAATTTTTAAAAAGTATAAGAAATAAAGAAAGACCAGGCAGGCCTGCCATCCTTATCTCTGTCTCTCTGTCTGTCTGTCTGTCTGTCTGATCCACTGGAACTGGAGATGGGCCACCATAAGGTGCTGGTAGTTTATCCCAGGTTCTCTGAAAGAGGAGACAATGCTGTTAATTGTTGAGCCCTCTCAGTGGCCCCACACATCTTTAAATTTTTAGAAGTATATGCGAGGCTGTGTTTATGTACCGAATATGCAGACCATAAGAGGGATTTAGATTCTCCAGAATCTGACACCCTCTTCTGGAGTGTCTGAAGACAGCTACAGTGTACATATATATAATAAATACATACATAAATATATAAATAAACATTTTTTTAAAAGGATAAGAAAGAAAGAAAGACCAGGCAGGCCTGCCATCCTTATCACTGTCTGTATGTCACTCTGTCTGATCCCCTGGAACTGGAGATGGGCCACCATATAGTTGCTGGTAATTGATCCCAGGTACTCTGGAAGAGGAGACAATGCTGTTAATTGTTGAGCTTTTAGAGTGGCCCCACCCTTCTTTAAATTTTTAGAAGTATATGTGAGGCTGTGTTTATGTACATCATATGCATACCATAAGTGGGATTTAGATTCTCCAGAATATGACACCCTCTTCTGGAGTGTCAGAACAGCTACAGTGTACTTATATCTAATAATAAATAAATAAATAAATAAATAAATAAATAAATAAATAAACATTTTTTTTAAAAAAGGATAAGAATGAAAGACCAGGCAGGCCTGCCATCCTTATCACTGTCTTTCTCTCTGTCTGTTTGATCCCCTGGAACTGGAGATGGGCCACCTTTTAGGTGCTGGTAGTTGATCCCAGGTTCTCTGGAAGAGGAGACAATGCTGTTAATTGTTGAGTGCTTTCAGTGGCCCCACCTATTTATAATTTTTAGAAGTATATGTGAGGCTCTGTTTATGTACATCATATTCAGACCATAAGAGGGATTTAGATTCTCTAGAATCTGACACCCTCTTCTGGAGTGTCTGAAGACGGCTACAGTGTACTTATATCTAATAAATAAATAAATAAATAAATAAATAAATAAATAAACATTTTTTAAAAAGGATAAGAAAGAAAGAAAGACCAGGCAGGCCTGCCATTCATATCTCTGCCTGTCTGTCTGTCTGTCTATCTGATCCCCGGGTACTGGAGATGGGCCACCATATAGTTGCTGGTAGTTGATCCAAGGTTCTCTGGAAGAGGAGACAATGCTCTTAATTGTTGAGCCCTATCAGTGGCCCTACCCATCTTTAAATTTTTAGAAGTATATGTGAGTCTGTGTTTATGTACATCATATGCAGACCATAAGAGGGATTTAGATACTCCAGAATCTGACACCCTCTTCTGGAGTGTCTGAAGACAGCTACAGTGTACTTATATAATAAATAAATAAATAAATAAACAAACATTATTTAAACCGGATAAGAAAAAAAATAAAGACCAGGCAGGCCTACCATCCCTATCTCTGTCTGTCTGTCTATCAGTCGTTCTGATCCCCTGGAACTGGAGATGGGCCACCATATAGGTGCTGGTAGTTGATCCCAGGTTCTCTGGAAGAGGAGACAATGCTGTTAATTGTTGAGCGATTTCAGTGGCACCACCCATCGTTAAATTTTTAGTAGTATATGTGAGGCTGTGTTTATGTACATCATATGCAGACCATAAGAGGGATTTAGATTCTCCATAATCTGACACCCTCTTCTGGAGTGTCTGAAGACGGCTATAGTGTACTTATATCTAATAAATACATAAATAAATAAATAAATAAAAGAATAAATAAACATTTTTTAAAAAGTATAAGAAATAAAGAAAGACCAGTCAGGCCTGCCATCCATATCTCTGTCTCTCTGTCTGTCTGTCTGTCTGATCCACTGGAACTGGAGATGGGCCACCATAAGGTGCTGGTAGTTTATCCCAGGTTCTCTGAAAGAGGAGACAATGCTGTTAATTGTTGAGCCCTCTCAGTGGCCCCACACGTCTTTAAATTTTTAGAAGTATATGTGAGGCTGTGTTTATGTACATCATATGCAGACCATAAAAGGGATTTAGATTCTCCAGAATCTGACACCCTCTTCTGGAGTGTCTGAAGACAGCTACAGTGTACTTATATCTAATAAATACATAAATAAATATATAAATAAACATTTTTTTAAAAAGGATAAGAAAGAAAGAAAGACCAGGCAGGCCTGCCATCCTTATCACTGTCTGTATGTCTGTCTGTCTGATCCCCTGGAACTGGAGATGGGCCACCATATAGTTGCTGGTAGTTGATCCCTGGTACTCTGGAAGAGGAGACAATGCTGTTAATTGTTGAGCTTTTAGAGTGGCCCCACCCTTCTTTAAATTTTTAGAAGTATATGTGAGGCTGTGTTTATGTACATCATATGCAGACCATAAGAGGGATTTAGATTCTCCAGAATCTGACACCCTCTTCTGGAGTGTCTGAACAGCTACAGTGTACTTATATCTAATAATAAATAAATAAATAAATAAATAAATAAATAAATAAACAAACATTTTTTTAAAAAAAGGATAAGAAAGAAAGAAAGACCAGGCAGGCCTGCCATCCTTATCACTGTCTGTCTGTCTGTCTGTCTGTCTGATCCCCTGGAACTGGAGATGGGCCACCTTTTAGGTGCTGGTAGTTGATCCCAGGTTCTCTGGAAGAGGAGACAATGCTGTTAATTGTTGAGTCCTTTCAGTGGCCCCACCTATTTATAATTTTTAGAAGTATATGTGAGGCTGTGTTTATGTACATCATATTCAGACCATAAGAGGGATTTAGATTCTCTAGAATCTGACACCCTCTTCTGGAGTGTCTGAAGACGGCTACAGTGTACTTATATCTAATAAATACATAAATAAATAAATAAACAAATAAATAAATAAATAAATAAATAAACAGTTTTTAAAATGTATAAGAAATAAAGAAAGACCAGGCAGGCCTGCCATCCTCATCTCTGTCTCTCTGTCTGTCTGTCTGTCTGTCTGATCCACTGGAACTGGGGATGGGCCACCATAAGGTGCTGGTAGTTTATCCCAGGTTCTCTGAAAGAGGAGACAATGCTGTTAATTGTTGAGCCCTCTCAGTGGCCCCACACATCTTTAAATTTTTAGAAGTATATGCGAGGCTGTGTTTATGTACATCATATGCAGACCATAAGAGGGATTTAGATTCTCCAGAATCTGACACCCTCTTCTGGAGTGTCTGAAAGCAGCTACAGTGTACATATATTTAATAAATACATAAATAAATATATAAATAAACATTTTTTTAAAAAGGATAAGACAAAAAGAAAGACCAGGCAGGCCTGCCATCCTTATCACTTTCTGTATGTCTGTCTGTCTGATCCCCTGGAACTGGAGATGGGCCACCATATAGTTGCTGGTAGTTGATCCCAGGTACTCTGGAAGAGGAGACAATGCTGTTAATTGTTGAGCTTTTAGAGTGGCCCCACCCTTCTTTAAATTTTTAGAAGTATATGTGAGGCTGTGTTTATGTACATCATATGCAGACCATAAGAGGGATTTAGATTCTCCAGAATCTGACACCCTCTTCTGCAGTGTGTGAACAGCTACAGTGTACTTATATCTAATAAATAAATAAATAAATAAATAAATAAATAAATAAACATTTTTTTAAAAAAAGGATAAGAAAGAAAGAAAGACCAGGCAGGCCTGCCATCCTTATCACTGCCTGTCTGTCTGTCTGTCTGATCCCCTGGAACTGGAGATTGGCCACCTTTTAGGTGTTGGTAGTTGATCCCAGGTTCTCTGGAAGAGGAGACAATGCTGTTAATTGTTGAGTCCTTTCAGTGGCCCCACCTATTTATAATTTTTAGAAATATATGTGAGGCTGTATTTATGTACATCATATTCAGACCATAAGAGGGATTTAGATTCTCTAGAATCTGACACCCTCTTCTGGAGTGTGTGAAGACGGCTACAGTGTACTTATATCTAATAAATACATAAATAAATAAATAAATAAATAAATAAATAAATAAATAAATAAACAGTTTTTAAAATGTATAAGAAATAAAGAAAGACCAGGCAGGCATGCCATCCTCATCTCTGTCTCTCTGTCTGTCTGTCTGTCTGTCTGATCCACTGGAACTGGGGATGGGCCACCATAAGGTGCTGGTAGTTTATCCCAGGTTCTCTGAAAGAGGAGACAATGCTGTTAATTGTTGTGTCCTTTCAGTGGCCCCACCTATTTATAATTTTTAGAAGTATATGTGAGGCTGTGTTTATGTACATCATATTCAGACCATAAGAGGGATTTAGATTCTCTAGAATATGACACCCTCTTATGGAGTGTCTGAAGACCACTACATTGTACTTATATCTAATAAATAAATAAATAAATAAATAAACATATTTTAAAAAGTATAAGAAATAAAGAAAGACCAGGCAGGCCTGCCATCCTTATCTCTGTCTTTCTGTCTATCTGTCTGTCTGTCTGATCCCCTGGAACTGGAGATGGGCCACCATAAGGTGCTGGTAGTTTATCCCAGGTTCTCTGAAAGAGGAGACAATGCTGTTAATTGTTGAGCCCTCTCAGTGGCCCCACACATCTTTAAATTTTTAGAAGTATATGCGAGGCTGTGTTTATGTACATCATATGCAGACCATAATAGGGATTTAGATTCTCAAGAATATGACTCCCTCTTCTGGAGTGTCTGAAAGCAGCTACAGTGTACATATATCTAATAAATACATAAATAAATATATAAATAAACATTTTTTTAAAAAGGATAAGACAGAAAGAAAGACCAGGCAGGCCTGCCATTCTTATCACTGTCTGTATGTCTGTCTGTCTGATCCCCTGGAACTGGAGATGGGCCATCATATAGTTGCTGGTAGTTGATTCCAGGTACTCTGGAAGAGGAGACAATGCTGTTAATTGTTGAGCTTTTAGAGTGGCCCCACACTTCTTTAAATTTTTAGAAGTATATGTGAGGCTGTGTTTATGTACATCATATGCAGACCATAAGAGGGATTTAGATTCTCCAGAATCTGACACCCTCTTCTGGAGTGTCTGAACAGGTACAGTGTACGTATATCTAATAATAAATATATAAATAAATAAATAAATAAATAAATAAATAAATAAACAAACATTTTTTTAAAAAAAGGATAAGAAAGCAAGACCAGGCAGGCCTGCCATCCTTATCACTGTCTGTCTGTCTGTCTGTCTGATCCCCTGGAACTGGAGATGGGCCACCTTTTAGGTGCTGGTAGTTGATCCCAGGTTCTCTGGAAGAGGAGCCAATGCTGTTAATTGTTGAGTCATTTCATTGGCCCCACCTATTTATAATTTTTAGAAGTATATGTGAGGCTGTGTTTATGTACATCATATTCAGACCATAAGAGGGATATAGATTCTCTAGAATCTGACACCCTCTTCTGGAGTGTCTGAAGACGGCTACAGTGTACTTATATCTAATAAATACATAAATAAATAAATAAATAAATAAATAAATAAATAAATAAATAAATAAACAGTTTTTAAAATGTATAAGAAATAAAGAAAGACCAGGCAGGCCTGCCATCCTCATCTCTGTCTCTCTGTCTGTCTGTCTGTCTGTCTGATCCACTGGAACTGGGGATGGGCCACCATAAGGTGCTGGTAGTTTATCCCAGGTTCTCTGAAAGAGGAGACAATGCTGTTAATTGTTGAGCCCTCTCAGTGGCCCCACACATCTTTAAATTTTTAGAAGTATATGCGAGGCTGTGTTTATGTACATCATATGCAGACCATAAGAGGGATTTAGATTCTCCAGAATCTGACACCCTCTTCTGGAGTGTCTGAAAGCAGCTACAGTGTACATATATTTAATAAATACATAAATAAATATATAAATAAACATTTTTTTAAAAAGGATAAGACAAAAAGAAAGACCAGGCAGGCCTGCCATCCTTATCACTTTCTGTATGTCTGTCTGTCTGATCCCCTGGAACTGGAGATGGGCCACCATATAGTTGCTGGTAGTTGATCCCAGGTACTCTGGAAGAGGAGACAATGGTGTTAATTGTTGAGCTTTTAGAGTGGCCCCACCCTTCTTTAAATTTTTAGAAGTATATGTGAGGCTGTGTTTATGTACATCATATGCAGACCATAAGAGGGATTTAAATTCTCCAGAATCTGACACCCTCTTCTGGAGTGTCTGAACAGCTACAGTGTAATTATATCTAATAATAAATAAATAAATAAAATAAATAAACAAACATTTTTTTAAAAAAAAGGATAAGAAATAAAGAAAGTCCAGGCAGGCATGCCATCCTCATCTCTGTCTCTCTGTCTGTCTGTCTGTCTGTCTGATCCACTGGAACTGGGGATGGGCCACCATAAGGTGCTGGTAGTTTATCCCAGGTTCTCTGAAAGAGGAGACAATGCTGTTAATTGTTGAGCCCTTTCAGTGGCCCCACACATCTTTAAATTTTTAGAAGTATATGCGAGGCTGTGTTTATGTACATCATATGCAGACCATAAGAGGGATTTAGATTCTCCAGAATCTGACACCCTCTTCTGGAGTGTCTGAAAGCAGCTACAGTGTACATATATTTAATAAATACATAAATAAATATATAAATAAACATTTTTTTAAAAAGGATAAGACAAAAAGAAAGACCAGGCAGGCCTGCCATCCTTATCACTTTCTGTATGTCTGTCTGTCTGATCCCCTGGAACTGGAGATGGGCCACCATATAGTTGCTGGTAGTTGATCCCAGGTACTCTGGAAGAGGAGACAATGCTGTTAATTGTTGAGCTTTTAGAGTGGCCCCACCCTTCTTTAAATTTTTAGAAGTATATGTGAGGCTGTGTTTATGTACATCATATGCAGACCATAAGAGGGATTTAGATTCTCCAGAATCTGACACCCTCTTCTGCAGTGTGTGAACAGCTACAGTGTACTTATATCTAATAAATAAATAAATAAATAAATAAATAAATAAATAAATAAATAAATAAATAAACATTTTTTTAAAAAAAGGATAAGAAAGAAAGAAAGACCAGGCAGGCCTGCCATCCTTATCACTGCCTGTCTGTCTGTCTGTCTGATCCCCTGGAACTGGAGATTGGCCACCTTTTAGGTGTTGGTAGTTGATCCCAGGTTCTCTGGAAGAGGAGACAATGCTGTTAATTGTTGAGTCCTTTCAGTGGCCCCACCTATTTATAATTTTTAGAAATATATGTGAGGCTGTATTTATGTACATCATATTCAGACCATAAGAGGGATTTAGATTCTCTAGAATCTGACACCCTCTTCTGGAGTGTGTGAAGACGGCTACAGTGTACTTATATCTAATAAATACATAAATAAATAAATAAATAAATAAATAAATAAATAAATAAATAAATAAACAGTTTTTAAAATGTATAAGAAATAAAGAAAGACCAGGCAGGCATGCCATCCTCATCTCTGTCTCTCTGTCTGTCTGTCTGTCTGTCTGATCCACTGGAACTGGGGATGGGCCACCATAAGGTGCTGGTAGTTTATCCCAGGTTCTCTGAAAGAGGAGACAATGCTGTTAATTGTTGTGTCCTTTCAGTGGCCCCACCTATTTATAATTTTTAGAAGTATATGTGAGGCTGTGTTTATGTACATCATATTCAGACCATAAGAGGGATTTAGATTCTCTAGAATATGACACCCTCTTATGGAGTGTCTGAAGACCACTACATTGTACTTATATCTAATAAATAAATAAATAAATAAATAAATAAACATATTTTAAAAAGTATAAGAAATAAAGAAAGACCAGGCAGGCCTGCCATCCTTATCTCTGTCTTTCTGTCTATCTGTCTGTCTGTCTGATCCCCTGGAACTGGAGATGGGCCACCATAAGGTGCTGGTAGTTTATCCCAGGTTCTCTGAAAGAGGAGACAATGCTGTTAATTGTTGAGCCCTCTCAGTGGCCCCACACATCTTTAAATTTTTAGAAGTATATGCGAGGCTGTGTTTATGTACATCATATGCAGACCATAAGAGGGATTTAGATTCTCAAGAATATGACTCCCTCTTCTGGAGTGTCTGAAAGCAGCTACAGTGTACATATATCTAATAAATACATAAATAAATATATAAATAAACATTTTTTTAAAAAGGATAAGACAGAAAGAAAGACCAGGCAGGCCTGCCATTCTTATCACTGTCTGTATGTCTGTCTGTCTGATCCCCTGGAACTGGAGATGGGCCATCATATAGTTGCTGGTAGTTGATTCCAGGTACTCTGGAAGAGGAGACAATGCTGTTAATTGTTGAGCTTTTAGAGTGGCCCCACACTTCTTTAAATTTTTAGAAGTATATGTGAGGCTGTGTTTATGTACATCATATGCAGACCATAAGAGGGATTTAGATTCTCCAGAATCTGACACCCTCTTCTGGAGTGTCTGAACAGGTACAGTGTACGTATATCTAATAATAAATATATAAATAAATAAATAAATAAATAAATAAATAAACAAACATTTTTTTAAAAAAGGATAAGAAAGAAAGACCAGGCAGGCCTGCCATCCTTATCACTGTCTGTCTGTCTGTCTGTCTGATCCCCTGGAACTGGAGATGGGCCACCTTTTAGGTGCTGGTAGTTGATCCCAGGTTCTCTGGAAGAGGAGACAATGCTGTTAATTGTTGAGTCATTTCATTGGCCCCACCTATTTATAATTTTTAGAAGTATATGTGAGGCTGTGTTTATGTACATCATATTCAGACCATAAGAGGGATATAGATTCTCTAGAATCTGACACCCTCTTCTGGAGTGTCTGAAGACGGCTACAGTGTACTTATATCTAATAAATAAATAAATAAATAAATAAATAAATAAATAAATAAACAGTTTTTAAAATGTATAAGAAATAAAGAAAGACCAGGCAGGCCTGCCATCCTCATCTCTGTCTCTCTGTCTGTCTGTCTGTCTGTCTGATCCACTGGAACTGGGGATGGGCCACCATAAGGTGCTGGTAGTTTATCCCAGGTTCTCTGAAAGAGGAGACAATGCTGTTAATTGTTGAGCCCTCTCAGTGGCCCCACACATCTTTAAATTTTTAGAAGTATATGCGAGGCTGTGTTTATGTACATCATATGCAGACCATAAGAGGGATTTAGATTCTCCAGAATCTGACACCCTCTTCTGGAGTGTCTGAAAGCAGCTACAGTGTACATTTATTTAATAAATACATAAATAAATATATAAATAAACATTTTTTTAAAAAGGATAAGACAAAAAGAAAGACCAGGCAGGCCTGCCATCCTTATCACTTTCTGTATGTCTGTCTGTCTGATCCCCTGGAACTGGAGATGGGCCACCATATAGTTGCTGGTAGTTGATCCCAGGTACTCTGGAAGAGGAGACAATGCTGTTAATTGTTGAGCTTTTAGAGTGGCCCCACCCTTCTTTAAATTTTTAGAAGTATATGTGAGGCTGTGTTTATGTACATCATATGCAGACCATAAGAGGGATTTAGATTCTCCAGAATCTGACACCCTCTTCTGGAGTGTCTGAACAGCTACAGTGTAATTATATCTAATAATAAATAAATAAATAAAATAAATAAACAAACATTTTTTTAAAAAAAAGGATAAGAAATAAAGAAAGTCCAGGCAGGCATGCCATCCTCATCTCTGTCTCTCTGTCTGTCTGTCTGTCTGTCTGATCCACTGGAACTGGGGATGGGCCACCATAAGGTGCTGGTAGTTTATCCCAGGTTCTCTGAAAGAGGAGACAATGCTGTTAATTGTTGAGTCCTTTCAGTGGCCCCACCTATTTATAATTTTTAGAAGTATATGTGAGGCTGTGTTTATGTACATCATATTCAGACCATAAGAGGGATTTAGATTCTCTAGAATATGACACACTCTTATGGAGTGTCTGAAGACCGCTACAGTGTACTTATATCTAATAAATAAATAAATAAATAAATAAATAAATAAACATATTTTAAAAAGTATAAGAAATAAAGAAAGACCAGGCAGGCCTGCCATCCTTATCTCTGTCTTTCTGTCTATCTGTCTGTCTGTCTGATCCCCTGGAACTGGAGATGGGCCACCATAAGGTGCTGGTAGTTTATCCCAGGTTCTCTGAAAGAGGAGACAATGCTGTTAATTGTTGAGCCCTCTCAGTGGCCCCACACATCTTTAAATTTTTTGAAGTATATGCGAGGCTGTGTTTATGTACATCATATGCAGACCATAAGAGGGATTTAGATTCTCAAGAATATGACACCCTCTTCTGGAGTGTCTGAAAGCAGCTACAGTGTACATATATCTAATAAATACATAAATAAATATATAAATAAACATTTTTTTAAAAAGGATAAGACAGAAAGAAAGACCAGGCAGGCCTGCCATCCTTATCACTGTCTGTATGTCTCTCTGTCTGATCCCCTGGAACTGGAGATGGGCCACCATATAGTTGCTGGTAGTTGATTCCAGGTACTCTGGAAGAGGAGACAATGCTGTTAATTGTTGAGCTTTTAGAGTGGCCCCACACTTCTTTAAATTTTTAGAAGTATATGTGAGGCTGTGTTTATGTACATCATATGCAGACCATAAGAGGGATTTAGATTCTCCAGAATCTGACACCCTCTTCTGGAGTGTCTGAACAGCTACAGTGTACGTATATCTAATAATAAATATATAAATAAATAAATAAATAAATAAATAAATAAATAAATAAACATTTTTTTAAAAAAAGGATAAGAAACAAAGAAAGACCAGGCAGGCCTGCCATCCTTATCACTGTCTGTCTGTCTGTCTGTCTGAACCCCTGGAACTGGAGATGGGCCACCTTTTAGGTGCTGGTAGTTGATCCCAGGTTCTCTGGAAGAGGAGACAATGCTGTTAATTGTTGAGTCCTTTCAGTGGCCCCACCTATTTATAATTTTTAGAAGTATATGTGAGGCTGTGTTTATGTACATCATATTCAGACCATAAGAGGGATTTAGATTCTCTAGAATCTGACACCCTCTTCTGGAGTGTCTGAAGACGGCTACAGTGTACTTATATCTAATAAATACATAAATAAATAAATAAACAAATAAATAAATTAACATTTTTTAAAAAGTATAAGAAATAAAGAAAGACCAGGCAGGCCTGCCATCCTTATCTCTGTCTCTCTGTCTGTCTGTCTGTCTGTCTGATCCACTGGAACTGGAGATGGGCCACCATAAGGTGCTGGTAGTTTATCCCAGGTTCTCTAAAAGAGGAGACAATGCTGTTAATTGTTGAGCCCTCTCAGTGGCCCCACACATCTTTAAAATTTTAGAAGTATATGTGAGGCTGTGTTTATGTACATCATATGCAGACCATAAGAGGGATTTAGATTCTCCAGAATCTGACACCCTCTTCTGGAGTGTCTGAAGACAGCTACAGTGTACTTATATCTAATAAATACATAAATAAATATATAAATAAACATTTTTTTGAAAAGGATAAGTAAGAAAGAATGACCAGGCAGGCCTGCCATCCTTATCACTGTCTGTATGTCTGTCTGTCTGACTCCTGGAACTGGAGATGGGCCACCTTATATTTGCTGGTAGTTGATCCCAGGTACTCTGGAAGAGGAGACAATGCTGTTAATTGGTGAGCTTTTAGAGTGGCCCCACCCTTCTTTAAATTTTTAGAAGTATATGTGAGGCTGTGTTTATGTACATCATATGCAGACCATAAGAGGGATTTAGATTCTCCAGAATCTGACACCCTCTTCTGGAGTGTCTGAAAGCAGCTACAGTGTACATATATCTAATAAATACATAAATAAGTATATAAATAAACATTTTTTTAAATAGGATAAGAAAGAAAGAAAGACCAGGCAGGCCTGCCATCCTTATCACTGTCTGTATGTCTGTCTGTCTGATCCCCTGGAATTGGAGATGGGCCACCATATAGTTGCTGGTAGTTGATCCCAGGTACTCTGGAAGAGGAGACAATGCTGTTAATTGTTTAGCTTTTAGAGTGGTCCCACCCTTCTTCAAATTTTTAGAAATATATGTGAGGCTGTGTTTATGTACATCATATGCAGACCATTAGAGGGATTTAGATTCTCCAGAATATGACACCCTCTTCTGGAGTGTCTGAAGACAGCTACAGTGTACTTATATCTAATAAATATATATATATAAATAAATAAACATTTTTAAAATGTATAAGAAAGAAAGAAAAACCAGGCAGGCCTGCAATCCTTGTCTGTCTGTCTGTATGTATGTCTGTCTGATCGCCTGGAACTGGAGATGGGCCACAATATAGTTGCTGGTAGTTGATCCCAGGTCCTCTGGAAGAGGAGACAATGCTGTTAATTGTTGAGCCCTTTCAGTGGCCCCAACCATCTTTAAATTTTTAGAAGTATATGTGAGGCTGTGTTTATGTACATCATATGCAGACCATAAGAGGGATATAGATTCTCCAGAATCTGACACCCTTTTCTGGAGAGTCTGAAGACAGCTACAGTGTACTTATATCTAATAAATAAATAAATAAATAAATAAATAAATTAATTAATTAATTAATTAATAAACATTTTTAAAAAAGATAAGAAAGAAAGATAAATCAGGCAGGCCTGCCATCCTTATCTCTGTCTGTCTGTCTGTCTCTCTGATGCCCTGCAACTTGAGATGGGCCACCACATAGTTGCTGGTAGTTGATCCCACGTTCTCTGGAAGAGGAGACAATGGTGTTAATTGTTGAGCCCTTTCAGTGGGCCCACCCATCTTTAAATTTTTAGAAGTATATGTGAGGCTGTGTTTATGTACATCATATGCAGACCATAAGAGGGATTTACATTCTCCAGAAGATGACACCCTCTTCTAGAGTGTCTGAAGACAGCTACAGTGTACTTATATCTAATAAATACATAAATAAATAAATAAATAAATAAATAAATAAATAAATAAATAAACATTTTTTTAAAAGTATAAGAAAGAAAGAAAGACCAGGCAGGCCTCCATCCTTACCTCTGTCAGTCTGTCTGTCTGTCTGTCTGATTCCTTGGAACTGGAGATGGGCCACCATATAGTTGTTGTTAGTTGATCCCAGGTTCTCTGGAAGAAGAGACAATGCTGTTAATTGTTGAGCCCTTTCAGTGGCTCCACCTGTCTTTAAATTTTTAGAAGTATATGTTAGGCTGTGTTTATGTACATCATATGCAGACCATAAGAGGGATTTAGATTCTCCAGAATCTGACAACCTCTTCTGGAGTGTCTAAAGACAACTACAGTGTACTTATATCTAATAAATTCATAAATAAATAAATAAATAAACATTATTTTAAAAGGATAAGAAAGAAAGAAAAACCAGGCAGACCTACCCTTTTTATCTCTGTCTGTCTATCTGTCTGATCCCCTGGAACTGGAGATGGGCCACCATATAGTTGCTGGTAGTTGATCCCAGGTTCTCTGGAAGAAGAGACAATGCTGTTAATTGTTGAGCCCTTTCAGTGGGCCCACCCATCTTAAATTTTTAGAAGTGTATGTGAATCTGTGTTTATGTCCATCATATGCAGACCATAAGAGGGATTTATATTCTCCAAAATCTGACACCCTCTTCTGGAGTGTCTGAAGACAGCTACGGTGTACTTATATCTAATAAATACATAAATAAATAAATAAACATTTTTTAAAAAGGATAAGAAAGAAAGAAAAGCCAGGGAGGCCTGCCACCCTTGTCTGTCTGTCTCTTTGTCTGCCTGATCCCCTGGAACGGGAGATGGGCCACCATATAGTTGCTCGTAGTTGATCCCAGGTTCTCTGGTAGAGGAGACAATGCTGTTAATTGTTGAGCCCTTTCAGTGGTCCCACACATCTTTAAATTTTTAGAAGTATATGTGAGGCTGTGTTTATGTACATCATATGCAGACCAAAAAAGGGATTTAGATTCTCCAGAATCTGACACCATCTTCAGGAGTGTCTGAAGACAGCTACAGTGTACTTATATATAATAAATACATAAATAAATAAATAAATAAATAAATAAATAAATAAATAAATAAATAAACATTTTTTAAAAGTATAAGAAAGAAAGAAAGACCAGGCAGGCCTCCATCCTAATCTCTGTCTGTCTGTCTGTCTGTCTGATCCCCTGGAACTGGAGATGGGCCACCATATAGTTGCTGGTAGTTGATCCCAGGTACTCTGGAAGAGGAGACAATGCTGTTAATTGTTGAGCTTTTAGAGTGGCCCCACACTTCTTTAAATTTTTAGAAGTATATGTGAGGCTGTGTTTATGTACATCATATGCAGACCATAAGAGGGATTTAGATTCTCCAGAATCTGACACCCTCTTCTGGAGTGTCTGAACAGCTACAGTGTACGTATATCTAATAATAAATATATAAATAAATAAATAAATAAATAAATAAATAAACATTTTTTTTAAAAAAAGGATAAGAAACAAAGAAAGACCAGGCAGGCCTGCCATCCTTATCACTGTCTGTCTGTCTGTCTGTCTGATCCCCTGGAACTGGAGATGGGCCACCTTTTAGGTGCTGGTAGTTGATCCCAGGTTCTCTGGAAGAGGAGACAATGCTGTTAATTGTTGAGTCCTTTCAGTGGCCCCACCTATTTATAATTTTTAGAAGTATATGTTAGGCTGTGTTTATGTACATCATATTCAGACCATAAGAGGGATTTAGATTCTCTAGAATCTGACACCCTCTTCTGGAGTGTCTGAAGACGGCTACAGTGTACTTATATCTAATAAATACATAAATAAATAAATAAACAAATAAATAAATTAACATTTTTTAAAAAGTATAAGAAATAAAGAAAGACTAGGCAGGCCTGCCATTCTTATCTCTGTCTCTCTCTCTGTCTGTCTGTCTGTCTGATCCACTGGAACTGGAGATGGGCCACCATAAGGTGCTGGTAGTTTATCCCAGGTTCTCTGAAAGAGGAGACAATGCTGTTAATTGTTGAGCCCTCTCAGTGGCCCCACACATCTTTAAAATTTTAGAAGTATATGTGAGGCTGTGTTTATGTACATCATATGCAGACCATAAGAGGGATTTAGATTCTCCAGAATCTGACACCCTCTTCTGGAGTGTCTGAAGACAGCTACAGTGTACTTATATCTAATAAATACATAAATAAATATATAAATAAACATTTTTTTGAAAAGGATAAGAAAGAAAGAATGACCAGGCAGGCCTGCCATCCTTATCACTGTCTGTATGTCTGTCTGTCTGACCCCTGGAACTGGAGATGGGCCACCTTATAGTTGCTGGTAGTTGATCCCAGGTACTCTGGAAGAGGAGACAATGCTGTTAATTGTTGAGCTTTTAGAGTGGCCCCACCCTTCTTTAAATTTTTAGAAGTATATGTGAGGCTGTGTTTATGTACATCATATGCAGACCATAAGAGGGATTTAGATTCTCCAGAATCTGACACCCTCTTCTGGAGTGTCTGAAAGCAGCTACAGTGTACATATATCTAATAAATACATAAATAAGTATATAAATAAACATTTTTTTAAAAAGGATAAGAAAGAAAGAAAGACCAGGCAGGCCTGCCATCCTTATCACTGTCTGTATGTCTGTCTGTCTGATCCCCTGGAATTGGAGATGGGCCACCATATAGTTGCTGGTAGTTGATCCCAGGTACTCTGGAAGAGGAGACAATGCTGTTAATTGTTTAGCTTTTAGAGTGGTCCCACCCTTCTTCAAATTTTAAGAAATATATGTGAGGCTGTGTTTATGTACACCATATGCAGACCATTAGAGGGATTTAGATTCTCCAGAATATGACACCCTCTTCTGGAGTGTCTGAAGACAGCTACAGTGTACTTATATCTAATAAATATATATATATATAAATAAATAAACATTTTTAAAATGTATAAGAAAGAAAGAAAAACCAGGCAGGCCTGCAATCCTTGTCTGTCTGTCTGTATGTATGTCTGTCTGATCGCCTGGAACTGGAGATGGGCCACAATATAGTTGCTGGTAGTTGATCCCAGGTCCTCTGGAAGAGGAGACAATGCTGTTAATTGTTGAGCCCTTTCAGTGGCCCCAACCATCTTTAAATTTTTAGAAGTATATGTGAGGCTGTGTTTATGTACATCATATGCAGACCATAAGAGGGATATAGATTCTCCAGAATCTGACACCCTTTTCTGGAGAGTCTGAAGACAGCTACAGTGTACTTATATCTAATAAATAAATTAATTAATTAATTAATTAATTAATTAATAAACATTTTTAAAAAAGATAAGAAAGAAAGATAAATCAGGCAGGCCTGCCATCCTTATCTCTGTCTGTCTGTCTGTCCCTCTGATGCCCTGCAACTTGAGATGGGCCACCACATAGTTGCTGGTAGTTGATCCCACGTTCTCTGGAAGAGGAGACAATGGTGTTAATTGTTGAGCCCTTTCAGTGGGCCCACCCATCTTTAAATTTTTAGAAGTATATGTGAGGCTGTGTTTATGTACATCATATGCAGACCATAAGAGGGATTTACATTCTCCAGAAGATGACACCCTCTTCTAGAGTGTCTGAAGACAGCTACAGTGTACTTATATCTAATAAATAAATAAATAAATAAATAAATAAATAAATAAATAAACATTTTTTTAAAAGTATAAGAAAGAAAGAAAGACCAGGCAGGCCTCCATCCTTACCTCTGTCAGTCTGTCTGTCTGTCTGTCTGATTCCTTGGAACTGGAGATGGGCCACCATATAGTTGTTGTTAGTTGATCCCAGGTTCTCTGGAAGAAGAGACAATGCTGTTAATTGTTGAGCCCTTTCAGTGGCTCCACCTGTCTTTAAATTTTTAGAAGTATATGTTAGGCTGTGTTTATGTACATCATATGCAGACCATAAGAGGGATTTAGATTCTCCAGAATCTGACAACCTCTTCTGGAGTGTCTAAAGACAACTACAGTGTACTTATATCTAATAAATTCATAAATAAATAAATAAATAAATAAACATTATTTTAAAAGGATAAGAAAGAAAGAAAAACCAGGCAGACCTACCCTTTTTATCTCTGTCTGTCTATCTGTCTGATCCCCTGGAACTGGAGATGGGCCACCATATAGTTGCTGGTAGTTGATCCCAGGTTCTCTGGAAGAAGAGACAATGCTGTTAATTGTTGAGCCCTTTCAGTGGGCCCACCCATCTTAAATTTTTAGAAGTGTATGTGAATCTGTGTTTATGTCCATCATATGCAGACCATAAGAGGGATTTATATTCTCCAGAATCTGACACCCTCTTCTGGAGTGTCTGAAGACAGCTACGGTGTACTTATATCTAATAAATACATAAATAAATAAATAAACATTTTTTAAAAAGGATAAGAAAGAAAGAAAAGCCAGGGAGGCCTGCCACCCTTGTCTGTCTGTCTCTTTGTCTGCCTGATCCCCTGGAACGGGAGATGGGCCACCATATAGTTGCTCGTAGTTGATCCCAGGTTCTCTGGTAGAGGAGACAATGCTGTTAATTGTTGAGCCCTTTCAGTGGTCCCACACATCTTTAAATTTTTAGAAGTATATGTGAGGCTGTGTTTATGTACATCATATGCAGACCAAAAGAGGGATTTAGATTCTCCAGAATCTGACACCATCTTCAGGAGTGTCTGAAGACAGCTACAGTGTACTTATATATAATAAATACATAAATAAATAAATAAATAAATAAATAAATAAATAAATAAATAAATAAATAAACATTTTTTAAAAGTATAAGAAAGAAAGAAAGACCAGGCAGGCCTCCATCCTAATCTCTGTCTGTCTGTCTGTCTGTCTGATCCCCTGGAACTGGAGATGGGCCACCATATAGTTGCTGGTAGTTGATCCCAGGTACTCTGGAAGAGGAGACAATGCTGTTAATTGTTGAGCTTTTAGAGTGGCCCCACACTTCTTTAAATTTTTAGAAGTATATGTGAGGCTGTGTTTATGTACATCATATGCAGACCATAAGAGGGATTTAGATTCTCCAGAATCTGACACCCTCTTCTGGAGTGTCTGAACAGCTACAGTGTACGTATATCTAATAATAAATATATAAATAAATAAATAAATAAATAAATAAACATTTTTTTTTAAAAAAGGATAAGAAACAAAGAAAGACCAGGCAGGCCTGCCATCCTTATCACTGTCTGTCTGTCTGTCTGTCTGATCCCCTGGAACTGGAGATGGGCCACCTTTTAGGTGCTGGTAGTTGATCCCAGGTTCTCTGGAAGAGGAGACAATGCTGTTAATTGTTGAGTCCTTTCAGTGGCCCCACCTATTTATAATTTTTAGAAGTATATGTGAGGCTGTGTTTATGTACATCATATTCAGACCATAAGAGGGATTTAGATTCTCTAGAATCTGACACCCTCTTCTGGAGTGTCTGAAGACGGCTACAGTGTACTTATATCTAATAAATACATAAATAAATAAATAAACAAATAAATAAATTAACATTTTTTAAAAAGTATAAGAAATAAAGAAAGACTAGGCAGGCCTGCCATTCTTATCTCTGTCTCTCTCTCTGTCTGTCTGTCTGTCTGATCCACTGGAACTGGAGATGGGCCACCATAAGGTGCTGGTAGTTTATCCCAGGTTCTCTGAAAGAGGAGACAATGCTGTTAATTGTTGAGCCCTCTCAGTGGCCCCACACATCTTTAAAATTTTAGAAGTATATGTGAGGCTGTGTTTATGTACATCATATGCAGACCATAAGAGGGATTTAGATTCTCCAGAATCTGACACCCTCTTCTGGAGTGTCTGAAGACAGCTACAGTGTACTTATATCTAATAAATACATAAATAAATATATAAATAAACATTTTTTTGAAAAGGATAAGAAAGAAAGAATGACCAGGCAGGCCTGCCATCCTTATCACTGTCTGTATGTCTGTCTGTCTGACCCCTGGAACTGGAGATGGGCCACCTTATAGTTGCTGGTAGTTGATCCCAGGTACTCTGGAAGAGGAGACAATGCTGTTAATTGTTGAGCTTTTAGAGTGGCCCCACCCTTCTTTAAATTTTTAGAAGTATATGTGAGGCTGTGTTTATGTACATCATATGCAGACCATAAGAGGGATTTAGATTCTCCAGAATCTGACACCCTCTTCTGGAGTGTCTGAAAGCAGCTACAGTGTACATATATCTAATAAATACATAAATAAGTATATAAATAAACATTTTTTTAAAAAGGATAAGAAAGAAAGAAAGACCAGGCAGGCCTGCCATCCTTATCACTGTCTGTATGTCTGTCTGTCTGATCCCCTGGAATTGGAGATGGGCCACCATATAGTTGCTGGTAGTTGATCCCAGGTACTCTGGAAGAGGAGACAATGCTGTTAATTGTTTAGCTTTTAGAGTGGTCCCACCCTTCTTCAAATTTTAAGAAATATATGTGAGGCTGTGTTTATGTACACCATATGCAGACCATTAGAGGGATTTAGATTCTCCAGAATATGACACCCTCTTCTGGAGTGTCTGAAGACAGCTACAGTGTACTTATATCTAATAAATATATATATATATAAATAAATAAACATTTTTAAAATGTATAAGAAAGAAAGAAAAACCAGGCAGGCCTGCAATCCTTGTCTGTCTGTCTGTATGTATGTCTGTCTGATCGCCTGGAACTGGAGATGGGCCACAATATAGTTGCTGGTAGTTGATCCCAGGTCCTCTGGAAGAGGAGACAATGCTGTTAATTGTTGAGCCCTTTCAGTGGCCCCAACCATCTTTAAATTTTTAGAAGTATATGTGAGGCTGTGTTTATGTACATCATATGCAGACCATAAGAGGGATATAGATTCTCCAGAATCTGACACCCTTTTCTGGAGAGTCTGAAGACAGCTACAGTGTACTTATATCTAATAAATAAATAAATAAATTAATTAATTAATTAATTAATTAATAAACATTTTTAAAAAAGATAAGAAAGAAAGATAAATCAGGCAGGCCTGCCATCCTTATCTCTGTCTGTCTGTCTGTCTCTCTGATGCCCTGCAACTTGAGATGGGCCACCACATAGTTGCTGGTAGTTGATCCCACGTTCTCTGGAAGAGGAGACAATGGTGTTAATTGTTGAGCCCTTTCAGTGGGCCCACCCATCTTTAAATTTTTAGAAGTATATGTGAGGCTGTGTTTATGTACATCATATGCAGACCATAAGAGGGATTTACATTCTCCAGAAGATGACACCCTCTTCTAGAGTGTCTGAAGACAGCTACAGTGTACTTATATCTAATAAATACATAAATAAATAAATAAATAAATAAATAAATAAACATTTTTTTAAAAGTATAAGAAAGAAAGAAAGACCAGGCAGGCCTCCATCCTTACCTCTGTCAGTCTGTCTGTCTGTCTGTCTGATTCCTTGGAACTGGAGATGGGCCACCATATAGTTGTTGTTAGTTGATCCCAGGTTCTCTGGAAGAAGAGACAATGCTGTTAATTGTTGAGCCCTTTCAGTGGCTCCACCTGTCTTTAAATTTTTAGAAGTATATGTTAGGCTGTGTTTATGTACATCATATGCAGACCATAAGAGGGATTTAGATTCTCCAGAATCTGACAACCTCTTCTGGAGTGTCTAAAGACAACTACAGTGTACTTATATCTAATAAATTCATAAATAAATAAATAAATAAACATTATTTTAAAAGGATAAGAAAGAAAGAAAAACCAGGCAGACCTACCCTTTTTATCTCTGTCTGTCTATCTGTCTGATCCCCTGGAACTGGAGATGGGCCACCATATAGTTGCTGGTAGTTGATCCCAGGTTCTCTGGAAGAAGAGACAATGCTGTTAATTGTTGAGCCCTTTCAGTGGGCCCACCCATCTTAAATTTTTAGAAGTGTATGTGAATCTGTGTTTATGTCCATCATATGCAGACCATAAGAGGGATTTATATTCTCCAGAATCTGACACCCTCTTCTGGAGTGTCTGAAGACAGCTACGGTGTACTTATATCTAATAAATACATAAATAAATAAATAAACATTTTTTAAAAAGGATAAGAAAGAAAGAAAAGCCAGGGAGGCCTGCCACCCTTGTCTGTCTGTCTCTTTGTCTGCCTGATCCCCTGGAACGGGAGATGGGCCACCATATAGTTGCTCGTAGTTGATCCCAGGTTCTCTGGTAGAGGAGACAATGCTGTTAATTGTTGAGCCCTTTCAGTGGTCCCACACATCTTTAAATTTTTAGAAGTATATGTGAGGCTGTGTTTATGTACATCATATGCAGACCAAAAGAGGGATTTAGATTCTCCAGAATCTGACACCATCTTCAGGAGTGTCTGAAGACAGCTACAGTGTACTTATATATAATAAATACATAAATAAATAAATAAATAAATAAATAAATAAATAAATAAACATTTTTTAAAAGTATAAGAAAGAAAGAAAGACCAGGCAGGCCTCCATCCTAATCTCTGTCTGTCTGTCTGTCTGTCTGATCCCCTGGAACTGGAGATGGGCCACCATATAGTTGCTGGTAGTTGATCCCAGGTACTCTGGAAGAGGAGACAATGCTGTTAATTGTTGAGCTTTTAGAGTGGCCCCACACTTCTTTAAATTTTTAGAAGTATATGTGAGGCTGTGTTTATGTACATCATATGCAGACCATAAGAGGGATTTAGATTCTCCAGAATCTGACACCCTCTTCTGGAGTGTCTGAACAGCTACAGTGTACGTATATCTAATAATAAATATATAAATAAATAAATAAATAAATAAATAAACATTTTTTTTAAAAAAAGGATAAGAAACAAAGAAAGACCAAGCAGGGCTGCCATCCTTATCACTGTCTGTCTGTCTGTCTGTCTGATCCCCTGGAACTGGAGATGGGCCACCTTTTAGGTGCTGGTAGTTGATCCCAGGTTCTCTGGAAGAGGAGACAATGCTGTTAATTGTTGAGTCCTTTCAGTGGCCCCACCTATTTATAATTTTTAGAAGTATATGTTAGGCTGTGTTTATGTACATCATATTCAGACCATAAGAGGGATTTAGATTCTCTAGAATCTGACACCCTCTTCTGGAGTGTCTGAAGACGGCTACAGTGTACTTATATCTAATAAATACATAAATAAATAAATAAACAAATAAATAAATTAACATTTTTTAAAAAGTATAAGAAATAAAGAAAGACTAGGCAGGCCTGCCATTCTTATCTCTGTCTCTCTCTCTGTCTGTCTGTCTGTCTGATCCACTGGAACTGGAGATGGGCCACCATAAGGTGCTGGTAGTTTATCCCAGGTTCTCTGAAAGAGGAGACAATGCTGTTAATTGTTGAGCCCTCTCAGTGGCCCCACACATCTTTAAAATTTTAGAAGTATATGTGAGGCTGTGTTTATGTACATCATATGCAGACCATAAGAGGGATTTAGATTCTCCAGAATCTGACACCCTCTTCTGGAGTGTCTGAAGACAGCTACAGTGTACTTATATCTAATAAATACATAAATAAATATATAAATAAACATTTTTTTGAAAAGGATAAGAAAGAAAGAATGACCAGGCAGGCCTGCCATCCTTATCACTGTCTGTATGTCTGTCTGTCTGACCCCTGGAACTGGAGATGGGCCACCTTATAGTTGCTGGTAGTTGATCCCAGGTACTCTGGAAGAGGAGACAATGCTGTTAATTGTTGAGCTTTTAGAGTGGCCCCACCCTTCTTTAAATTTTTAGAAGTATATGTGAGGCTGTGTTTATGTACATCATATGCAGACCATAAGAGGGATTTAGATTCTCCAGAATCTGACACCCTCTTCTGGAGTGTCTGAAAGCAGCTACAGTGTACATATATCTAATAAATACATAAATAAGTATATAAATAAACATTTTTTTAAAAAGGATAAGAAAGAAAGAAAGACCAGGCAGGCCTGCCATCCTTATCACTGTCTGTATGTCTGTCTGTCTGATCCCCTGGAATTGGAGATGGGCCACCATATAGTTGCTGGTAGTTGATCCCAGGTACTCTGGAAGAGGAGACAATGCTGTTAATTGTTTAGCTTTTAGAGTGGTCCCACCCTTCTTCAAATTTTAAGAAATATATGTGAGGCTGTGTTTATGTACACCATATGCAGACCATTAGAGGGATTTAGATTCTCCAGAATATGACACCCTCTTCTGGAGTGTCTGAAGACAGCTACAGTGTACTTATATCTAATAAATATATATATATATAAATAAATAAACATTTTTAAAATGTATAAGAAAGAAAGAAAAACCAGGCAGGCCTGCAATCCTTGTCTGTCTGTCTGTATGTATGTCTGTCTGATCGCCTGGAACTGGAGATGGGCTACAATATAGTTGCTGGTAGTTGATCCCAGGTCCTCTGGAAGAGGAGACAATGCTGTTAATTGTTGAGCCCTTTCAGTGGCCCCAACCATCTTTAAATTTTTAGAAGTATATGTGAGGCTGTGTTTATGTACATCATATGCAGACCATAAGAGGGATATAGATTCTCCAGAATCTGACACCCTTTTCTGGAGAGTCTGAAGACAGCTACAGTGTACTTATATCTAATAAATAAATAAATTAATTAATTAATTAATTAATTAATAAACATTTTTAAAAAAGATAAGAAAGAAAGATAAATCAGGCAGGCCTGCCATCCTTATCTCTGTCTGTCTGTCTGTCCCTCTGATGCCCTGCAACTTGAGATGGGCCACCACATAGTTGCTGGTAGTTGATCCCACGTTCTCTGGAAGAGGAGACAATGGTGTTAATTGTTGAGCCCTTTCAGTGGGCCCACCCATCTTTAAATTTTTAGAAGTATATGTGAGGCTGTGTTTATGTACATCATATGCAGACCATAAGAGGGATTTACATTCTCCAGAAGATGACACCCTCTTCTAGAGTGTCTGAAGACAGCTACAGTGTACTTATATCTAATAAATACATAAATAAATAAATAAATAAATAAATAAATAAATAAATAAACATTTTTTTAAAAGTATAAGAAAGAAAGAAAGACCAGGCAGGCCTCCATCCTTACCTCTGTCAGTCTGTCTGTCTGTCTGTCTGATTCCTTGGAACTGGAGATGGGCCACCATATAGTTGTTGTTAGTTGATCCCAGGTTCTCTGGAAGAAGAGACAATGCTGTTAATTGTTGAGCCCTTTCAGTGGCTCCACCTGTCTTTAAATTTTTAGAAGTATATGTTAGGCTGTGTTTATGTACATCATATGCAGACCATAAGAGGGATTTAGATTCTCCAGAATCTGACAACCTCTTCTGGAGTGTCTAAAGACAACTACAGTGTACTTATATCTAATAAATTCATAAATAAATAAATAAATAAACATTATTTTAAAAGGATAAGAAAGAAAGAAAAACCAGGCAGACCTACCCTTTTTATCTCTGTCTGTCTATCTGTCTGATCCCCTGGAACTGGAGATGGGCCACCATATAGTTGCTGGTAGTTGATCCCAGGTTCTCTGGAAGAAGAGACAATGCTGTTAATTGTTGAGCCCTTTCAGTGGGCCCACCCATCTTAAATTTTTAGAAGTGTATGTGAATCTGTGTTTATGTCCATCATATGCAGACCATAAGAGGGATTTATATTCTCCAGAATCTGACACCCTCTTCTGGAGTGTCTGAAGACAGCTACGGTGTACTTATATCTAATAAATACATAAATAAATAAATAAACATTTTTTAAAAAGGATAAGAAAGAAAGAAAAGCCAGGGAGGCCTGCCACCCTTGTCTGTCTGTCTCTTTGTCTGCCTGATCCCCTGGAACGGGAGATGGGCCACCATATAGTTGCTCGTAGTTGATCCCAGGTTCTCTGGTAGAGGAGACAATGCTGTTAATTGTTGAGCCCTTTCAGTGGTCCCACACATCTTTAAATTTTTAGAAGTATATGTGAGGCTGTGTTTATGTACATCATATGCAGACCAAAAGAGGGATTTAGATTCTCCAGAATCTGACACCATCTTCAGGAGTGTCTGAAGACAGCTACAGTGTACTTATATATAATAAATACATAAATAAATAAATAAATAAATAAATAAATAAATAAATAAATAAATAAATAAACATTTTTTAAAAGTATAAGAAAGAAAGAAAGACCAGGCAGGCCTCCATCCTAATCTCTGTCTGTCTGTCTGTCTGTCTGATCCCCTGGAACTGGAGATGGGCCACCATATAGTTGCTGGTAGTTGATCCCAGGTACTCTGGAAGAGGAGACAATGCTGTTAATTGTTGAGCTTTTAGAGTGGCCCCACACTTCTTTAAATTTTTAGAAGTATATGTGAGGCTGTGTTTATGTACATCATATGCAGACCATAAGAGGGATTTAGATTCTCCAGAATCTGACACCCTCTTCTGGAGTGTCTGAACAGCTACAGTGTACGTATATCTAATAATAAATATATAAATAAATAAATAAATAAATAAATAAACATTTTTTTTAAAAAAAGGATAAGAAACAAAGAAAGACCAGGCAGGCCTGCCATCCTTATCACTGTCTGTCTGTCTGTCTGTCTGATCCCCTGGAACTGGAGATGGGCCACCTTTTAGGTGCTGGTAGTTGATCCCAGGTTCTCTGGAAGAGGAGACAATGCTGTTAATTGTTGAGTCCTTTCAGTGGCCCCACCTATTTATAATTTTTAGAAGTATATGTGAGGCTGTGTTTATGTACATCATATTCAGACCATAAGAGGGATTTAGATTCTCTAGAATCTGACACCCTCTTCTGGAGTGTCTGAAGACGGCTACAGTGTACTTATATCTAATAAATACATAAATAAATAAATAAACAAATAAATAAATTAACATTTTTTAAAAAGTATAAGAAATAAAGAAAGACTAGGCAGGCCTGCCATTCTTATCTCTGTCTCTCTCTCTGTCTGTCTGTGTGTCTGATCCACTGGAACTGGAGATGGGCCACCATAAGGTGCTGGTAGTTTATCCCAGGTTCTCTGAAAGAGGAGACAATGCTGTTAATTGTTGAGCCCTCTCAGTGGCCCCACACATCTTTAAAATTTTAGAAGTATATGTGAGGCTGTGTTTATGTACATCATATGCAGACCATAAGAGGGATTTAGATTCTCCAGAATCTGACACCCTCTTCTGGAGTGTCTGAAGACAGCTACAGTGTACTTATATCTAATAAATACATAAATAAATATATAAATAAACATTTTTTTGAAAAGGATAAGAAAGAAAGAATGACCAGGCAGGCCTGCCATCCTTATCACTGTCTGTATGTCTGTCTGTCTGACCCCTGGAACTGGAGATGGGCCACCTTATAGTTGCTGGTAGTTGATCCCAGGTACTCTGGAAGAGGAGACAATGCTGTTAATTGTTGAGCTTTTAGAGTGGCCCCACCCTTCTTTAAATTTTTAGAAGTATATGTGAGGCTGTGTTTATGTACATCATATGCAGACCATAAGAGGGATTTAGATTCTCCAGAATCTGACACCCTCTTCTGGAGTGTCTGAAAGCAGCTACAGTGTACATATATCTAATAAATACATAAATAAGTATATAAATAAACATTTTTTTAAAAAGGATAAGAAAGAAAGAAAGACCAGGCAGGCCTGCCATCCTTATCACTGTCTGTATGTCTGTCTGTCTGATCCCCTGGAATTGGAGATGGGCCACCATATAGTTGCTGGTAGTTGATCCCAGGTACTCTGGAAGAGGAGACAATGCTGTTAATTGTTTAGCTTTTAGAGTGGTCCCACCCTTCTTCAAATTTTAAGAAATATATGTGAGGCTGTGTTTATGTACACCATATGCAGACCATTAGAGGGATTTAGATTCTCCAGAATATGACACCCTCTTCTGGAGTGTCTGAAGACAGCTACAGTGTACTTATATCTAATAAATATATATATATAAATAAATAAACATTTTTAAAATGTATAAGAAAGAAAGAAAAACCAGGCAGGCCTGCAATCCTTGTCTGTCTGTCTGTATGTATGTCTGTCTGATCGCCTGGAACTGGAGATGGGCCACAATATAGTTGCTGGTAGTTGATCCCAGGTCCTCTGGAAGAGGAGACAATGCTGTTAATTGTTGAGCCCTTTCAGTGGCCCCAACCATCTTTAAATTTTTAGAAGTATATGTGAGGCTGTGTTTATGTACATCATATGCAGACCATAAGAGGGATATAGATTCTCCAGAATCTGACACCCTTTTCTGGAGAGTCTGAAGACAGCTACAGTGTACTTATATCTAATAAATAAATAAATAAATAAATAAATTAATTAATTAATTAATAAACATTTTTAAAAAAGATAAGAAAGAAAGATAAATCAGGCAGGCCTGCCATCCTTATCTCTGTCTGTCTGTCTGTCTCTCTGATGCCCTGCAACTTGAGATGGGCCACCACATAGTTGCTGGTAGTTGATCCCACGTTCTCTGGAAGAGGAGACAATGGTGTTAATTGTTGAGCCCTTTCAGTGGGCCCACCCATCTTTAAATTTTTAGAAGTATATGTGAGGCTGTGTTTATGTACATCATATGCAGACCATAAGAGGGATTTACATTCTCCAGAAGATGACACCCTCTTCTAGAGTGTCTGAAGACAGCTACAGTGTACTTATATCTAATAAATACATAAATAAATAAATAAATAAATAAATAAATAAACATTTTTTTAAAAGTATAAGAAAGAAAGAAAGACCAGGCAGGCCTCCATCCTTACCTCTGTCAGTCTGTCTGTCTGTCTGTCTGATTCCTTGGAACTGGAGATGGGCCACCATATAGTTGTTGTTAGTTGATCCCAGGTTCTCTGGAAGAAGAGACAATGCTGTTAATTGTTGAGCCCTTTCAGTGGCTCCACCTGTCTTTAAATTTTTAGAAGTATATGTTAGGCTGTGTTTATGTACATCATATGCAGACCATAAGAGGGATTTAGATTCTCCAGAATCTGACAACCTCTTCTGGAGTGTCTAAAGACAACTACAGTGTACTTATATCTAATAAATTCATAAATAAATAAATAAATAAACATTATTTTAAAAGGATAAGAAAGAAAGAAAAACCAGGCAGACCTACCCTTTTTATCTCTGTCTGTCTATCTGTCTGATTTCCTGGAACTGGAGATGGGCCACCATATAGTTGCTGGTAGTTGATCCCAGGTTCTCTGGAAGAAGAGACAATGCTGTTAATTGTTGAGCCCTTTCAGTGGGCCCACCCATCTTAAATTTTTAGAAGTGTATGTGAATCTGTGTTTATGTCCATCATATGCAGACCATAAGAGGGATTTATATTCTCCAGAATCTGACACCCTCTTCTGGAGTGTCTGAAGACAGCTACGGTGTACTTATATCTAATAAATACATAAATAAATAAATAAACATTTTTTAAAAAGGATAAGAAAGAAAGAAAAGCCAGGGAGGCCTGCCACCCTTGTCTGTCTGTCTCTTTGTCTGCCTGATCCCCTGGAACGGGAGATGGGCCACCATATAGTTGCTCGTAGTTGATCCCAGGTTCTCTGGTAGAGGAGACAATGCTGTTAATTGTTGAGCCCTTTCAGTGGTCCCACACATCTTTAAATTTTTAGAAGTATATGTGAGGCTGTGTTTATGTACATCATATGCAGACCAAAAGAGGGATTTAGATTCTCCAGAATCTGACACCATCTTCAGGAGTGTCTGAAGACAGCTACAGTGTACTTATATATAATAAATACATAAATAAATAAATAAATAAATAAATAAATAAATAAACATTTTTTAAAAGTATAATAAAGAAAGAAAGACCAGGCAGGCCTCCATCCTAATCTCTGTCTGTCTGTCTGTCTGTCTGATCCCCTGGAACTGGAGATGGGCCACCATATAGTTGCTGGTAGTTGATCCCAGGTACTCTGGAAGAGGAGACAATGCTGTTAATTGTTGAGCTTTTAGAGTGGCCCCACACTTCTTTAAATTTTTAGAAGTATATGTGAGGCTGTGTTTATGTACATCATATGCAGACCATAAGAGGGATTTAGATTCTCCAGAATCTGACACCCTCTTCTGGAGTGTCTGAACAGCTACAGTGTACGTATATCTAATAATAAATATATAAATAAATAAATAAATAAATAAATAAACATTTTTTTTAAAAAAAGGATAAGAAACAAAGAAAGACCAAGCAGGGCTGCCATCCTTATCACTGTCTGTCTGTCTGTCTGTCTGATCCCCTGGAACTGGAGATGGGCCACCTTTTAGGTGCTGGTAGTTGATCCCAGGTTCTCTGGAAGAGGAGACAATGCTGTTAATTGTTGAGTCCTTTCAGTGGCCCCACCTATTTATAATTTTTAGAAGTATATGTGAGGCTGTGTTTATGTACATCATATTCAGACCATAAGAGGGATTTAGATTCTCTAGAATCTGACACCCTCTTCTGGAGTGTCTGAAGACGGCTACAGTGTACTTATATCTAATAAATACATAAATAAATAAATAAACAAATAAATAAATTAACATTTTTTAAAAAGTATAAGAAATAAAGAAAGACTAGGCAGGCCTGCCATTCTTATCTCTGTCTCTCTCTCTGTCTGTCTGTCTGTCTGATCCACTGGAACTGGAGATGGGCCACCATAAGGTGCTGGTAGTTTATCCCAGGTTCTCTGAAAGAGGAGACAATGCTGTTAATTGTTGAGCCCTCTCAGTGGCCCCACACATCTTTAAAATTTTAGAAGTATATGTGAGGCTGTGTTTATGTACATCATATGCAGACCATAAGAGGGATTTAGATTCTCCAGAATCTGACACCCTCTTCTGGAGTGTCTGAAGACAGCTACAGTGTACTTATATCTAATAAATACATAAATAAATATATAAATAAACATTTTTTTGAAAAGGATAAGAAAGAAAGAATGACCAGGCAGGCCTGCCATCCTTATCACTGTCTGTATGTCTGTCTGTCTGACCCCTGGAACTGGAGATGGGCCACCTTATAGTTGCTGGTAGTTGATCCCAGGTACTCTGGAAGAGGAGACAATGCTGTTAATTGTTGAGCTTTTAGAGTGGCCCCACCCTTCTTTAAATTTTTAGAAGTATATGTGAGGCTGTGTTTATGTACATCATATGCAGACCATAAGAGGGATTTAGATTCTCCAGAATCTGACACCCTCTTCTGGAGTGTCTGAAGACAGCTACAGTGTACTTATATATAATAAATACATAAATACATAAATAAATAAATAAATAAATAAATAAATAAATAAACATTTTTTAAAAGTATAAGAAAGAAAGAAAGACCAGGCAGGCCTCCATCCTAATCTCTGTCTGTCTGTCTGTCTGTCTGATACCCTGGAACTGGAGATGGGCCACCATATAGTTGCTGGTTGTTTATCCAAGGTTCTCTGGAAGAGGAGACAATGCTGTTAATTGTTGAGCCCTTTCAGTGGCCCCACCCATCTTTAAATTTTTAGAAGTATATGGGAGGCTGTGTTTATGTACCGAATATGCAGACCATAAGAGGGATATAGATTCTCCAGAATCTGACACCCTCTTCTGGAGTGTCTGAACTGCTACAGTGTACTTATATATACTAAATACATAAATAAATAAATAAATAAACATTTTTTTAAAAAGGATAAGAAAGAAAGAAAAACCAGGCATGCCTGCCATCCTTAGCACTGTCTGTATGTCTGTCTGTCTGATCCCCTGGACCTGGAGATGGGCCACCATATAGTTGCTGGTAGTTGATCCCAGGTACTCTGGAAGAGGAGACAATGCAGTTAATTGTTGAGCTTTTAGAATTGCCCCACCCTTCTTTAAATTTTTAGAAGTATATGTGAGGCTGTGTTTATGTACATCATATGCAGACCATAAGAGGGATTTAGATTCTCCAGAATCTGACACCCTCTTCTGGAGTGTCTGAACAGCTACAGTGTACTTATATCTACTAAATAAATAAATAAATAAATAAATAAACATTTTTTAAAAAAGGATAAGAAAGAAAGAAAGACCAGGCAGGCCTGCCATCCATAACTCTGCCTGTCTGTCTGTCTGTCTATCTGATCCAAGGGAACTGGAGATGGGCAACCATATAGTTGCTGGTAGTTGATCCAAGGTTCTCTGGAAGAGGAGACAATGCTCTTAATTGTTGAGCCCTTTCAGTGGCCCCACACTTCTTTAAATATTTAGAAGTATATGTGAGGCTGTGTTTATGTACATCATATTCAGATTATAAGAGGATTTAGATTCTCCAGAATCTGACACCCTCTACTGGAGTGTCTGAAGACAGCTACAGTGTACTTATATATAATAAAAACATAAATAAATAAATAAATAAATAAATAAATAAATAAATAAACATTTTTTAAAAAGAATAAGAAAGAAAGAAAGACCAGGCAGGCCTGCCATCCTTATCTCTGTCTATCTGTCTGTCTGTCTGATCCCCTGGAACAGGAGATGGGCTACCATATAGTTGCTGGTAGTTGATTCCAGGTACTCTGGAAGAGGAGACAATGCTGTTAATTGTTGAGCTTTTAGAGTGGCCCCACCCTTCTTTAAATTTTTAGAAGTATATGTGAGGCTGTGTTTATGTACATCATATGCAGACCATAAGAGGGATTTAGATTCTCCAGAATCTGACACCCTCTTCTGGAGTGTCTGAACAGCTACAGTGTACTTATATCTACTAAATACATAAATAAATAAATAAATAAATAAATAAATAAATAAATAAATAAATAAATATTTTTAAAAAAGGATAAGACAGAAAGAAAGACCAGGCAGGCCTGACATCCATATCTGTCTGTCTGTCTGTCTGTCTATCTGATCCCTGGGAACTGGAGATGGGCCACGAATAGTTGCTGGTAGTTGATCCCAGGTCTTCTGAATAGGAGACAATGCTGTTAATTGTTCAGCCCTTTCAGTGGCCCCACCCATCTTTAAATTTCTAGAAGTAAATGTGATGCTGTGTTTATGTACATCATATTCAGACCATTAAAGAGGGATTTATATTCTCCAGAATCTGACACCGTCTTTTGGAGTGTCTATGACGGATACAGTGTACTTATATCTAATAAATACATAAATAAAGAAATAAACATTTTTTAAAAACGATAAGAAAGAAAGAAAGACCAGGCAGGCCTGCCATCCTTATCTCTGTCTGTCTGTCTGTCTGTGTGATCCTCTGCAACTGGATATGGGCCACCATAGAGTTGCTTGTAGTTGATCCCAGGTTCTTTGGAAGAGGAGACAATGCTGTTAATTGTTGAGCCCTTTCAGTGGCCCCACCCATCTTTAAATTTTTAGAAGTATATGCGAGGCTGTGTTTATGTACCGAATATGCAGACCATAAGAGGGATTTAGATTCTCCAGAATCTGACACCCTCTTCCTGAGTGTCTGAAGACAGCTACAGTGTACTTATATCTAATAAATTCATAAATAAACAAATAAACATTTTTAAAAAAGGATAATAAAGAAAGAGAGACCAGGCAGGCCTGCCATCCTTGTCTGTCTGTCTGTCTGTCTGATCCCCTGGAACTGGAGATGGGCCACCATATAATTGCTGGTAGTTGATCCCAGGTTCTCTGGAAGAGGAGTCAGTGCTGTTAATTGTTGAGCCCTTTCAGTGGCCACACCCATCTTTAAATTTTTAGAAGTATATTTGAGGCTGTGTTCATGTACATCATATGCAGACCATAAGAGTGATATAGATTCTCGAGAATCTGACACCCTCTTCGGGAGTGTTTGAAGACAGCTACAGTTTACTTAAATCTAATAAATACATACTTAAATTAATAAACATTTTTTAAAAAGGATAAGAAAGAATGAAAGACCAGGTAGGCCTGCCATCCTTAACTCTATCTGTCTGTATGTCTGTCTATCTGTCTGATCCCCTGGAACTGGAGATGGGCCACCATATAGTTGCTGTTAGTTGATCCCAGGTTCTCTGGAAGAGGAGACAATGCTGTTAATTGTTGAGCCCTTTCAGTGGCTCCACCTATCTTTAAATTTTTAGAAGTATATGTTAGGCTGTGTTTATGTACATCATATGCAGACCATAAGAGGGATATAGATTCTCCAGAATCTGACACCCTCTTCTGGAGTGTCTGAAGACAGCTACAGTGTACTTATATCTAATAAATACATAAATAAATAAATAAATAAATAAATAAATAAACATTTTTTAAAAGGGATAAGAAATAAAGAAAAACCAGGCAGGCCTGCCATCCTTGTCTGTCTTTCTCTCTGTCTGTCTGTCTTGCCTAGCCCCTTGAGTAGCCTAGCCTAGTCCCTTGCCTTGACTAGCCCAGCCCCTTGCCTAGCCTAGCCTAGCCCAGCCCTGCCTTGCCTAGCCCTGCCTATCCCTGTCTTTAACCAGGCTGGCCTCGAACTCAGAAACTGACTGCCTCTGCCTCCAGAGTGCTCTCATTAAGAGCTCGAGCCACCACTGACTGTTGGGTTTTCTAAGTCTTACATAGGTATGGTCTGTTTCTCAGCTGTGAAACCCTAATTAACACATGTAGTCTGTCCTAGGTCAGCCATAGCTACAGACTGAGGCCTTTTCTAAAACAAAACAAAAAAAACAAAAAATAGAAATAATAAAATACATAAATTAAGCAACCACATGATATCTTTTCTTTCTTTCAATGATACTCAGAACTTGAAGCAGTTCTCCGATGAGACCTCAGCTCCGGACATTGAGGCTCTTTCCCTAACAAGTATTATGGCTGAACCTGAGGGGTTCTACTGCTGATTTGTGTCCCCCACTTTAAAAAAATAGTTGTTTTCAAAGGCTGCAGGTTCTTAGACCTGTTCCTTGTTACAGTTGAGTCACAGCCCTGAAAGTTCAGTGGTAGTTAAAGGCACTGAGAAGGGCTTCCTATAGACATCAAAGGCCAAGTCTTTGTTTTTAAAAAGTTAATCTGGATTCCCCCACCCCCTAGCATCCTTAGAATTCCTAGAAAGGAAGGCAGGGACCTGGGCAGAAGGGTGCAAGGCTACTGGTGTTTGTAAGTGGTAACAGAAAGCTTTCTCTTGTTGGTACCCTACCCCAAGTTACACTGTCACTTCTTTTTCCTAGTTGTTGTTTTGTCGGTTTGTATTCTCAACATAGACCCTTTTCCTTCCTAACCTTGGCTGTCCTGAACCTTACTGTCCTTGAACTCAGTGATTTGCCTGTCTTGCTGGGATGAAACTGTGAGCTACCATCCAGAAGGAAGCACCCTGCTGAGGTTAGATTGGGGTCTCTTCCATTTTCCTCTATGAACATGCATATGACAGGCCTGTTCTTTCTTTTTTACTTTTCCTTTTCTTTTTAAAGATTTATTTATTTATTATATTTAAGTATGCTGTAGCTATCTTCAGACAGTCCAGAAGAGGGTGTCAGATTGTGAAGAATCTAAATCATTCTTATTGTCTGCATATGATGTATATAAACACAGCCTCACATATACTCAAAAAAAAAAAAAAAAAAGAAAGATGTGGCTACAGAGAGGGCTCAACAATTAAGAGCATTGTCTCCTCTTCCAGAGAACCTGGGCTCAATTACCAGTATTATATATGGTGGCCCATCTCCAGTTCCAGGGGATCTAATACTCTGTTCTGGAGTCTGTGGGCACAGCATACACATGCAAAACATTCTTACACAATCATTGAGAGAGGAGAGAGAGGGGTTGAGAGAGAGGGGAGGTAATCATACCTCCTGACAAGTTTGAAGACCTGAGCTTCATCACTCACACAAATAAATAAATGCAAAATATTTTTTTATAAATAAACTCTGCCATTGCCCTTTAAAAATTCCTAGAAAACAAGTTTTATAAGCAACAGTTTTATTTACTATATCTAAAGGAAAGTCATGAGCATATTCAATAAATAGAAAAAGGCCTGTTAGTCTTAGAAATGGAATGGACAAACCAAGGAAGGTTTGCAATTACATAATGAGGCAGCTCAGCCCAGCTCTAAGGTTGGAAATAAGACTCGAGAATAGGATACACCTGAAGACAGCCAGCCATTGTTTTTTGTTTTGGAGGCTGAAAGGATACACCTGAAGACAGCCAATGCTGTGTGATGGTGATCTGGTATTTTTTTTTTTAATTTTTAAAAACTTTAACACTTTTTATAAAACTTTTATAAAAACTTTTTCTTTCTTTCTTTTCTTCTTTCCTTTCTTTCTTTCCTTCTTTCCTTTCTTCCTTTCCTCACCCTAGCCCCTACCCTAGCCCTGTCTTTCACCAGGGTGGCCTCGAACTCAGAAACTGACTGCCTCTGCCTACAGAGTGCTCTCATTAAGAGCTTGAGCCACCACTGAATGTAGGGTTTTCTAAGCCTTACCTTGCTCTTGGTGTCTGTTCTCAGCTGTGAAACCCTAATTAACACAAGTAGGCAGTCCTGGGTCAGCCAGAGCTACAGACAGAGGACTTCTCTAAAAACAAATAAAACAAAACAAAACAAAAAATAGAAATAATAAAATACATAAATTAAGCAACCACAGCATAGCTTTTCTCTATCTAGGTGGTACTCAGAAATTCCAGCAGTTGGCCTGTGACACCTCAGCTCAGTATATGTGAGGCTGTGTTTATGTACATCATATGCAGACCATAAGAGGGATTTACATTCTCCAGAATCTGACACCCTCTTCTGGAGTGTCTGAAGACAACTACAGTGTACTTATATCTAAGAAATACATAAATAAAAAAATAAATAAATAAATAAATAAATAAATAAATATATATATATATAAACATTTTTTAAAAAGGATAAGAAAGTAAGAAAGACCAGGCAGGCCTGCCACACTTATGTCTGTCTGTCTGTCTGTCTGTCTGATACCCTGGAACTGGACATGGGCCACCATAGTGTTGCTGGTAGTTTATCCCAGGTTCTCTGGAAGAGGAGACAATGCTCTTAATTGTTGAGCCCTTTCAGTGGACCCACACTTCTTTAAATATTTAGAAGTATATGTGAGGCTGTGTTTATGTACATCATATTCAGATTATAAGAGGATTTAGATTCTCCAGAATCTGACACCCTCTACTGGAGTGTCTGAAGACAGCTACAGTGTACTTATATATAATAAATACATAAATTAATAACTAAATAAATAAACATTTTTTAAAAAGGATAAGAAAGAAAGTAAGACCAGGCAGGCCTGCCATCCTTATCTCTGTCTGTCTGTCTGTCTGTCTGATCCCCTGTAACTGGAGATGGGCTACCATATAGTTGCTGGTAGTTGATCCCAGGATCTCTGGAAGAGGAGACAATGCTGTTAATTGTTGAGCCCTATCAGTGGCCCTATCCATCTTTAAATTTTTAGAAGTGTATGTGAGGCTGTGTTTATGTACATCATATGCAGACCAGAAGAGGGATTTAGATTCATCAGAATCTGACACCCTCTTCTGGAGTGTCTGAAGACAGCTACAGTGTACTTATATCTAATAAATACATAAATAAATAAATAAATAAATAAACATTATTTAAACCGGATAAGAAAAAAAGAAAGACCAGGCAGGCCTACCATCCTTATCTCGGTCTGTCTGTCTGTCTGTCGTTCTGATCCCCTGGAACTGGAGATGGGCCACCATATAGGTGCTGGTATTTGATCCCAGGTTCTCTGGAAGAGGAGACAATGCTGTTAATTGTTGAGCGCTTTCAGTGGCCCCACCCATTGTTAAATTTTTAGTTGTATATGTGAGGCTGTGTTTATGTACATCATATGCAGACCATAAGAGGGATTTAGATTCTCCAGAATCTGACACCCTCTTCTGGAGTGTCTAAAGAGAGCTACAGTGTACTTATATCTAATAAATACATAAATAAATAAACATTTTTTAAAAATGATAAGAAAGAAAGAAACAGCAGGCAGGCCTGCCATCATTATCCTTGTCTGTCTCTCTGTCTGTCTGATCCCCTGGGAGTGGAGATGGGCCACCATATAGTTGCAGGTAGTTGATCCCAGGTTCTCTGGAAGAGGAGACAATGCTGTTAATTGCTGAGCCCTTTCAGTGGCCCCCCCCTTTAAATTTTAAGAAGTAAATGTGAGGCTGTGTTTATGTACATCATATGCAGACCATAAGAGGGATTTAGATTCTCCAGAATCTGACACCTTCTTCTGGAGTGTCTGAAGACGGCTACAGTGTACTTATATCTAATAAACATATAAATAAATAAATAAACATTTTTTAAAAAGGATAAGAAAGAAAGAAAGACCAGGCAGGCCTGCCATCCTTATCTCTGTCAGTCTGTCTGTCTGTCAGACTGTCTGATCCCTTGGAACTGGAGATGGGCCACCATATAGTTGCTATTAGTTGATCCCAGGTTCTCTGGAAGAGGAGACAATGCTGTTAATTGTTGAGCCGTTTCAGTGGCTCCACCTATCTTTAAATTTTCAGAAGTGTATGTTAGGCTGTGTTTATGTACATCATATGCAGACCATAAGAGGGATTTAGATTCTCCAGAATCTGACACCCTCTTCTGCAGTGTCTGAAGACAACTACAGTGTACTTATATCTAATAAATACATACATATATAAATAAATAAATAAATAAATAAACATTATTTTAAAAGGATAAGAAAGAAAGAAAGACCAGGCAGGCCTGCCATACTTATCTCTGTCTGTCTGTCTGTCTGTCTGATCCCCTGGAAGTGGAGATGTGCCACCATGTAGGTGCTGGTAGTTGATCCCAGGTTCTCTGGAAGAGGAGACAATGCTGTTAATTGTTGAGCCCTTTCAGTGGCCCCACCCATTTTTAATTTTTAGAAGTATATGTGAGGCTGTGTTTATGTACATCATATTCAGACCATAAGAGGGATTTAGATTCTCTAGAATCTGACACCCTTTTCTGGAGTGTCTGAAGAAGGCTACAGTGTACTTATATCTAATAAATACATAAATAAATAAATAAATAAATAAACATTTTTTAAAAAGTAAAGGAAATAAAGAAAGACCAGGCAGGCCTGCCATCCATATCTCTGTCTCTTTGTCTGTCTGTCTGTCTGATCCACTGGAACTGGAGATGGGCCACCATAAGGTGCTGGTAGTTTATCCCAGGTTCTCTGAAAGAGGAGACAATGCTGTTAATTGTTGAGCCCTCTCAGTGGCCCCACACATCTTAAAATTTTTAGAAGTATATGTGAGGCTGCGTTTATGTACATCATATGCAGACCATAAAAGGGATTTAGATTCTCCAGAATCTGACACCCTCTTCTGGAGTGTCTGAAAACAGCTACAGTGTACTTATATCTAATAAATACATAAATAAATATATAAATAAACATTTTTTTAAAAAGGATAAGAAAGAAAGAAAGAAAGAAAGACCAGGCAGGCCTGCCATCCTTATCACTGTCTGTATGTCTGTCTGTCTGATCCTGTGGAACTGGAGATGGGCCACCATATAGTTGCTGGTAGTTGATCCCAGGTACTCTGGAAGAGGAGACAATGCTGTTAATTGTTGAGCCCTTTCAGTGGCCCCACCCGTCTTTAAATTTTTAGAAGTATATGTGAGGCTTTGTTTATGTACATCATATGCAGACCATAAGAGGGATATAGATTCTCCAGAATCTGACACCCTCTTCTGGAGTGTCTGAAGACAGCTACAGTGTACTTATATCTAGTAAATAAATAAATAAATAAATAAATAAATAAATAAATGAATAAATGAATAAATAAATAAATAAACATTTTTAAAAAGGATAAGAAAGAAAGAAAAATCAGGCAGGCCTGCCATCCTTATCTCTGTCTGTCTGTCTGTCTGTCTGATCCCCTGCAACTTGCGATGGGCCACCATATAGTTGCTCGTAGTTGATCCCACCTTCTCTGGAAGAGGAGACAATGGTGTTAATTGTTGAGCCCTTTCAGTGGGCCCACCCATCTTTAAATTTTTAGAAGTATATGTGAGGCTGTGTTTGTGTACATCATATGCAGACCATAAGAGGGATTTAGATCCTCCAGAATATGACACCCTCTTCTAGAGTGTCTGAAGACAGCTACAGTGTACTTATATCTAATAAATACATAAATAAATAAATAAACATTTTTTAAAAAGAATAAGAAAGAAAGAAAGACCAGGCAGGCCTGCCACCTTGTCTGTCTGTCTGTCTGTCTGTCTATCTGTCAGATACCCTGGAACTGGAGATGAGCCACCATATAGTTGCTGGTAGTTGATCCCAGGTTCTCTGGAAGAGGAGACAATGCTGTTAATTGTTGAGCTTTTAGAGTGGCCCCACCCTTCTTTAAATTTTTAGAAGTATATGTGAGGCTGTGTTTATGTACATCATATGCAGACCATAAGAGGGATTTAGATTCTCCAGAATCTGAAACCCTCTTCTGGAGTGTCTGAAAGCAGCTACAGTGTACATATATCTAATAAATACATAAATAAGTATATAAATAAACATTTTTTTAAAAAGGATAAGAAAGAAAGAAAGACCAGGCAGGCCTGCCATCCTTATCACTGTCTGTATGTCTGTCTGTCTGATCCCCTGGAATTGGAGATGGGCCACCATATAGTTGCTGGTAGTTGATCCCAGGTTCTCTGGAAGAGGAGACAATGCTGTTAATTGTTTAGCTTTTAGAGTGGTCCCACCCTTCTTCAAATTTTAAGAAATATATGTGAGGCTGTGTTTATGTACACCATATGCAGAACATTAGAGGGATTTAGATTCTCCAGAATATGACACCCTCTTCTGGAGTGTCTGAAGACAGCTACAGTGTACTTATATCTAATAAATATATATATATAAATAAATAAACATTTTTAAAATGTATAAGAAAGAAAGAAAAACCAGGCAGGCCTGCAATCCTTGTCTGTCTGTCTGTATGTATGTCTGTCTGATCGCCTGGAACTGGAGATGGGCCACAATATAGTTGCTGGTAGTTGATCCCAGGTCCTCTGGAAGAGGAGACAATGCTGTTAATTGTTGAGCCCTTTCAGTGGCCCCAACCATCTTTAAATTTTTAGAAGTATATGTGAGGCTGTGTTTATGTACATCATATGCAGACCATAAGAGGGATATAGATTCTCCAGAATCTGACACCCTTTTCTGGAGAGTCTGAAGACAGCTACAGTGTACTTATATCTAATAAATAAATAAATAAATAAATAAATAAATAAATTAATTAATTAATTAATAAACATTTTTAAAAAAGATAAGAAAGAAAGATAAATCAGGCAGGCCTGCCATCCTTATCTCTGTCTGTCTGTCTGTCTCTCTGATGCCCTGCAACTTGAGATGGGCCACCACATAGTTGCTGGTAGTTGATCCCACGTTCTCTGGAAGAGGAGACAATGGTGTTAATTGTTGAGCCCTTTCAGTGGGCCCACCCATCTTTAAATTTTTAGAAGTATATGTGAGGCTGTGTTTATGTACATCATATGCAGACCATAAGAGGGATTTACATTCTCCAGAAGATGACACCCTCTTCTAGAGTGTCTGAAGACAGCTACAGTGTACTTATATCTAATAAATACATAAATAAATAAATAAATAAATAAATAAATAAATAAACATTTTTTTAAAAGTATAAGAAAGAAAGAAAGACCAGGCAGGCCTCCATCCTTACCTCTGTCAGTCTGTCTGTCTGTCTGTCTGATTCCTTGGAACTGGAGATGGGCCACCATATAGTTGTTGTTAGTTGATCCCAGGTTCTCTGGAAGAAGAGACAATGCTGTTAATTGTTGAGCCCTTTCAGTGGCTCCACCTGTCTTTAAATTTTTAGAAGTATATGTTAGGCTGTGTTTATGTACATCATATGCAGACCATAAGAGGGATTTAGATTCTCCAGAATCTGACAACCTCTTCTGGAGTGTCTAAAGACAACTACAGTGTACTTATATCTAATAAATTCATAAATAAATAAATAAATAAACATTATTTTAAAAGGATAAGAAAGAAAGAAAAACCAGGCAGACCTACCCTTTTTATCTCTGTCTGTCTATCTGTCTGATCCCCTGGAACTGGAGATGGGCCACCATATAGTTGCTGGTAGTTGATCCCAGGTTCTCTGGAAGAAGAGACAATGCTGTTAATTGTTGAGCCCTTTCAGTGGGCCCACCCATCTTAAATTTTTAGAAGTGTATGTGAATCTGTGTTTATGTCCATCATATGCAGACCATAAGAGGGATTTATATTCTCCAGAATCTGACAACCTCTTCTGGAGTGTCTGAAGACAGCTACGGTGTACTTATATCTAATAAATACATAAATAAATAAATAAACATTTTTTAAAAAGGATAAGAAAGAAAGAAAAGCCAGGGAGGCCTGCCACCCTTGTCTGTCTGTCTCTTTGTCTGCCTGATCCCCTGGAACGGGAGATGGGCCACCATATAGTTGCTCGTAGTTGATCCCAGGTTCTCTGGTAGAGGAGACAATGCTGTTAATTGTTGAGCCCTTTCAGTGGTCCCACACATCTTTAAATTTTTAGAAGTATATGTGAGGCTGTGTTTATGTACATCATATGCAGACCAAAAGAGGGATTTAGATTCTCCAGAATCTGACACCATCTTCAGGAGTGTCTGAAGACAGCTACAGTGTACTTATATATAATAAATACATAAATAAATAAATAAATAAATAAATAAATAAATAAACATTTTTTAAAAGTATAAGAAAGAAAGAAAGACCAGGCAGGCCTCCATCCTAATCTCTGTCTGTCTGTCAGTCTGTCTGATCCCCTGGAACTGGAGATGGGCCACCATATAGTTGCTGGTAGTTGATCCCAGGTACTCTGGAAGAGGAGACAATGCTGTTAATTGTTGAGCTTTTAGAGTGGCCCCACACTTCTTTAAATTTTTAGAAGTATATGTGAGGCTGTGTTTATGTACATCATATGCAGACCATAAGAGGGATTTAGATTCTCCAGAATCTGACACCCTCTTCTGGAGTGTCTGAACAGCTACAGTGTACGTATATCTAATAATAAATATATAAATAAATAAATAAATAAATAAATAAACATTTTTTTTAAAAAAAGGATAAGAAACAAAGAAAGACCAGGCAGGCCTGCCATCCTTATCACTGTCTGTCTGTCTGTCTGTCTGATCCCCTGGAACTGGAGATGGGCCACCTTTTAGGTGCTGGTAGTTGATCCCAGGTTCTCTGGAAGAGGAGACAATGCTGTTAATTGTTGAGTCCTTTCAGTGGCCCCACCTATTTATAATTTTTTGAAGTATATGTGAGGCTGTGTTTATGTACATCATATTCAGACCATAAGAGGGATTTAGATTCTCTAGAATCTGACACCCTCTTCTGGAGTGTCTGAAGACGGCTACAGTGTACTTATATCTAATAAATACATAAATAAATAAATAAACAAATAAATAAATTAACATTTTTTAAAAAGTATAAGAAATAAAGAAAGACTAGGCAGGCCTGCCATTCTTATCTCTGTCTCTCTCTCTGTCTGTCTGTCTGTCTGTCTGATCCACTGGAACTGGAGATGGGCCACCATAAGGTGCTGGTAGTTTATCCCAGGTTCTCTGAAAGAGGAGACAATGCTGTTAATTGTTGAGCCCTCTCAGTGGCCCCACACATCTTTAAAATTTTAGAAGTATATGTGAGGTTGTGTTTATGTACATCATATGCAGACCATAAGAGGGATTTAGATTCTCCAGAATCTGACACCCTCTTCTGGAGTGTCTGAAGACAGCTACAGTGTACTTATATCTAATAAATACATAAATAAATATATAAATAAACATTTTTTTGAAAAGGATAAGAAAGAAAGAATGACCAGGCAGGCCTGCCATCCTTATCACTGTCTGTATGTCTGTCTGTCTGACCCCTGGAACTGGAGATGGGCCACCTTATAGTTGCTGGTAGTTGATCCCAGGTACTCTGGAAGAGGAGACAATGCTGTTAATTGTTGAGCTTTTAGAGTGGCCCCACCCTTCTTTAAATTTTTAGAAGTATATGTGAGGCTGTGTTTATGTACATCATATGCAGACCATAAGAGGGATTTAGATTCTCCAGAATCTGACACCCTCTTCTGGAGTGTCTGAAGACAGCTACAGTGTACTTATATATAATAAATACATAAATACATAAATAAATAAATAAATAAATAAATAAACATTTTTTAAAAGTATAAGAAAGAAAGAAAGACCAGGCAGGCCTCCATCCTAATCTCTGTCTGTCTGTCTGTCTGTCTGATACCCTGGAACTGGAGATGGGCCACCATATAGTTGCTGGTTGTTTATCCAAGGTTCTCTGGAAGAGGAGACAATGCTGTTAATTGTTGAGCCCTTTCAGTGGCCCCACCCATCTTTAAATTTTTAGAAGTATATGGGAGGCTGTGTTTATGTACCGAATATGCAGACCATAAGAGGGATATAGATTCTCCAGAATCTGACACCCTCTTCTGGAGTGTCTGAACTGCTACAGTGTACTTATATATACTAAATACATAAATAAATAAATAAATAAACATTTTTTTAAAAAGGATAAGAAAGAAAGAAAAACCAGGCATGCCTGCCATCCTTAGCACTGTCTGTATGTCTGTCTGTCTGATCCCCTGGACCTGGAGATGGGCTACCATATAGTTGCTGGTAGTTGATCCCAGGTACTCTGGAAGAGGAGACAATGCAGTTAATTGTTGAGCTTTTAGAATTGCCCCACCCTTCTTTAAATTTTTAGAAGTATATGTGAGGCTGTGTTTATGTACATCATATGCAGACCATAAGAGGGATTTAGATTCTTCAGAATCTGACACCCTCTTCTGGAGTGTCTGAACAGCTACAGTGTACTTATATCTACTAAATAAATAAATAAATAAATAAATAAACATTTTTTAAAAAAGGATAAGAAAGAAAGAAAGACCAGGCAGGCCTGCCATCCATAACTCTGCCTGTCTGTCTGTCTGTCTATCTGATCCAAGGGAACTGGAAATGGGCAACCATATAGTTGCTGGTAGTTGATCCAAGGTTCTCTGGAAGAGGAGACAATGCTCTTAATTGTTGAGCCCTTTCAGTGGCCCCACACTTCTTTAAATATTTAGAAGTATATGTGAGGCTGTGTTTATGTACATCATATTCAGATTATAAGAGGATTTAGATTCTCCAGAATCTGACACCCTCTACTGGAGTGTCTGAAGACAGCTACAGTGTACTTATATATAATAAAAACATAAATAAATAAATAAATAAATAAACATTTTTTAAAAAGAATAAGAAAGAAAGAAAGACCAGGCAGGCCTGCCATCCTTATCTCTGTCTATCTGTCTGTCTGTCTGATCCCCTGGAACAGGAGATGGGCTACCATATAGTTGCTGGTAGTTGATTCCAGGTACTCTGGAAGAGGAGACAATGCTGTTAATTGTTGAGCTTTTAGAGTGGCCCCACCCTTCTTTAAATTTTTAGAAGTATATGTGAGGCTGTGTTTATGTACATCATATGCAGACCATAAGAGGGATTTAGATTCTCCAGAATCTGACACCCTCTTCTGGAGTGTCTGAACAGCTACAGTGTACTTATATCTACTAAATACATAAATAAATAAATAAATAAATAAATAAATAAATAAATAAATAAATAAATAAATAAATATTTTTAAAAAAGGATAAGACAGAAAGAAAGACCAGGCAGGCCTGACATCCATATCTGTCTGTCTGTCTGTCTGTCTATCTGATCCCTGGGAACTGGAGATGGGCCACGAATAGTTGCTGGTAGTTGATCCCAGGTCTTCTGAATAGGAGACAATGTTGTTAATTGTTCAGCCCTTTCAGTGGCCCCACCCATCTTTAAATTTCTAGAAGTAAATGTGATGCTGTGTTTATGTACATCATATTCAGACCATTAAAGAGGGATTTATATTCTCCAGAATCTGACACCGTCTTTTGGAGTGTCTATGACGGATACAGTGTACTTATATCTAATAAATACATAAATAAAGAAATAAACATTTTTTAAAAACGATAAGAAAGAAAGAAAGACCAGGCAGGCCTGCCATCCTTATCTCTGTCTGTCTGTCTGTCTGTGTGATCCTCTGCAACTGGATATGGGCCACCATAGAGTTGCTTGTAGTTGATCCCAGGTTCTTTGGAAGAGGAGACAATGCTGTTAATTGTTGAGCCCTTTCAGTGGCCCCACCCATCTTTAAATTTTTAGAAGTATATGCGAGGCTGTGTTTATGTACCGAATATGCAGACCATAAGAGGGATTTAGATTCTCCAGAATCTGACACCCTCTTCCTGAGTGTCTGAAGACAGCTACAGTGTACTTATATCTAATAAATTCATAAATAAACAAATAAACATTTTTAAAAAAGGATAATAAAGAAAGAGAGACCAGGCAGGCCTGCCATCCTTGTCTGTCTGTCTGTCTGTCTGATCCCCTGGAACTGGAGATGGGCCACCATATAATTGCTGGTAGTTGATCCCAGGTTCTCTGGAAGAGGAGTCAGTGCTGTTAATTGTTGAGCCCTTTCAGTGGCCACACCCATCTTTAAATTTTTAGAAGTATATTTGAGGCTGTGTTCATGTACATCATATGCAGACCATAAGAGTGATATAGATTCTCGAGAATCTGACACCCTCTTCGGGAGTGTTTGAAGACAGCTACAGTTTACTTAAATCTAATAAATACATACTTAAATTAATAAACATTTTTTAAAAAGGATAAGAAAGAATGAAAGACCAGGTAGGCCTGCCATCCTTAACTCTATCTGTCTGTATGTCTGTCTATCTGTCTGATCCCCTGGAACTGGAGTTGGGCCACCATATAGTTGCTGTTAGTTGATCCCAGGTTCTCTGGAAGAGGAGACAATGCTGTTAATTGTTGAGCCCTTTCAGTGGCTCCACCTATCTTTAAATTTTTAGAAGTATATGTTAGGCTGTGTTTATGTACATCATATGCAGACCATAAGAGGGATATAGATTCTCCAGAATCTGACACCCTCTTCTGGAGTGTCTGAAGACAGCTACAGTGTACTTATATCTAATAAATACATAAATAAATAAATAAATAAATAAATAAATAAACATTTTTTAAAAGGGATAAGAAATAAAGAAAAACCAGGCAGGCCTGCCATCCTTGTCTGTCTTTCTCTCTGTCTGTCTGTCTTGCCTAGCCCCTTGAGTAGCCTAGCCTAGTCCCTTGCCTTGACTAGCCCAGCCCCTTGCCTAGCCTAGCCTAGCCCAGCCCTGCCTTGCCTAGCCCTGCCTATCCCTGTCTTTAACCAGGCTGGCCTCGAACTCAGAAACTGACTGCCTCTGCCTCCAGAGTGCTCTCATTAAGAGCTCGAGCCACCACTGACTGTTGGGTTTTGTAAGTCTTACATAGGTATGGTCTGTTTCTCAGCTGTGAAACCCTAATTAACACATGTAGTCTGTCCTAGGTCAGCCATAGCTACAGACTGAGGCCTTTTCTAAAACAAAACAAAAGAAAACAAAAAATAGAAATAATAAAATAAATAAATTAAGCAACCACATGATATCTTTTCTTTCTTTCAATGATACTCAGAACTTGAAGCAGTTCTCCGATGAGACCTCAGCTCCGGACATTGAGGCTCTTTCCCTAACAAGTATTATGGCTGAACCTGAGGGGTTCTACTGCTGATTTGTGTCCCCCACTTTAAAAAAATAGTTGTTTTCAAAGGCTGCAGGTTCTTAGACCTGTTCCTTGTTACAGTTGAGTCACAGCCCTGAAAGTTCAGTGGTAGTTAAAGGCACTGAGAAGGGCTTCCTATAGACATCAAAGGCCAAGTCTTTGTTTTTAAAAAGTTAATCTGGATTCCCCCACCCCCTGGCATCCTTAGAATTCCTAGAAAGGAAGGCAGGGACCTGGGCAGAAGGGTGCAAGGCTACTGGTGTTTGTAAGTGGTAACAGAAAGCTTTCTCTTGTTGGTACCCTACCCCAAGTTACACTGTCACTTCTTTTTCCTAGTTGTTGTTTTGTCGGTTTGTATTCTCAACATAGACCCTTTTCCTTCCTAACCTTGGCTGTCCTGAACCTTACTGTCCTTGAACTCAGTGATTTGCCTGTCTTGCTGGGATGAAACTGTGAGCTACCATCCAGAAGGAAGCACCCTGCTGAGGTTAGATTGGGGTCTCTTCCATTTTCCTCTATGAACATGCATATGACAGGCCTGTTCTTTCTTTTTTACTTTTCCTTTTCTTTTTAAAGATTTATTTATTTATTATATTTAAGTATGCTGTAGCTATCTTCAGACAGTCCAGAAGAGGGTGTCAGATTCTGAAGAATCTAAATCATTCTTATTGTCTGCATATGATGTATATAAACACAGCCTCACATATACTCAAAAAAAAAAAAAAAAAAAGAAAGATGTGGCTACAGAGAGGGCTCAACAATTAAGAGCATTGTCTCCTCTTCCAGAGAACCTGGGCTCAATTACCAGTATTATATATGGTGGCCCATCTCCAGTTCCAGGGGATCTAATACTCTGTTCTGGAGTCTGTGGGCACAGCATACACATGCAAAACATTCTTACACAATCATTGAGAGAGGAGAGAGAGGGGTTGAGAGAGAGGGGAGGTAATCATACCTCCTGACAAGTTTGAAGACCTGAGCTTCATCACTCACACAAATAAATAAATGCAAAATATTTTTTTATAAATAAACTCTGCCATTGCCCTTTAAAAATTCCTAGAAAACAAGTTTTATAAGCAACAGTTTTATTTACTATATCTAAAGGAAAGTCATGAGCATATTCAATAAATAGAAAAAGGCCTGTTAGTCTTAGAAATGGAATGGACAAACCAAGGAAGGTTTGCAATTACATAATGAGGCAGCTCAGCCCAGCTCTAAGGTTGGAAATAAGACTCGAGAATAGGATACACCTGAAGACAGCCAGCCATTGTTTTTTGTTTTGGAGGCTGAAAGGATACACCTGAAGACAGCCAATGCTGTGTGATGGTGATCTGGTATTTTTTTTTTTTTAATTTTTAAAAACTTTAACACTTTTTATAAAACTTTTATAAAAACTTTTTCTTTCTTTCTTTTCTTCTTTCCTTTCTTTCTTTCCTTCTTTCCTTTCTTCCTTTCCTCACCCTAGCCCCTACCCTAGCCCTGTCTTTCACCAGGGTGGCCTCGAACTCAGAAACTGACTGCCTCTGCCTACAGAGTGCTCTCATTAAGAGCTTGAGCCACCACTGAATGTAGGGTTTTCTAAGCCTTACCTTGCTCTTGGTGTCTGTTCTCAGCTGTGAAACCCTAATTAACACAAGTAGGCAGTCCTGGGTCAGCCAGAGCTACAGACAGAGGACTTCTCTAAAAACAAATAAAACAAAACAAAACAAAAAATAGAAATAATAAAATACATAAATTAAGCAACCACAGCATAGCTTTTCTCTATCTAGGTGGTACTCAGAAATTCCAGCAGTTGGCCTGTGACACCTCAGCTCAGTATATGTGAGGCTGTGTTTATGTACATCATATGCAGACCATAAGAGGGATTTACATTCTCCAGAATCTGACACCCTCTTCTGGAGTGTCTGAAGACAACTACAGTGTACTTATATCTAAGAAATACATAAATAAATAAATAAATAAATAAATAAATAAATAAATATATATATAAACATTTTTTAAAAAGGATAAGAAAGTAAGAAAGACCACGTAGGCCTGCCACACTTATGTCTGTCTGTCTCTCTGTCTGTCTGATACCCTGGAACTGGACATGGGCCACCATAGTGTTGCTGGTAGTTTATCCCAGGTTCTCTGGAAGAGGAGACAATGCTCTTAATTGTTGAGCCCTTTCAGTGGACCCACACTTCTTTAAATATTTAGAAGTATATGTGAGGCTGTGTTTATGTACATCATATTCAGATTATAAGAGGATTTAGATTCTCCAGAATCTGACACCCTCTACTGGAGTGTCTGAAGACAGCTACAGTGTACTTATATATAATAAATACATAAATTAATAACTAAATAAATAAACATTTTTTAAAAAGGATAAGAAAGAAAGTAAGACCAGGCAGGCCTGCCATCCTTATCTCTGTCTGTCTGTCTGTCTGTCTGATCCCCTGTAACTGGAGATGGGCTACCATATAGTTGCTGGTAGTTGATCCCAGGATCTCTGGAAGAGGAGACAATGCTGTTAATTGTTGAGCCCTATCAGTGGCCCTATCCATCTTTAAATTTTTAGAAGTGTATGTGAGGCTGTGTTTATGTACATCATATGCAGACCAGAAGAGGGATTTAGATTCATCAGAATCTGACACCCTCTTCTGGAGTGTCTGAAGACAGCTACAGTGTACTTATATCTAATAAATACATAAATAAATAAATAAATAAATAAACATTATTTAAACCGGATAAGAAAAAAAGAAAGACCAGGCAGGCCTACCATCCTTATCTCGGTCTGTCTGTCTGTCTGTCGTTCTGATCCCCTGGAACTGGAGATGGGCCACCATATAGGTGCTGGTATTTGATCCCAGGTTCTCTGGAAGAGGAGACAATGCTGTTAATTGTTGAGCACTTTCAGTGGCCCCACCCATTGTTAAATTTTTAGTTGTATATGTGAGGCTGTGTTTATGTACATCATATGCAGACCATAAGAGGGATTTAGATTCTCCAGAATCTGACACCCTCTTCTGGAGTGTCTAAAGAGAGCTACAGTGTACTTATATCTAATAAATACATAAATAAATAAACATTTTTTTAAAAATGATAAGAAAGAAAGAAACAGCAGGCAGGCCTGCCATCATTATCCTTGTCTGTCTCTCTGTCTGTCTGATACCCTGGGAGTGGAGATGGGCCACCATATAGTTGCAGGTAGTTGATCCCAGGTTCTCTGGAAGAGGAGACAATGCTGTTAATTGCTGAGCCCTTTCAGTGTCCCCCCCCTTTAAATTTTAAGAAGTAAATGTGAGGCTGTGTTTATGTACATCATATGCAGACCATAAGAGGGATTTAGATTCTCCAGAATCTGACACCTTCTTCTGGAGTGTCTGAAGACGGCTACAGTGTACTTATATCTAATAAACATATAAATAAATAAATAAACATTTTTTAAAAAGGATAAGAAAGAAAGAAAGACCAGGCAGGCCTGCCATCGTTATCTCTGTCAGTCTGTCTGTCTGTCAGACTGTCTGATCCCTTGGAACTGGAGATGGGCCACCATATAGTTGCTGTTAGTTGATCCCAGGTTCTCTGGAAGAGGAGACAATGCTGTTAATTGTTGAGCCGTTTCAGTGGCTCCACCTATCTTTAAATTTTCAGAAGTGTATGTTAGGCTGTGTTTATGTACATCATATGCAGACCATAAGAGGGATTTAGATTCTCCAGAATCTGACACCCTCTTCTACAGTGTCTGAAGACAACTACAGTGTACTTATATCTAATAAATACATACATATATAAATAAATAAATAAATAAATAAATAAACATTATTTTAAAAGGATAAGAAAGAAAGAAAGACCAGGCAGGCCTGCCATACTTATCTCTGTCTGTCTGTCTGTCTGTCTGATCCCCTGGAAGTGGAGATGTGCCACCATGTAGGTGCTGGTAGTTGATCCCAGGTTCTCTGGAAGAGGAGACAATGCTGTTAATTGTTGAGCCCTTTCAGTGGCCCCACCCATTTTTAATTTTTAGAAGTATATGTGAGGCTGTGTTTATGTACATCATATTCAGACCATAAGAGGGATTTAGATTCTCTAGAATCTGACACCCTTTTCTGGAGTGTCTGAAGAAGGCTACAGTGTACTTATATCTAATAAATACATAAATAAATAAATAAATAAATAAACATTTTTTAAAAAGTAAAAGAAATAAAGAAAGACCAGGCAGGCCTGCCATCCATATCTCTGTCTCTTTGTCTGTCTGTCTGTCTGATCCACTGGAACTGGAGATGGGCCACCATAAGGTGCTGGTAGTTTATCCCAGGTCCTCTGGAAGAGGAGACAATGCTGTTAATTGTTGAGCCCTCTCAGTGGCCCCACACATCTTAAAATTTTTAGAAGTATATGTGAGGCTGCGTTTATGTACATCATATGCAGACCATAAAAGGGATTTAGATTCTCCAGAATCTGACACCCACTTCTGGAGTGTCTGAAAACAGCTACAGTGTACTTATATCTAATAAATACATAAATAAATATATAAATAAACATTTTTTTAAAAAGGATAAGAAAGAAAGAAAGAAAGAAAGACCAGGCAGGCCTGCCATCCTTATCACTGTCTGTATGTCTGTCTGTCTGATCCCGTGGAACTGGAGATGGGCCACCATATAGTTGCTGGTAGTTGATCCCAGGTCCTCTGGAAGAGGAGACAATGCTGTTAATTGTTGAGCCCTTTCAGTGGCCCCACCCGTCTTTAAATTTTTAGAAGTATATGTGAGGCTTTGTTTATGTACATCATATGCAGACCATAAGAGGGATATAGATTCTCCAGAATCTGACACCCTCTTCTGGAGTGTCTGAAGACAGCTACAGTGTACTTATATCTAGTAAATAAATAAATAAATAAATAAATAAATAAATAAATAAATGAATAAATGAATAAATAAATAAATAAACATTTTTAAAAAGGATAAGAAAGAAAGAAAAATCAGGCAGGCCTGCCATCCTTATCTCTGTCTGTCTGTCTGTCTGTCTGATCCCCTGCAACTTGTGATGGGCCACCATATAGTTGCTCGTAGTTGATCCCACCTTCTCTGGAAGAGGAGACAATGGTGTTAATTGTTGAGCCCTTTCAGTGGGCCCACCCATCTTTAAATTTTTAGAAGTATATGTGAGGCTGTGTTTGTGTACATCATATGCAGACCATAAGAGGGATTTAGATTCTCCAGAATATGACACCCTCTTCTAGAGTGTCTGAAGACAGCTACAGTGTACTTATATCTAATAAATACATAAATAAATAAATAAACATTTTTTAAAAAGAATAAGAAAGAAAGAAAGACCAGGCAGGCCTGCCACCTTGTCTGTCTGTCTGTCTGTCTGTCTATCTGTCAGATACCCTGGAACTGGAGATGAGCCACCATATAGTTGCTGGTAGTTTATCCCAGGTTCTCTGAAAGAGGAGACAATGCTGTTAATTGTTGAGCCCTCTCAGTGGCCCCACACATCTTAAAATTTTTAGAAGTATATGTGAGGCTGCGTTTATGTACATCATATGCAGACCATAAAAGGGATTTAGATTCTCCAGAATCTGACACCCACTTCTGGAGTGTCTGAAAACAGCTACAGTGTACTTATATCTAATAAATACATAAATAAATATATAAATAAACATTTTTTTAAAAAGGATAAGAAAGAAAGAAAGAAAGAAAGACCAGGCAGGCCTGCCATCATTATCACTGTCTGTATGTCTGTCTGTCTGATCCCGTGGAACTGGAGATGGGCCACCATATAGTTGCTGGTAGTTGATCCCAGGTCCTCTGGAAGAGGAGACAATGCTGTTAATTGTTGAGCCCTTTCAGTGGCCCCACCCGTCTTTAAATTTTTAGAAGTATATGTGAGGCTTTGTTTATGTACATCATATGCAGACCATAAGAGGGATATAGATTCTCCAGGATCTGACACCCTCTTCTGGAGTGTCTGAAGACAGCTACAGTGTACTTATATGTAGTAAATAAATAAATAAATAAATAAATAAATAAATGAATAAATGAATAAATAAATAAATAAACATTTTTAAAAAGGATAAGAAAGAAAGAAAAATCAGGCAGGCCTGCCTTCCTTATCTCTGTCTGTCTGTCTGTCTGTGTGATCCCCTGCAACTTGTGATGGGCCACCATATAGTTGCTCGTAGTTGATCCCACCTTCTCTGGAAGAGGAGACAATGGTGTTAATTGTTGAGCCCTTTCAGTGGGCCCACCCATCTTTAAATTTTTAGAAGTATATGTGAGGCTGTGTTTGTGTACATCATATGCAGACCATAAGAGGGATTTAGATTCTCCAGAATATGACACCCTCTTCTAGAGTGTCTGAAGACAGCTACAGTGTACTTATATCTAATAAATACATAAATAAATAAATAAACATTTTTTAAAAAGAATAAGAAAGAAAGAAAGACCAGGCAGGCCTGCCACCTTGTCTGTCTGTCTGTCTGTCTGTCTATCTGTCAGATACCCTGGAACTGGAGATGAGCCACCATATAGTTGCTGGTAGTTGATCCCAGGTTCTCTGGAAGAGGAGACAATGCTGTTAATTGTTGAGCCCTTTCAGTGGCCCCACCCATCTTTAAATTTTTAGAAGTATATGTGAGGCTCTGTTCATGTACATCATATGCAGACCATAAGAGGGATATTGATTCTCCAGAATCTGACACGCTCTTCTGGAGAGTCTGAAGACAGCTACAGTGTACTTATATCTAATAAATACATAAATAAATAAATAAATGAATAAATGAATAAATAAATAAATAAATAAATAAATAAAAAATTTTTTAAAAAGGATAAGAAAGAAAGAAATATCAGGCAGGCCTGCCATCCTTATCTCTGTCTGTCTGTCTGTCTGTCTTATCCCCTGGAACTTGAGATGGGCCACCATATAGTTGCTGGTAGTTGATCCCACGTTCTCTGGAAGAAGAGACAATGCTGTTAATTGTTGAGCCCTTTCAGTGGGCCCACCCATCTTTAAATATTTAGAAGTATATGTGAGGCTGTGTTTATGTACATCCTATGCAGACCATAAGAGGGATTTAGATTCTCCAGACGATGACACCCTCTTCTAGAGTGTCTGAAGACAGCTACAGTGTACTTATATCTAATAAATACATAAATAAATAAATAAATAAATAAACATTTTTTTAAAAGTATAAGAAAGAAAGAAAGACCAGGCAGGCCTCCATCCTTATCTCTGTCAGTCTGTCTGTCTGTCTGTCTGATCCCTTGGAACTGGAGATAGGCCACCATATAGTTGCTCTTAGTTGATCCCTGGTTCTCTGGAAGAAGCGACAATGCTTTTAATTGTTGAGCCTTTTCAGTGGCTCCATCTATCTTTAAATTTTTAGAAGTATATGTTAGGCTGTGTTTATGTACATCATATGCAGACCATAAGAGGGATTTAGATTCTCCAGAATCTGACACCCTCTTCTGGAGTGTCTGAAGACAACTACAGTGTAGTTATATCTAATAAATACATAAATAAATAAATAAATAAATAAATAAACATTATTTTAAAAGGATAAGAAAGAAAGAAAAAACAGGCAGGCCGCCCTCCTTATCTCTGTCTGTCTGTCTGTCTGATCCCCTGGAACTGGAGATGGGCCACCATATAGTTGCTGGTAGTTGATCCCAGGTTCTCTGGAAGAGGAGACAATGCTGTTAATTGTTGAGCCCTTTCAGTGGCCCCACCCATCTTAAATTTTTAGAAGTATATGTGAATCTGTGTTTATGTCCATCATATGCAGACCATAAGAGGGATTCATATTCTCCAGAATCTGACACCCACTTCTGGAGTGTCTGAAGACAGCTACAGTGTACTTATATCTAATAAATACATAAATAAATAAATAAACATTTTTTAAAAAGGATAAGAAAGAAAAAAAAACCAGGGAGGCCTGCCACCCTTGTCTGTCTGTCTCTTTGTCTGCCTGATCCCCTGGAACTGGAGATGGGCCACCATATAGTTGCTGGTAGTTGATCCGAGGTTCTCTGGTAGAGGAGACAATGCTGTTAATTGTTGAGCCCTTTCAGTGGCCCCACTCATCTTTAAATTTTTAGAAGTATATGTGAGGCTGTGTTTATGTACTTCATATGCAGACCATAATAGGGATTTAGATTCTCCAGAATCTGACACCCTCTTCTGGAGTGTCTGAAGACAGCTATATTGTACTTATATATAATAAATACATAAATAAATAAATAAATATATAAATAAATAAATAAATAAATAAATAAATAAACATTTTTTTAAAAGTATAAGAAAGAAAGAAAGACCAGGCAGGCCTCCATCCTTATCTCTGTCTGTCTGTCTGTCTGTCTGATCCCCTGGAACTGGAGATGGGCCACCATATAGTTGCTGGTAGTTTATGCAAGGTTCTCTGGAAGAGGAGAAAATGCTGTTAATTGTTGAGCCCTTTCTGTGGCCCCACCCATCTTTAAATTTTTAGAAGTATATGTGAGGCTGTGTTTATGTACATCATATGCAGACCATAAGAGCGATTTAGATTCTCCAGAATCTGACACCCTCTTCTGGAGTGTCTGAAGATAGCTACAGTGTGCTTATATCTAATAAATACATAAATAAACAAATAAACATTTTTTAAAAAGGATAATAAAGAAAGAGAGACCAGGCAGGCCTGCCATTCTTGTCTGTCTGTCTGTCTGTCTGATCCCCTGGAACTGGAGATGGGCCACCATATAATTGCTGGTAGTTGATCCCAGGTTCTCTGGAAGAGGATTCAGTGCTGTTAATTGTTGAGCCTTTTCAGTGGCCCCACCCATCTTTAAATTTTTAGAAGTATATGTGAGGCTGTGTTCATGTACATCATATGCAGACCATAAGAGGGATATAGATTCTCCAGAATCTGACAACCTCTTTGGGAGTGTTTGAAGACAGCTACAGTGTACTTATATCTAATAAATACATACTTAAATTAATAAACATTTTTTAAATAGGATAAGAAAGAAGGAAAGACCAGGTAGGCCTGCCATACTTAACTCTATCTGTCTGTATGTCTGTCTGTCTGTCTGATCCCCTGGAACTGGAGATGGGCCACCATATAGTTGCTGGTAGTTGATCCCAGGTTCTCTATAAGAGGAGACAATGCTGTTAATTGTTGATCCCTTTCACTGGCCCCACACATCTTTAAAATTTTAGATGTAAATGTGAGGCTGTGTATATGTACATCATTTGCAGACAATAAGAGGGATATAGATTCTCCAGAATCTGACACCCTCTTCTGGAGTGTCTGATGACAGCTACAGTGTACTTATATCTAATAAATACATAAATAAATAAATAAATAAATAAACATTTTTTAAAAGGGATAAGAAATAAAGAAAAACCAGGCAGGCCTGCCATCCTTGTCTGTCTTTCTCTCTGTCTGTCTGTCTTGCCTAGCCCCTTGAGTAGCCTAGCCTAGTCCCTTGCCTTGACTAGCCCAGCCCCTTTCCTAGCCTAGCCTAGCCCAGCCCTGCTTTGCCTAGCCCTGCCTATCCCTGTCTTTAACCAGGCTGGCCTCGAACTCAGAAACTGACTGCCTCTGCCTCCAGAGTGCTCTCATTAAGAGCTCGAGCCACCACTGACTGTTGGGTTTTGTAAGTCTTACATAGGTATGGTCTGTTTCTCAGCTGTGAAACCCTAATTAACACATGTAGTCTGTCCTAGGTCAGCCATAGCTACAGACTGAGGCCTTTTCTAAAACAAAACAAAAGAAAACAAAAAATAGAAATAATAAAATAAATAAATTAAGCAACCACATGATATCTTTTCTTTCTTTCAATGATACTCAGAGCTTGAAGCAGTTCACCCATGAAACCTCAGCTCCGGACATTGAGGCTCTTTCCCTAACAAGTATTATGGCTGAACCTGACAGGTTCTACTGCTGATTTGTGTCCCCCACTTTAAAAAAATAGTTGTTTTCAAAGGCTGCAGGTTCTTAGCCCTGTTCCTTGTTACAGTTGAGTCACAGCCCTGAAAGTTCAGTGGTAGTTAAAGGCACTGAGAAGGGCTTCCTATAGACATCAAAGGCCAAGTCTTTGTTTTTAAAAAGTTAATCTGGATTCCCCCACCCCCTAGCATCCTTAGAATTCCTAGAAAGGAAGGCAGGGACCTGGGCAGAAGGGTGCAAGGCTACTGGTGTTTGTAAGTGGTAACAGAAAGCTTTCTCTTGTTGGTACCCTACCCCAAGTTACACTGTCACTTCTTTTTCCTAGTTGTTGTTTTGTCGGTTTGTATTCTCAACATAGACCCTTTTCCTTCCTAACCTTGGCTGTCCTGAACCTTACTGTCCTTGAACTCAGTGATTTGCCTGTCTTGCTGGGATGAAACTGTGAGCTACCATCCAGAAGGAAGCAACCTGCTGAGGTTAGATTGTGGTCTCTCCCATTTTCCTCTATGAACATGCATATGGCAGGCCTGTTCTTTCTTTTTTACTTTTCCTTTTCTTTTTAAAGTTTTATTTATTTATTATATTTAAGTATGCTGTAGCTATCTTCAGACAGTCCAGAAGAGGGTGTCAGATTGTGAAGAATCTAAATCATTCTTATTGTCTGCATATGATGTATATAAACACAGCCTCACATATACTCAAAAAAAAAAGAAAGAAAGAAAGATGTGGCTACAGAGAGGGCTCAACAATTAAGAGCATTGTCTCCTCTTCCAGAGAACCTGGGCTCAATTACCAGTATTATATATGGTGGCCCATCTCCAGTTCCAGGGGATCTAATACTCTGTTCTGGAGTCTGTGGGCACAGCATACACATGCAAAACATTCTTACACAATCATTGAGAGAGGAGAGAGAGGGGTTGAGAGAGAGGGGAGGTAATCATACCTCCTGACGAGTTTGAAGACCTGAGCTTCATCACTCACACAAATAAATAAATGCAAAATATTTTTTTATAAATAAACTCTGCCATTGCCCTTTAAAAATTCCTAGAAAACAAGTTTTATAAGCAACAGTTATATTTACTATATCTAAAGGACAGTCATGAGCATATTCAATAAATAGAAAAAGGCCTGTTAGTCTTAGAAATGGAAAAGACAAACCAAGGAAGGTTTGCAATTACATAATGAGGCAGCTCAGCCCAGCTCTAAGGTTGGAAATAAGACTCGAGAATAGGATACACCTGAAGACAACCAGCCGTTGTTTTTTGTTTTGGAGGCTGAAAGGATACACCTGAAGACAGCCAATGCTGTGTGATGGTGATCTGGTATTTTTTTTTTTTTTTAATTTTTAAAAACGTTAACACTTTTTATAAAACTTTTATAAAAACTTTTTCTTTCTTTCTTTTCTTCTTTCCTTTCTTTCTTTCCTTCTTTCCTTTCTTCCTTTCCTCACCCTAGCCCCTACCCTAGCCCTGTCTTTCACCAGGGTGGCCTCGAACTCAGAAACTGACTGCCTCTGCCTACAGAGTGCTCTCATTAAGAGCTTGAGCCACCACTGAATGTAGGGTTTTCTAAGCCTTACCTTGCTCTTGGTGTCTGTTCTCAGCTGTGAAACCCTAATTAACACAAGTAGGCAGTCCTGGGTCAGCCAGAGCTACAGACAGAGGACTTCTCTAAAAACAAATAAAACAAAACAAAACAACAAATAGAAATAATAAAATACATAAATTAAGCAACCACAGCATAGCTTTTCTCTATCTAGGTGGTACTCAGAAATTCCAGCAGTTGGCCTGTGACACCTCAGCTCAGTATATGTGAGGCTGTGTTTATGTACATCATATGCAGACCATAAGAGGGATTTACATTCTCCAGAATCTGACACCCTCCTCTGGAGTGTCTAAAGAAAGCTACAGTGTACTTATATCTAAGAAATACATAAATAAATAAATAAATAAATAAATAAATAAATAAATATTTTTTAAAAAGGATAAGAAAGAAAGAAAGACCAGGCAAGCCTGCCATCTTTATCTCTGCCTGTCTGTCTGTCTGTCTGATCCCCTGGAACTGGAGATGGGCCACCTTGTAGGTGCTGGTAGTTGATCCCAGGTTCTCTGGAAGAGGAGACAATGCTGTTAATTGTTGAGCCCTTTCAGTGGCCCCACCCATTTTTAATTTTTAGAAGTATATGTGAGGCTGTGTTTATGTACATCATATTCAGACCATAAGAGGGATTTAGATTCTCCAGAATCTGACACCATCTTCTGGAGTGTCTGAAGACGGCTACAGTGTACTTATATCTAATAAATAAATAAATTAATAAATAAATAAATAAATTAATAAATAAACATTTTTAAAAAAGTATAAGAAATAAAGAAAGACCAGTCAGGCCTGCCATCCTTATCTCTGTCTCTCTGTCTGTCTGTCTGTCTGATCCCTTGGAACTGGAGATGGGCCACCATAAGGTGCTGGTAGTTTATCCCAGGTTCCCTGAAAGAGGAGACAATGCTGTTAATTGTTGAGCCCTCTCAGTGGCCCCACACATCTTTAAATTTTTAGAAGTATATGTGAGGCTGTGTTTATGTACATCATATGCAGTCCATAAGAGGGATTTAGATTCTCCAGAATCTGACACCCTCTTCTGGAGTGTCTGAAGACAGCTACAGTGTACTTATATCTAATAAATACATAAATAAATATATAAATAAACATTTTTTAAAAAAGGATAAGAAAGAAAGAAAGACCAGGCAGGCCTGCCATCCTTATCACTGTCTGTATGTCTGTCTGTCTGATCCCCTGGAACTGGAGATGGGCCACCATATAGTTGCTGGTAGTTGATCCCATGTACTCTGGAAGAGGAGACAATGCTGTTAATTGTTGAGCCCTTTCAATGGCCCCACACTTCTTTAAATATTTAGAAGTATAAGTGAGGCTGTTTTATGTACATCATATTCAGATTATAAGAGGATTTAGATTCTCCAGAATCTGACACCCTCTACTGGAGTGACTGAAGACAGCTACAGTGTACTTATATATAATAAATACATAAGTAAATAAATAAATAAATAAACATTTTTTAAAAAGGATAAGATAGAAAGTAAGACCAGGCAGGCCTGCCATCCTTATCTCTGTCTGTCTGTCTGTCTGTCTGTCTGTCTGATCCCCTGGAACTGGAGATGGGCTACCATAAAGTTGCTGGTAGTTGATCCTAGGTTCTCTGAAAGAGGAGACAATGCTGTTAATTGTTGAGCCCTATCAGTGGCCCTACCCATCTTTAAATATTTAGAAGTATATGGGAGGCTGTGTTTATGTACATCATATGCAGACCATAAGAGGGATTTAGATTCTCCAGAATCTGACACCCTCTTCTGGAGTGTCTGAAGACAGCTACAGTGTACTTATATCTAATAAATACATAAATAAATAAATAAATAAATAAATAAACATTTTTTAAAAAGGATAAGAAAGAAAGTAAGACCAGGCAGGCCTGCCATCCTTATCTCTGTTTGTCTGTCTGTCTGTCTGTCTGATCCCTTGGAACTGGAGATGGGCCACCATATAGTTGCTGGTAGTTGATCCCAGGTTCTCTGGAAGAGGAGACAATGCTGTTAATTGTTGAGCCCTTTCAGTGGCCCCACCCATTTTTAATTTTTAGAAGTATATGTGATGCTGTGTTTATGTACATTATATTCAGACCATAAGAGGGATTTAGATACTCTAGAATCTGTCACCCTCTTCTGGAGTGTCTGAAGAGGGCTACAGTGTACTTATATCTAATACATAAATAAATAAATAAATACATAAATAAACATTTTTTAAAAAGTATAAGAAATAAAGAAAGACCAGGCAGGCCTGCCATCCTTATCTCTGTCTCTCTGTCTGTCTGTCTGTCTGATCCACTGGAACTGGAGATGGGCCACCATAAGGTGCTGGTAGTTTATCCCAGGTTCTCTGAAAGAGGAGACAAGGCTGTTAATTGTTGAGCCCTCTCAGTGGCCCCACACATCTTTAAATTTTTAGAAGTATATGTGAGGCTGTGTTTATGTACATCATATGCAGACCATAAGAGGGATTTAGATTCTCCAGAATATGACACCCTCTTCTGGAGTGTCTGAAGACAGCTACAGTGTACTTATATCTAATAAATACATAAATAAATATATAAATAAACATTTTTTAAAAAGGATAAGAAAGAAAGAAAGACCAGGCAGGCCTGCCATTTTTATCACTGTCTGTATGTCTGTCTGTCTGATCCCCTGGAACTGGAGATGGGCCACCATATAGTTGCTGGTAGTTGATCCCAGGTACTCTGGAAGAGGAGACAATGCTGTTAATTGTTGAGCTTTTAGAGTGGCCACACCCTTCTTTAAATTTTTAGAAGTATATGTGAGGCTGTGTGGGGCCACTGAAAGTCACATAGAGAGACAGAGAGAGACAGAGAGAGACAGAGAGAGACAAAGAAAGACAGAGAGAGACATAGAGAGACAGATAGATACATTGAGAGAGACAGAGAGATAGAGAGAGACACAGAGAGAGACACAGAGAGACACAGAGAGAGACACACAGAGAGACAGAGACAGACAGAGAGAGACAGAGAGAGACAGAGAGAGACAGAGATAGAGACAGAGAGAGACAAAGAGAGACAGAGAGACAGAGAGAGAGACAGAGAGAGACAGAGAAAGACAGAGTGAGACAGAGAGAGACACAGAGAGAGACAGAGATACACAGAGTGAGAAAGAGAGAGAGACAGAGAGAGACAGAGAGAGAGACAGAGAGAGAGACAGAGAGAGACAGAGTGAGACAGAAAGAGACACAGAGAGAGACAGAGAGAGACAAAAACACAGAGAGACAAAGAGAGACAGAGAGAGACAGAGAGAGACAGAGAGAGAGACAGAGAGAGACAGAGAGAGACAAAGAAAAACACAGAGAGAGACAGAGAGAGACAGAGAGATACAGAGAGAGTCAGAGAGACAGAGAGAGACAGAGTTAGAGACAGAGAGAGACAGAGAGAGAAACAGAGAGAGACAGAGACACACAGAGAGAGACACAGAGAGACAGAGACAGACAGAGAGAGACAGAGAGAGACAGAGATAGAGACAGAGAGAGACAGAGAGAGATAGAGAGAGACACAAAGAGACAGAGAGAGACAGAGAGAGACAAAGAAAGACACAGAGAGAGACAGAGAGAGACAGAGAGATACAGAGAGAGAGACAGAGAGAGACAGAAAGATACAGAAGGACAGAGAGAGACAGAGAGAGACAGAGAGACAGAGATAGAGACAGAGAAAGACAGAGAGAGACACAGAGAGAGACTGAGGGAGACAGAGAGAGAGACAGAGAGAGACATAGAAGAGACAAAGAAAGACACAAGAGAGACAGAGAGAGTCAGACATAGAGACAAAGAAAGACTGAGGGAGACACTGAGAGAGAGAGACAGAGAGAGACAGAGAGATACAGACAGAGAGACAAAGAGAGACAGAGAGAGACAGAGAGAAAGAGAGAGACAGAGAGAGTCAGAGAGAGACAGAGATAGAGACAGAGAGAGACAGAGAGAGGGACAGAGAGAGACAGAGACAGAGTGAGAAATACAGAGAGAGACAGAGTTAGAGAGAGAGACAGAGAGAGACAGAGAGAGACAGAGACAGAGACAGAGAGAGAGACAGAGAGAGACAGAGTGAGACACAGAAAGAGAGAGACAGAGAGAGACAAAGAAAGACACAGAGAGAGACATAGAGAGACAGAGAGATACATTGAGAGAGACATAGAGAGACAGAGAGAGACAGAGATAGAGACAGAGAGAGACACAGAGAGAGACAGAGAGACACAGAGAGACACAGAGAGAGACACAGAGAGACACAGAGAGAGACAGAGATAGACATAGACAGACAGAGACAGACAGAGAGAGACAGAGAGAGACAGAGATAGAGACAGAGAGAGACAGAGAGTGAGACAGAGAGAGACAGAGAGAGAGACACCGAAAGACAGAGAGAGACAGAGAGAGACAATGAAAGACACAGAGAGAGACTAAGAGAGACAGAGAGAGACAGAGAGAGACAGAGAGAGACAGAGAGAGACAAAAAAAGACACAGAGAGAGACAGAGAGCGATATAGATAGAGAAAAAGAAAGACAGAGAGAGACACAGAGAGAGAGACAGAGAGAGACAGAGAGATACAGAGAGAGAGACAAAGAGAGACTGAGAGAGAGACAGAGTGAGACAGAGAGAGAGAGAGAGAGACTGAGAGAGACAAAGAAAGACACAGAGAGGGACATAGAGAGACAGAGAGATACATTGAGAGAGACAGAGAGAGACAGAGATAGACAGAGAGAGACAGAGAGAGACACAGAGAGAGACAGAGAGACACAGAGAGACACAGAGAGACACAGAGAGAGACAGAGAGAGACACAGAGAGACACAGAGAGAGACACAGAGAGACACAGAGAGACACAGAGAGACACAGAGAGAGACAGAGAGAAAGACAGAGAGAGACAGAGAGAGACAGAGACAGACAGAGACAGACAGAGAGAGACAGAGATAGAGACAGAGAGAGACAGAGAGAGACAGCGAGAGACAGAGAGAGTCAGAGAGAGACAATGAAAGACACAGAGAGAGACAGAGAGAGACAGAGAGATACAGAGAGAGAGACAGAGAGAGACATAAAGAGTCAGAAGGACAGAGAGAGACAGAGAGAGACAGAGATAGAGACAGAGAAAGACAGAGAGAGACAGAGAAAGACAGAGAGAGACAGAGAGTGAGACAGAGAGAGACAGAGAGAGACAAAGAAAGACACAGAGAGAGACAGAGCGAGACAGAGATAGAGACAGAGAAAGAAAGAGAGAGACACAGAGAGAGAGACAGAGAGAGACAGAGAGATACAGAGAGAGAGACAGAGAGAGACAGAGAGAGACAGAGAGAAAGAGAGAGACAGAGAGAGTCAGAGAGAGACAGAGACAGAGACAGAGAGAGACAGAGACAGAGTGAGAAAGACAGAGAGAGACAGAGATAGAGAGAGAGACAGAGAGAGACACAGAGAGAGACAGAGAGAGACAGAGAGAGACAAAGAAAGACAGAGAGAGACAGAGAGAGACAGAGAGAAAGAGAGAGACAGAGAGAGTCAGAGAGAGACAGAGATAGAGACAGAGAGAGACAGAGAGAGGGACAGAGAGAGACAGAGACAGAGTGAGAAATACAGAGAGAGACAGATTTAGAGAGAGAGACAGAGAGAGACAGAGAGAGAGACAGAGACAGAGACAGAGAGTGAGACAGAGAGAGACAGAGTGAGACACAGAGAGAGAGAGAGACAGAGAGAGACAAAGAAAGACACAGAGAGAGACATAGAGAGACAGAGAGATACATTAAGAGAGACATAGAGAGACAGAGAGAGACAGAGAGAGACAGAGATAGAGACAGAGAGAGACAGAGAGAGACAGAGAGAGACAGAGAGATAGACAGAGAGAGACAGAGAGAGACAATGAAAGACATAGAGAGAGACAGAGAGACACAGAGAGACACAGAGAGAGAGACAGAGAGAGACAGAAAGAGTCAGAAGGACAGAGAGAGACAGAGAGAGATAGAGATAGAGACAGAGAAAGACAGAGAGAGACACAGAGAGAGACAGAGAAAGACAGAGAGTGAGACAGAGACAGACAGAGAGAGACAAAGGAAGACCCAGAGAAAGACAGAGAGAGACAGAGATAGAGACAGAGAAAGACAGAGAGAGACACAGAGAGAGAGAGACAGAGAGAGACAGAGAGAGACAGAGAATTAAAGAGAGAGAGACAGAGAGAAAGAGAGAGACAGAGAGAGTCAGAGAGAGACAGAGATAGAGACAGAGAGAGACAGAGAGAGGGACAGAGAGAGACAGAGACAGAGTGAGAAAGACAGAGAGAGACAGAGATAGAGAGAGAGAGACAGAGAGAGACACAGAGAGAGACAGAGAGACAGAGAGAGACAGAGAGATACAGAGATAGAGACAGAAGGGACAGAGAGAGACAGAGAGAGACCGACAGAGTGACAGATGGAGACAGAGAGAGACAGAGACAGATAGAGTTAGACAGAGAGAGACAGAGAGAGAGAGAGATAGAGAGAGAGACAGAGAGAGACAGAGAGGGACAGAGTGACAGAGAGAGACAGAGAGAGACAGAGATAGAGACAGAGAGATACAGAGTGAGGGACAGAGAGAGACAGATAGAGACAGAGAGACAGATAGAGACAGAGAGACAGATAGAGACAGAGAGAAACAGAGAGAGACAGAGTGACAGAGAGAGACAGAGAGAGACAGAGACAGAGAAAGAGAGAGAGACAGAGAGAGACAGAGAGAGTCAGATAGACAGAGAGAGACAGAGAGAGACAGTGAGAGACAGAGAGAGACAGAGTGACAGAGAGAGACAGAGAGAGACAGAGATAGAGACAGAGAGAGACAGAGAGAGGGAAAGAGAGAGACAGAGAGAGACAGAGAGAGACAGAGAGAGACAGAGAGAGAGACAGATAGAGACAGAGAGAAACAGAGAGAGACAGAGATAGAGAAAGAGAGAGACAAAGAGAGACATAGAGAGAGAGACAGAGAGAGAAAAAGCGAGACAAAGAAAGACACAGAGAAAGACAGAGACAGAGAGATACAGAGATAGAGACAGAGAGTGACAGATAGACAGAGAGAGACAGAGAGAGACAGAGTTACAGAGAGAGACAGAGAGAGACAGAGATAGAGACAGAGAGAGACAGAGAGAGGGAAAGAGAGAGACAGAAAGAGTCAGAAAGACAGAGAGAGACAGAGATAGAGACAGAGAGAGACAGAGAGAAAGAGAGAGACAGAGAGAGTCAGAGAGAGACAGAGACAGAGTGAGAAAGACAGAGAGAGACAGAGATAGAGAGAGAGACAGAGAGAGACACACAGAGAGACAGAGAGAGACAAAGAAAGACACAGAGAGAGACATAGAGAGAGAGATACATTGAGAGAGACAGAGAGAGACAGAGAGAGACAGAGAGAGAGATAGAGAGAGACACAGAGAGAGACAGAGAGAGACAGAGAGACAGAGAGAGACAAAGAAAGACACAGCGAGAGACAGAGAGAGACAGAGAGAGAGACAGAGAGAGACAGAGAGAGACAGATAGACAGAGAGAGACAGAGAGAGACAGAGAGAGACAGAGTGACAGAGAGAGACATAGAGAGAAAGAGATAGAGACAGAGAGAAGGAAAGAAAGAGACACACAGAGAGATAGAGACAGAGAGAAACAGAGAGAGACAGAGATAGAGAAAGAGAGAGACAGAGAGAGACATAGAGAGAGTTACAGAGAGAGACAAAGAGAGACAGAGAGAGACAAAGAAAGACACAGAGAGAGACAAAGAGAGACAGAGAGATACAGAGAGAGAGAAAGAGAGAGACAGAGAGAGACATAAAGAGAGAGACAGAGAGAGACAGGGAGAGACAGAGAGAGACAAAGAAAGACACAGAGAGAGACAGAGAGGGACAGAGAGAGACAGAGAGAGACAGAGTGACAGAGAGAGACAGAGAGAGACAGAGATAGAGACAGAGAGAGACAGAGAGAGGGAAAGAGAGAGACAGAGAGAGAGAGAGAACAGAGAGAGACAGAGAGAGAGACAGATAGAGACAGAGAGAAATAGAGAGAGACAGAGATAGAGAAAGAGAGAGACAGAGAGAGACATAGAGAGAGAGACAGAGAGAGACTTTCCACTTTTTCAGGTTTTCTTGCCATATTCCGGTTCCTTCAGTGTGAGTTTTTAATTTTCTAATTCTTTCAGGGTTTTTTGCCATATTCTGGGTCCTACAGCGTGTATTTTTAATTTTCCAAGTTTTTCAGGGTTACTCAGCATATTTTGGGTCCTACAGTGTGATTTTTTTCATTTTCCACCTTTTTCAGGTTTTCTTGCCAATTTCGGGGTACTTCAGTGTGAGTTTTTAATATTCCACTTTTTACAGGGTTAATCGCCATATTCTGCGTCCTACAGTGTGATTTTTAAATTTTCCACGATTCTCAGGGTTTCTCACCATATTCAGGTCCTACAGTTTGATTTTTTAATTTTAAACGTTTTTAAGTTTTTTTCGTCATGTTCTGGGTCCTACAGTTTCATATTCTCATTATCCAACTTTTTCAGATTTTCTCAGCATATTCTGGGTCCTACATTGTGAATTTTTAATCTTCCACGTTTTTCAAGGTTTCTTGCCATATTCTGGTCCTATAGTGTGATTTTCTCATTTTCCTCCTTTTTCAGTGTTTCTCGCCATATTCTGGGTCCTACAGTGTGAATATTTAATTTTCCATGTTTTTCATGTTTTCTCGCCATATTCTGGGTCCTTCAGTTTGTGTTTTTAATTTTCCTCGTTTTTCAGGTTTTCTCACCATATTCCCGGACCTTCAGTGTGAATTTTTAATTTTCCATGTTTTTCAGGTTTTTTCGTCATATTCTGGGTCCTAGAGTGTGATTTTCTCATTTCCACGTTTTTTAGGATTTCTCCCCATATTCGGGGTCCTTCAGTGTGAGTTTTTGATTTCCTACTTTTTCAGGGTTTCTCAATATATTCTGGTTCCTACAGCGTGTATTTTATTTTTCCAAGTTTTTCAAGGGTTTCTAGGCATATTCTGGGTCCTACAGTGTGAACATTTAATTTTCCATGATTATCAGGGTTTCTCAGCATATTCTGGGTCCTGCAGTGTGATTTTCTCATTTTTCACCTTTTTCAAGTTTTTTCGCTATTCTGGGTTCTACATGTGATTTTCTCATTTTCCACCTTTTTCAGGTTTTCTCGCTATATTCCGGGTCCTTCAGTGTGAATTTTTAATTTTCCACGTTTTTCAGGGTTTCTCGGCATATTCTGTTTCCTGCAGTGTGATTTTCTCATTTTCCAAGTTTTTCAGGTTTTTTCGTAATTCTGGGTCTTACAGTGTGATTTTCTCATTTTTCACCTTTTGCAGGGTTTCTTGCCATATTCTGGGTCCAACAGAGTGTATTTTTAATTTACCACGTTTTTCCGGTTTCTCACCATATTCTGGGTCCAACAGCGCGTATTTTCAATTTTCCACATTTTTCAGGGTTTCTCGGCATATTCTGGGTCCTAAAGTGTGATTTTCTCATTTTCGAAGTTTTTCAAGTTTTTTCGCAATTCTGGGTCCTACAGTCATTTATTCTCATTTTCCACCTTTTTCAGGTTTTCTCGCCATATTCGGGGTCTTTCAGTGTGAATTTTTAGTTTTTTACTTTTTTCAGGTTTTCTTGCCATATTCTGGGTCATTCAGTGTGAGTTTTTAATTTTCCACGTTTTTCAGGTTTTTTCGTCATATTCTGGGTACTACAGTGTGATTTTTCTCATTTTCTCGTTTTTCAGGTTTTCTTGCCATATTCCAGGTCCTTCAGGGTGAATTTTTAATTTTCCATGTTTTTCAGTATTTCTCGCCATATTCTGGGTAATACAGTGTGAATTTTTAATTTTCCACTTTTTTCATGGTTTCTCGCCATATTCTGTGTCCGACAGTGTGAATTTTTAATTTTCATGTTTTTCAGGGTTACTCAGCATATTCTAGGTCCTGCAGTGTGATTTTCTCATTTTCCACGTTTTATAAATTTTTTCGTAATTCTGGGTCCTACAGTGTGTTTTTCTCATTTTCTACGTTTTTCATGTTTTTTCGCAATTCTGTGTCCTACAGTGTGATTATTCTCTATTTCCACCTTTTTCAGGTATTCTTGCCATATTCAGGGTCCTTCCGTGTAAGTTTTTAATTTTCTACTTTTTTCAGGGTTTCCTGTCATAATCTGGCTCCTTCAAAGCATATTTTTATTTTTCCTCGTTTTTCTGGGTTTCTCAGCATATTCTGGGTCCTACAGTGTATTTTTCTCATTTTTAAACATTTTCAGATTTTCTCACCATATTCGGGGTCCTACAGTGTGAATTTTTAATTTTAATCGTTTTTAAGTTTTTTTCATCATATTCTGGGTCCTACAGTTGATTTTGTCATTAACCACCTTTTTCATGTTTTCTCACCATATTCGTGGTCCTTCAGTGTGAGTTTTTAGTTTTTTAGTTTTTTCATGGTTTGTTGCCATATTCTGGGTCCTACAGCGTGTATGTTTAATTTTGCACATTTTTCAGGGTTTCTCGGCATATTCTGGGTCCTACAGTGTGATTTTCTCATTTTCGACGTTTTTCAATTTTTTTTCGCAATTCTGGGTCCTATAGTGTGATTTTCTCATTTTCCACCTTTTTCAGGTTTTCTCGACATATTCAGGGTCCTTCAGTGTGAGATTTAAATTTTTTACTTTTTTCAGTGTTTCTCGCCATATTCTGCATCCTACAGTGTGAATTTTAAATTTTTCACGTTTTTCAGGTTTTCTTGCCATGTTCTGTGTCCTACAGTATGAATTTTTAATTTTAAACCTTTTTAAGTTTTTTTCGTCATATTCTGGGTCCTTCAGTGTGATTTTCTCATTTTCCAACTTTTTCAGGTCTTCTCGGCATATTCTGAGTCCTACAGTGTGAATTTTCGATTTTCCACGTTTTTCAAGTTTTCTTGCCATATTCTGTTCCTAGAGTGTGAATTTTTAATTTTCCACTTTTTTCAGTGTTTCTCTCCCTATCCTGGGTTCTACTTTGTGAATATTTAATTTTCCATGTTTTTCAGGTTTTCTCGCCATATTCTGGGTCCTTCAGTGTGAGTTTTTAATTTTCCTCGTTTTTCAGGTTTTCTCGCCATATTCAAGGTCATACAGTGTGATTTTCTCATTTCCACGTTTTTCTTATTTTCTTGCCATATTCCAGGTTCTTCAGTGTGAATTTTTAATTTTCCACGTTTTTCAAGGTTTCTTGCCATATTCTGGTCCTTTAGAGTGAATTTTTAATTTTCAAGATTTTACAGTTTCTCAAAATATTCTGTGTCCTCCAGTGTGAATATTTAATTTTCTAGGTTTTACAGGTTTTCTTGCCATATTCTGGGTCCTTCAGTGTGAGATTTTAATTTTCCTCATTTTTCAGTTTTGCTCGCTATATCCGGGTCCTTGAGGGTGAATTTTTATTTTTCCACATTTTTCAGGTTTCTTCGTCATAATCTGGTTCTACAGTGTGATTTTTTTCATTTCCATGTTTTTCAGGTTTTCTCGCCATATTTGGGGTCCTTCAGTGTGAGTTTTTTAATTTCTAGTTTTTAAGGTTTTCTTGCCATATTCTGGGTACTACAGTGTGAATTTTAAATTTTCCACGTTTTTAAGTTATTTCGTCATATTCTGATTATTACAGTGTGATTTTCTCGTTTTTTTCCTTTTTCAGTGTTTCTCGCCATATTCAGGGTCCTATAGTGTGAATATTTAATTTTCAATGTTTTTCAGGTTTTCTCAGCATATTCTGGCTCCTGCAGTGTTATTTTCTCGTTTTCAACCTTTTTCAGGTTTTCTCACAATTCTGGGTCCTACATGTGATTTTCTCATTTTCCACCTTTTTCAGGTTATCTCGCCATAATCTAGGTCCTACAGTGTGAGTTTTTAATTTTCCTCGTTTTTTCAGGTTTTCTCGCCATATTCTGATTCCTTCAGTGTGAATTTTTAATTTTCCACGTTTTCCAGGTTTTTTCATCATATTCTGGGTCCTACAGTGTGATATTCTCGTTTCCAAGTTTTTCAGGATTTCTTGCCATATTCCAGGTCCTGCAGTGTGAATTTTTAATTTTCCACGTTTTTCAGTATTTCTCCCCATATTTTGGGTAATACAGTGTGAATTTTTAATTTTCCTCGTTTTTCAGGTTTTCTCGCCAAATTCCGGGTCCTTCAGTGTGAATTTTTAATTTTCCACGATTTTCAGGGATTCTCAGCATATTCTGGGTCCTGCAGTGTGATTTTCTCATTTTCCACCTTTTTCATGTTTTCTAGCCATATCCTCGTCCATCAGTGTGAGTTTATAGTTATCTACTTTTTTCAGGGTTGCTGGCCGTATTCTGGGTAATACAGTGTGGATTTTTATTGTCCAATTTTTTTCAAGGTTTCTCGCCATAATGTGGGTCTGACAGTGTGAATTTTTAATTTTCACGTTTTTCACGGTTTCTTGGCATATTTTGGGTCCTGAAGAGTGATTTTCTCATTTTCCACGTTTTTAAAGTTTTTTCGTAATTCTGGGTCCTACAGTGTGATTTTCTCATTTTCCACCTTTTTCAGGTTTTCTCGCCATATTCCGGGTCCTTCAGTGTGAGTTTTTAATTTTCTAATTCTTTCAGGGTTTCTTGCCATATTCTGGGTCCTACAGCGTGTATTTTTAATTTTCCACGTTTTTCAGGGTTACTCGGCCTATTCTGGGTCCTACAGTGTGATTTTCTCATTTTTGACATTTTTCAAGTTTTTTGTTTTGCAATTCTGGTCCTACAGTGTGATTTTCTCATTTTCCACCTTTTTCAGGTTTTCTCGCCATATTCCGGGTCCATCAGTGTGAGTTTATAGTTATCTACTTTTTTCAGGGTTGATTGCCATATTCTGGGTAATACAGTGAGAATTTTCATTGTCCAATTTTTTTCATGGTTTCTCGCCATAATCTGGTTCCCCCAGCGTATATTTTTAATTTTCCACGTTTTCAGGGTTTCTCGGCATATTCTGGGTCCTACAGTGTGATTTTCTCATTTTTGATATTTTTCAAGTTTTTTGTTTTGCAATTCTGGTCCTACAGTGTGATTTTCTCATTTTCCACCTTTTTCAGGTTTTCTCGCCATATTCCGGGTCCTTCAGTGTGAGTTTTTAATTTTCTAATTCTTTCAGGGTTTCTTGCCATATTCTGGGTCCTACAGCGTGTATTTTTAATTTTCCACGTTTTTCAGGGTTACTCGGCCTATTCTGGGTCCTACAGTGTGATTTTCTCATTTTTGACATTTTTCAAGTTTTTTGTTTCGCAATTCTGGATCCTACAGTGTGATTTTCTCATTTTCCACCTTTTTCAGGTTTTCTTGCCATTTTCGGGGTACTTCAGTGTGAGTTTTTAATATTCTACTTTTTTACAGGGTTAATCGCCATATTCTGTGTCCTACAGTGTGATTTTTAAATTTTCCACGTTTCTCTGGGTTTCTCGCCATATTCTGGTCCTACAGTGTGAATTTTTAATTTTAAACGTTTTTAAGTTTTTTTTCGTCATGTTCTGTGTCCTACACTGTGAAATGCTCATTATCCAACTTTTTCAGGTTTTCTCAGCATATTCTGGGTCCTTCAGTGTGAATATTTAATTTTCCATGTTTTTCATGTTTTCTCGCCATATTCCGGGTCCTTCAGTTTGTGTTTTTAATTTTCCTCGTTTTTCAGGTTTTCTTGCCATATTCCCGGTCCTTCAGTGTGAATTTTTAATTTTCCTGGTTTTTCAGATTTTTTCGTCATATTCTTGGTCCTAGAGTGTGATTTTCTCATTTCCACGTTTTTCAGGATTTCTCCCCGTATTTGGGGTCCTTCAGTGTGAGTTTTTGATTTTCTACTTTTTCAGGGTTTCTCAATATATTCTGGTTCCTACAGCGTGTATTTTATTTTTCCACGTTTTTCAAGGGTTTCTCCGCATATTCTGGGTCCTACAGTGTGATTTTTTTTTTTTTATTTTCGACGGTTTTCAAGTTTTTTCGCAATTCTGGGTCCTACAGTGTGATTTTCTCATTTTCCACCTTTTTTCAGGTTTTCTCGCCATATTCGGGGTCCTTCAGTGTGAGTTTCTAATTTCCTAGTTTTTCAAGTTTTTTCGTAATTCTAGGACCTACAGTGTGGTTTTCTCATTTTCCACCTTTTTCAGGTTTTTTTCGCCATATTTGGGGTCCTTCAGTGTGAGCTTTTAATTTTCTACATTTTTCAGGGTTTTTCGCTATATTCTGGGTCCTTCAGTGTGAATTTTTAATGTTCCTTGTTTTTCTGGTTTTCTTGCCATATTCCAGGTGCTTCAGTGTGAATTTTTACTTTTCCACGTTTTTTAGTATTTCTTGCCATATTCTGGGAAATACAGTGTGAATTTTTAATTTTCATGTATTCAGTGTTTCTAGGCATATTCTGGGTCCTCCACTGTGATTTTCTCATTTTCGACGTTTTTCAAGTTTTTTCGTTAATCACTGTGATTTCTCATTTTCCACCTTTCAGGGTTCCTCGCCATAATTTGGGTCCTTCAGTGTGAGTTTTTAATTTTCTAATTTTTTCAGGTTTTCTTGCCATATTCTGGGTCCTATTGTGTATATTTTTAATTTTCCACGTTTTTCAGGGTTTCGTGGCATATTCTTGGTTCTACACTGTGATTATCTCATTTTCCACCTTTTTCAGGTTTTCTCTCCATATTCGGCGTCCTTCAGTGGGAGTTTTTAATTTTCTACTTTTTTCAGGGTTTCTCGCCATATTCTGGGTCCTACAGTGTGATTTTCTCATTTAGGACTTTTTACAAATTTTTTCGCAATTCTGGGTCCTACAGTGTGATTATTATCATTTTTAAACTTTTTCAGGTTTTCTCGCCATATTCGATATCCTTCAGTGTGAGGTTTTAATTTTCCTCGTTTTTCAGGTTTTCTCGACATATTCTGGGTCCTTCATTGTGAATTTTTAATTTTCACGTTTTTCAGGGTTTCTCGACATATTCCGGGTCCTTCAGTGTGAATTTTTTATTTTCCACGTTTTTCAGGTTTTTTCGTTATATTCAGGGTCTTACAGTGTGATTTTCTCATTTCCATGTTTTTCAGGTTTTCTAGCCATATTCCACGTCCTTCAGTGTGAATTTTTAATTTTCCAGGTTTTTCAGTATTTCTTGCCATATTCTGGGTAATACAGTGTGATTTTCTCATTTTCCACTTTTTTCAGGTTTAATCGCAATATTTGGGGTCCTTCAGTGTGAGTTTTTAATTTTGTACTTTTTCAGGGTTTCTGGCCATATTCTGGGTCCTATAGTGTGTGTTTTTAATTTTCCACGTTTTTCATGGTTTCTCGGCATATTCTGGGTCCTACAGTGTGATTTTCTCATTTTCGGTATTTTTCATGTTTTTTCCCAATTCTGGGTCCTACAGTGTGATTATTCTCATTTTCCACCTTTCAGGTTTTCTCGCCATATTCGGGGTCTTTCAGTGTGAATTTTTAATTTTCTACTTTTTTCAGGTTATCTCGCCATATTCTGGGTCCTTCAGTGTGAGTTTTTATTTTTTCTGGTTTTGTAGCCATATTCCGGGTCCTTCAGTGTGATTTTCTCATTTCCAAGTTTTTCAGGTTTTTGTGCCATATTCCAGGTCCTTCAGTGTAAATTTTTAATTTTCCACATTTTTCAGTGTTTCTCCCCATATTCTGGGTAACACAGTGTGAATTTTTAATTTTCCACTTTTTTCATGGTTTCTCTTCATGTTCTAGGTCTGACCTTGTGAATTTTTACTTTTCACGTTTTTCAGGGTTTTCTCGCATATTCTGGGTCTTACAGTATGTTTTTCTCATTTTCCCCCCTTTTCAAGTTATTTTCGCAATTTTGGGTCCTACAGTGGGAATTTCTGTTTTTCCACTTTTTCAGGGTTTCTTGCCATATTCTATGTCCTTAAGTGGGAATTTTTAATTTTCCACTTTTTTCAGGGTTTTTCATCATATTCCAAGTCCTTCAGTGTGAGTTTTTAATTTTCCACGTTTTTCAGGGTTTCTCAACATATTTTGGGTCCTACAGTGTGAATTTTTAATTTTCTACCTTTTTCAAGATTTCTCGCCATATTCTATGTCCTTCCACGTTTTTCAGGTTTTCTGGCCATATTCCAGGTCTTTCTGAGTGAGTTGATAATTTTCCACATTTTTAAGGTTTTCTCCCTATATTCCAAATCCTTGAGTGTGAGTTATTAATTTTCCATGTTTTTCTGGTTTTGTCGCCATATTCCAGGTCTTTCAGTGTGAGTTTTTAATTATCTACTTTTTACAGGGTTTCTTGCCTTATTCTGGGTCCTACAGCGTTTATATTTAATTTTGCATGTTTTTCGGGGTTTCTCGCCATATTCTGGGACCTACAGTGTGATTTTCTCATTTTACAAGTTTTTCAAGTTTTTTTCCAATTCTGGGTCCTACAGTGTGATTTTCTCATTTCCACGTTTTTCAGGGTTTCTCAGCATTATCTGTGTTCTGCAGTGTGATTTTCTCATTTTCCACGTTTTTCACGTTTTTTTTTTTTTTAATTCTGGGTGCTACAGTGTGATTTTCTCATTTTCCACCTTTATCAGGTTTTCTACCAAATTTGGAGTCCTTCAGTGTGAGTATGTAATTTTCTACTTTTCTCAGGTTTTCTCGCCATATTCTGGGTTCTACAGCGTGTATTTTTAATTTTCCACGTTTTCAGGGTTTCTCCGCATATTCTCTGTCCTACAGTGTGATTTTCACATTTTCCACGTTTTTCAAGTTTTTTCATAATTCTGGGTCCTACAGTGTGATTTTCTCATTTTCCACCTTTTTCAGGTTTAATCGCCATATTTGGGGTCCTTCAGTGTGAGGTTTTAATTTTCTTCTTTTTTCAGGGTTTCTCACCATATTCTGTGTCCTACAGCGTGTATTTTTAATTTTCCACGTTTTCAGGGTTTCTCGACATATTCTGGGTCCTACAGTGTGATTTTCTCATTTCCACGTTTTCAGGTTTTGTTGACATATTCCAGGTCCTTCGGTGTGAATTTTTAATTTTCCATGTTTTTCAGTATTTCTCGCCATATTCTGTGCCCGAGAGTGTGAATTTTTAATTTTCACGTTTTTCAGGGTTTCTCGACATATTCTGGGTCCTACAGAGTTATTTTCTCATTTTCGACGTTTTTCAATTTTTTTTTCCAAATCTGGGTCCTACAGTGTGATTATACTCATTTTCCACCATTTTCAGGTTTTTCCGTCATATTCTGGGTCTTACAGTGTGATTTTCTCATTTCCACGATTTTCAGTATTTCTCGCCATATTCTGAGTCCAAGAGTGTGAATTTTTAATTTTTACGTTTTTCAGAGTTTCTCGGCATATTCTGGGTCCTGCAGTGTGATTTTCTCATTTTCCAACTTTTTCAGGTTTTCTAGCCATATTTGGGGTCCTTCAGTGTGAATTTGTAATTTTCTACTTTTTTCAGGGTTTCTCGCCATATTCTGGGTCCTACAGCGTGTTATTTTTAATTTTCCACGTTTTCAGGGTTTCTCAGCATATTCTTGGTCCTACAGTGTGATTTTCTCATTTTCCACGTTTTTCAAGTTTTTTCGCAATTCTGGGTCCTTCAGTGTGAATTTTTAATTTTCTACTTTTTTCAGGTTCTCTCGCCATATTTGGGGTCCCTAAGTGTGAGGATTTAATTTTCTAATTTTTCAGGGTTTCTCGACATATTCTGTGTCCTACATCGTGTATTTTCAATTTTCCACGTTTTTCAAGTTTTTTCTTCATATTCTGCGTCCTACAGTGTGATTTTCTCATTTTCCACCTTTTTCAGGTTTTCTCGCCATATTCTGGTTCCTACAGTGTGTGTTTTGAATTTTCCTCGTTTTTCAGGTTTTCCTTCAGTGTGAATTTTTAATTTTCCACGTTTTTCAGTTTTTCTCGCCATATTATGGTTCCTACAGTGTGAATTTTTAATTTTCCACATTTTTCATGGTTTCTGGGCATATTCTGGGTCCTGCAGTGTGATTTTCTCATTTTCCACCTTTTTCAGGTTTTCTTGCCATATTCGGGGTCCTTCAGTGTGAATATTCAATTTTCTAGTTTTTTCAGGTTTTCTCTCCATATTCTGGGTCCTTCATTGTGATTTTTAAATTTTCCTTGTTTTTCAGGTTTTCTCACCATATTGTAGGTCCTTCTGTGTGAATTTTTAATTTTCCACGTTTTTCAGGTTTTTTTCGTCATATTCTGGGTCCTACACTGAGATTTTCTCATTTCCACGTTTTTCAGGTTTCCCTGCCATATTCTGGGACCTTCAGTGTGAATTTTTAATTATCCACGTTTTTCAGGGTTTCTTGGCATTATCTGTGTTCTGCAGTGTGATTTTCTCATTTCCACGTTTTTCAGGTTTCCTTGCCATATTCCGGGACCTTCAGTGTGAATTTTTAATTTTCCACGTGTTTCAGTATTTCTCGCCATATTCTGGGTAATACAGTGTGAACTTTTAATTTTCAAATTTTTTCATGGTTTCTCGCCATATCCTGTGTCCGACAGTGTGAATTTTTAATTTTCACGATTTTCAGGGTTTCTTGGCATATTCTGGGTCCTGCAGAGTGATTTTCTCTTTTTCCACGTTTTTCGAGTTTTTTTTTCGTAATTCTGAGTCCTACAGTGGGATTTTCTCATTTTACAACTTTTTAAGGTTTTCTCGCCATATTTAGGGTCCTTCAGTGTGATTTTTTATCTTTCTAATTTTTCAGTGTTTCTCGCCATATTCTGTGT
>NW_028227281.1:3561665-3572569 GCF_978045245.1 Mus caroli | reverse complement strand
GATGAAAAAACCTGGAAAACGTGGAAAATTAAAAATTCACACTGAAGGAATCAGAATATGGCGAGAAAACCTGAAAAAACGAGGAAAATTAAAAACTCACACTGTAGGACCTAGATTATGGCGAGATAACCTGAAAAAGGTGGAAAATGAGAAAATCACATGTAGGACCCAGAATTGTGAGAAAACCTGAAAAAGGTTGAAAACGAGAAAATAACACTGCAGGAGCCAGAATATGCTGAGAAAACCTGAAAAACATTGAAAATTAAATATTCACACTATAGGACCCTGAATATGGCGAGAAACACTGAAAAAGGAAAAAAACGAGAAAATCACACTGTAATAATCAGAATATGACGAAATAACTTAAAAACGTGGAAAATTTAAAATTCACACTGTAGTACCCAGAATATGGCAAGAAAACCTTAAAAACTAGAAATTAAAAAACTCACACTGAAGGACCCCAAATATGGCGAGAAAACCTGAAAAACATGGAAATGAAAAAATCACACTGTAGAACCAGATTATGACGAAGAAACCTGAAAAATGTGGAAAAATAAAAATTCACCCTCAAGGACCCGGATATAGCGAGCAAAACTGAAAAATGAGGAAAATTAAAATCTCACACTGAAGGACCCAGAATATGGCAAGAAAACCTGTAAAACCTAGAAAATTAAATATTCACACTGGAGGACACAGAATATTTTGAGAAACTGTAAAATCTTGAAAATTAAAAATTCACTCTAAAGGACCAGAATATGGCAAGAAACCTTGAAAAACGTGGAAAATTAAAAATTCACACTGAAGAACCTGGAATATGGCAAGAAAATAAGAAAAACGTGGAAATGAGAAAATCACACTGTATGACCTTGAATATGGCGAGAAAACCTGAAAAACGAGGAAAATTAAAAACTCACACTGAAGGACCCAGAATATGGCGAGAAAACCTGAAAAACATGGAAAATTAAATATTCACAAAGTAGAACCCAGGATAGGGAGAGAAACACTGAAAAAAGTGGAAAATTAAAATTCACACTCTAGGAACAGAATATGGCAAGAAAACTTGAAAAACGTGGAAAATCGAAAATTCACACTGTAGGACTCAGAATATGCCGAGAAGACCTGAAAAAGTTGGAAAATGAGAAAATCACACTGAAGGACCCAGAATATGACGAAAAAAACTTAAAAAGGTTTAAAATTAAAAATTCATACTGTAGGACACAGAACATGGCAAGAAACCTGAAAAACGTGAAAAATTTAAAATTCACACTGTAGGATGCAGAATATGGCGAGAAACACTGAAAAAAGTAAAAAATTTAAATCTCACACTGAAGGACCCTGAATATGTCGAGAAAACCTGAAAAAGGTGGAAAATGAGAAAATCACACTATAGGACCCAGAATTGCGAAAAAAATTGAAAAACGTCGAAAATGAGAAAATCACACTGTAGGACCCAGAATATGCCGAGAAAACCCTGAAAACGTGGAAAATTAAAAATACACGCTGTAGGACACAGAATATGGTGAGAAACCCTGAAAAAAGAAGAAAATTAAAACCTCACACTGAAGGACCCCAAATATGGCGATTAAACCTGAAAAAAGGTGGAAAATGAGAAAATCACACTGTAGGACCCAGAATTATGAAAAAACTTGAAAAACGTGGAAAATGTGAAAATCACACTGTAGGACAGAGAATATGCGGAGAAACCCTGAAAACGTGGAAAATTAAAAATACACGCTGTAGAACCCAGAATTATGGCGAGAAAACCTGAGAAAAGTAGAAATTACATACTCACACTGAAGGACTCCAAATTTGGTAGAAAACCTGATAAAGGTGGAAAATGAGAAAATCACACTGTAGCACCCAGAATTAAAAAAAAAAATGTGAAAAACGTGGAAAATGAGAAAATCACACTGCAGAACACAGATAATGCTGAGAAACCCTGAAAAACGTGGAAATGAGAAAATCACACTGTAGGACCCAGAATTGGAAAAAAACTTGAAAAACTTGTAAAATGAGAAAATCACACTGTAGGTCCCAGAATATGGCGAGAAACCCCGAAAAACATGCAAAATTAAATATAAACGCTGTAGGACCCAGAATAAGGCAAGAAACCCTGTAAAAAGTAGATAATTAAAAACTCACACTGAAAGACCTGGAATATGGCGACAAAACCAGAAAAACATGGAAAATTAATAACTCACACTCAAGGATTTGGAATATAGGGAGAAAACCTTAAAAATGTGGAAAATTATCAACTCACTCAGAAAGACCTGGAATATGGCCAGAAAACCTGAAAAACGTGGAAGGACATAGAATATGGCGAGAAATCTTGAAAAAGGTAGAAAATTAAAAATTCACACTGTAGGACCCAAAATATGTTGAGAAACCCTGAAAAACGTGGAAAATTAAAAACTCACACTGAAGGACTTGGAATATGATGAAAAACCCTGAAAAAAGTGGAAAATTAAAAATTCCCACTTAAGGACATAGAATATGGCAAGAAACCCTGAAAAAGTGGAAAAACAGAAATTCCCACTGTAGGACCCAAAATTGCGAAAATAACTTGAAAAGGGGGGAAAATGAGAAAAACATACTGTAAGACCCAGAATATGCGAGAAAACCCTGAAAAACGTGAAAAGTAAAAATTCACAAGGTCAGACCTAGAACATGAAGAGAAACCATGAAAAAAGTGGAAAATTAAAAATTCACACTGTGTTACCCAGAATATGGGGAGAAACACTGAAAAATGTGGAAAATTAAAAATTTACACTGAAGGACCTGGAATATGGCACAAAAACCTGAAAAACTTGGAAATGAGAAAATCACACTGTAGGACCCAGAATATGATGAAAACACCTGAAAAACATGGAAAATTAAAATTCACACTGAAGGACCCGGAATATGGCTACAAAACCAGAAAAAATAAAAACTCACACTGAAGGACCCAGAATATGGCGAGATAACCTGAAAAAAGTAGAAAATTAAAAATTCACACTGAAAGACCCCGAATATGGCGAGAAAACCTGAAAGGTGGAAAATGAGAATAATCACACTGTAGGACCCAGAATTGGGAAAAAACATGAAAAATACCGAAAATGAGAAAATCACACTGTAGGACCCCAGAATATGCCGAGAAACCATGAAAAACGTGGAAAATTAAAAACACACACTATAGGACCCAGAATATGGCCAGAAACCCTGAAAAAGTACAAAATTAAAAACTCACACTGAAGGACCCCAAATATTGCGATTAAACCTGAAAAAAGTGGAAAATGAGAAAATCACACTGTATTACCCAGAATATGGCAAGAAATACTGAAAAACCTGGAAAATTAAAAATTCACACTGAAGGACGTGGAATATGGCTAGAAAACCTGAAAAACATGGAAATGAGAAAATCACACTGTAAGACCCTGAATATAACGAAAAAACCTGAAAAACGTGGAAAATAAAAAATTCACACTGAAGGACCCGGAATATGTCGAGAAACCCTGAAAAACGTGAAAATTAAAAATTCACAATGAAGGACCCAGAATATGTCGAGAAAACCTGAAAAACGAGGAAAATTAAAACCTCACACTGAAGGATATCGAATATGGCGAGAAAACCTGAAAAAGTTTAAAAATGATAATAATCACACTGTAGGACCCAGAATTGCGAAAAAATTTGTAAAAAGTCCTAAATGAGAAAATCACACTGTAGGACCCAGAATATGGCGAGAAACCCTGAAAAAAGTAGAAAATTAAAAACTCCCACTGAAGGACGCCGAATATGGAGAGAAAACCTGAAAAAGGTGGAAAATGAGATAATCACAGTGTAGAACCAAGAATATGCCACGAAACCCTGAAAAACGTGGAAAATTAAAAATATACACAATAGGACCCAGAATATGGCAAGAAAACCTGAAAAAATTAGAAAATTAAAAACTCACACTGAAGGACCCAAAATATGGCGAGGAACCCTGAAAGGTGGAAAATGAGAAATCACAGTGATTAACGAAAAAACTTGAAAAACGTCGAAAATGAGAAAATCACAGTGGAGGACCCAGAATATGCCTAGAAACACTGAATACATGAAAATTAAAAATTCACACTGTATTTCCCAGAATATGGCAAGAAATACTAAAAAACGTGGAAAAGTAAAAATTCACACTGAAGCACCTGGAATATGGCAAGAAAACCAGAAAAACAAGGAACATTAAAAATTCACACTGAAGGACCCAGAATATAGCGAAAAACCCTGAAAAATGTAGAAAATTAAAAGCTCACACTGAAGGACCCCAAATATGGCGAAAAAAACCTGAAAAGGTGGAAAATGAGAAAACCACACTGTAGGTCCTAGAATTACGAAAAAACTTGAAAAACTAGGAAATTAGAAACTCACACTGAAGGACACCGAATATGGCGAGAAAACCTGAAAAAAGGTGGAAAATGAGAAAATCACACTGTAGGACCCAGAATTGCGAAAAAACTTGAAAACCGTCGAAAATAAAAAAAAAAAAATCACACTGTAGGACCCAGAATATGCGGAGAAACCCTTGAAAAAACGTGGAAAAATAAAATACACGCTGTAGGAACCAGAATATATTGAGAAACCCTGAAAAAAGTTAGAAAATCAAAAACTCACACTGAAGGACCCCAAATACGGGGAGAAATCCTGAAAAACGTGGAAATGAGAAAATCACACTCTAGGACCAAGAATATGACGAAAAAATCTGAAAAACCAGGAAAATTAAAAATTCACACTGAAGGACCGGGAATATGGCAAGAAAACCTGAAAAACGAGGAAAATTAAAAACACAAACTGAAGGACCCGGAATATGGCGAGAAAACATGAAAAACATGGAAAATTAAATATTCACACTGAAGGACCCAGAATATGCTGAGAAAACCTGAAAAAGTTGGATAATGAGCATTTCACAGTGTAGGACACAGAACATGACTAAAAAAAACTTAAAAACGTTTAAAATTAAAAATTCACACTGTAGGACCAGAATATGGCGAGAAACCCAGAGAAACGTGGAAAATTTAAAAATCACACTGTAGGACACAGAATATGGCGATTAACCCTGTAAAAAAGTAGAATATTAAAAACTCACACTGAAGTACCCCGAAAATGGCAAGAAAACCTGAAAAAGGTGGAAAATGAGAAAATCACACTGTAGGATCCAGAATTGCGAAACAAAAAACTTGAAAAATGTCAAAAATGAGAAAATCACACTGTAGGACCCAGAATAGGCCGAGTAACCCTGAAAAACGTGGAAAATTAAAAATACACACTGTAGGACCCAGAATATGGCAAGAAACCCTGAAAGAATTAGAAAATTAAAAACTCACACTGAAGGACCCCGGAATATGGCGAGAAAACCTGAAAAAGGTGGAAAATGAGAAAATCACACTGTAGGACCAGAATTGCAAAACAAAAAACTTGAAAAATATCAAAAATGAGAAAATCACACTGTAGGACCCAGAATATGCCGAGAAACCCTGAAAACGTGGAAAATTAAAAATATACGCTGGGGGAACCAGATTATGGCGAGAAACCATGAAAAAAATTGGACAATGAAAATTCTCACTGTATTACCCAGAATATGGCAATCAACCCTGAAAAAAGTAGATAACTATAAACTCACACTGATGGACCCGGAATATGGCGAGAAAACCTGAAAAAGGTGGAAAATGAGAAAATCACACTGTAGGACCAGAATTGCAAAACAAAAAACTTGAAAAATGTCAAAAATGAGAAAATCACACTGTAGGACCCAGAATAGGCCGAGTAACCCTGAAAAACGTGGAAAATTAAAAATACACGCTGTAGGACCCAGAATATGGCAAGAAACCCTGAAAGAATTAGAAAATTAAAAACTCACACTGAAGGACCCGGAATATGGCGAGAAAACCTGAAAAAGGTGGAAAAATGAGAAAATCACACTGTAGGACCCAGAATTACGAAAAAACTTTAAAAACGTGGAAAATGAGAAAATCACTCTTCAGGACCCAAAATATGCCAAGAAACCGTGAAAAACGTGAAAATTAAAAATTCACACTGTCAGACCCACATTATGGCGAGAAACCTTGAAAAAAATTGGACAATAAAAATCCACACTGTATTACCCAGAATACGGCCAGCAACCCTGAAAAAAGTAGATAACTATAAACTCACACTGATGGACGAGGATATGGCTAGAAAACATGAAAAAGGTGGAAAATGAGAAAATCACACTGCAGGACCCAGAATATGCTGAGAATCCCTGAAAATCGTGGAAAATTAAAAATTCACACTGAAGGACCCGGAATTTGGCGAGAAAACCTGAAAAACGAGGAAAATTAAAAATTCACACTGTATTACCCAAAATATGGGGAGAAATACTGAAAAACGTGGAAAATTAAAAATTCACACTGCAGGACCTGGAATATGGCAAGAAATCCTGAAAAACTTGGAAACAAGAATATCACACTGTAGGACCCAGAATATGATGAAAAAACCTGGAAAACGTGGAAAATTAAAAATTCACACTGAAGGAATCAGAATATGGCGAGAAAACCTGAAAAAACGAGGAAAATTAAAAACTCACACTGTAGGACCTAGATTATGGCGAGATAACCTGAAAAAGGTGGAAAATGAGAAAATCACATGTAGGACCCAGAATTGTGAGAAAACCTGAAAAAGGTTGAAAACGAGAAAATAACACTGCAGGAGCCAGAATATGCTGAGAAAACCTGAAAAACATTGAAAATTAAATATTCACACTATAGGACCCTGAATATGGCGAGAAACACTGAAAAAGGAAAAAAACGAGAAAATCACACTGTAATAATCAGAATATGACGAAATAACTTAAAAACGTGGAAAATTTAAAATTCACACTGTAGTACCCAGAATATGGCAAGAAAACCTTAAAAACTAGAAATTAAAAAACTCACACTGAAGGACCCCAAATATGGCGAGAAAACCTGAAAAACATGGAAATGAAAAAATCACACTGTAGAACCAGATTATGACGAAGAAACCTGAAAAATGTAGAAAAATAAAAATTCACCCTCAAGGACCCGGATATAGCGAGCAAAACTGAAAAATGAGGAAAATTAAAATCTCACACTGAAGGACCCAGAATATGGCAAGAAAACCTGTAAAACCTAGAAAATTAAATATTCACACTGGAGGACACAGAATATTTTGAGAAACTGTAAAATCTTGAAAATTAAAAATTCACTCTAAAGGACCAGAATATGGCAAGAAACCTTGAAAAACGTGGAAAATTAAAAATTCACACTGAAGAACCTGGAATATGGCAAGAAAATAAGAAAAACGTGGAAATGAGAAAATCACACTGTATGACCTTGAATATGGCGAGAAAACCTGAAAAACGAGGAAAATTAAAAACTCACACTGAAGGACCCAGAATATGGCGAGAAAACCTGAAAAACATGGAAAATTAAATATTCACAAAGTAGAACCCAGGATAGGGAGAGAAACACTGAAAAAAGTGGAAAATTAAAAATTCACACTCTAGGAACAGAATATGGCAAGAAAACTTGAAAAACGTGGAAAATCGAAAATTCACACTGTAGGACTCAGAATATGCCGAGAAGACCTGAAAAAGTTGGAAAATGAGAAAATCACACTGAAGGACCCAGAATATGACGAAAAAAACTTAAAAAGGTTTAAAATTAAAAATTCATACTGTAGGACACAGAACATGGCAAGAAAACCTGAAAAACGTGAAAAATTTAAAATTCACACTGTAGGATGCAGAATATGGCGAGAAACACTGAAAAAAGTAAAAAATTTAAATCTCACACTGAAGGACCCTGAATATGTCGAGAAAACCTGAAAAAGGTGGAAAATGAGAAAATCACACTATAGGACCCAGAATTGCGAAAAAAAATTGAAAAACGTCGAAAATGAGAAAATCACACTGTAGGACCCAGAATATGCCGAGAAACCCTGAAAAATGTGCAAAATTAAACATACACGCTGTAGGACCCAGAATATGGCAACAAACCATGAAAAAACTAAAAAACTAAAAACTCACACTGAAGGACCACGAATATGGTGAGAAAACATGAAAAAGGTGGTTAATGACAAAATCAACTGTAGGACCCAGAATATGATGAAAAAAACTTAAAAACGATTAAAATTAAAAATTCACACTGTAGGACCCCGAATATGGTGAGAAAATCTGAAAATGTTTAAAAATGAGAAAAATACACTGTAGGACCCAGAATATGCTGAGAAACCCAGAAAAACGAGGAAAAATAAAAATATGCTTTGAAGGAGCCAGATTATGACAGGAAACCCTGAAAAAAGTAGAAAATTAAAAACTTACACGGAAGGACCCTGAATATGGCAAGAATACCTGAAAAAGGTGGAAATAGAGAATAATCACACTGTAGGACACAGAATTGCGAAAAAACATGAAAAACGTAGAAAATGAGAAAAACACACTGTAGGACCCAGAATTACGAAAAAATTTATAAAACGTGGAAAATGAGAAAATCACACTGCAGGACCTAGAATATGCTGAGTAACCCTGAAAAACATGAAAATTAAAAATTCACACTGTCGGACACAGAATATGGCGAGAAACCATGAAAAAAGTGGAAAATTAAAAATTCACACTGTATTACCCAGAATATGGCGAGAAATACTGAAAAACATGGAAAATTAAAAATTCACCCTGAAGGACCTGGAATATGGCAAGAAAACCTGAAAAACGAGAAAATGAGAAAAATCACACTGTAGTACCCAGAATATGACGAAAAAACCTGAAAAACGTGGAAAATTAAAAACTCACACTGAATGACCCAGAATATGGCAAGAAAACCTGAAAAAAGTAAAAAACTAAAAATTCACACTGAAAGACCCCGAATATGGCGAGAAAACCTGAAAAAGGTGGAAAATGAGAATAAATGACTGTAGGACCCAGAATTGCGAAAAAACTTGAAAAACTTCGAAAATGAGAAAATCACACTTTAGGACCCAGAATATGCCGAGAAACCCTGAAAAATGTGGAAAATTGAAAATACGCGCTGTTGGACCCAGAATATGGTGAGAAACCGGAAAAACGTGGTAAATTAAAAATACACTCTGTTGGACCCAGAATATGGCAAGAAACCCTGCAAAAGGTGAAAAATGATAAAATCACACTGTAAGACCCAGAATTACGAAAAAACCTGAAAAACTTGGAAAATGAGAAAATCACACTGCAGGAAACAGAATATGCCGAGAAACCCTGAAAAACGTGGAAAATTAAAAATTCACACTGAAGGACCCGGAATATAGCGAGAAATCCTGAAAAAGGTGGAAAATGAGAAAATCACATGTAGAACCCAGAATAGCGAAAAAACTTGAAAAAGGTGAAAAATGAGAAAATCACACTGCAGGACCCAGAATATGCTGAGAAACCCTGATAATCATGGAAAATTAAATGTTCACACTGTAGGACCCAGAATATGCCTAGAAACCCTTGAAAAACTTGGAAAAATAAAATACACGCTGTAGGAACCAGAATATATTGAGAAACCCTGAAAAAGTAGGAAATCAAAAACTCACACTGAAGGACCCCGAATATGGGGAGAAATCCTAAAAAACGTGGAAATGAGAAAATCACACTCTAGGACCCAGAATATGACGAAAAAACCTGAAAAACATGGAAAATTAAAAATTCACACTGAAGGTCCGGGAATATGGTGAGAAAACCTGAAAAACGAGGAAAATTAAAAACACAAACTGAAGGACCCAGAATATGGCGAGAAAACATGAAAAACATGGAAAATTAAATATTCACACTGTAGGACCCAGAATATGGCGAGAAACACTGAAAAAGGAGGAAAATGAGAAAATCACACTATAGGACCAGAATATGGCAAGAAACCTTGAAAAACGTGGAAAATTAAAAATTCACAATGTAGGACCCAGAATATGCTGAGAAAATCTGAAAAAGTTGGATAATGAGAATATCAAACTGTAGGACCCAGAACATGACGAAAAAAACTTAAAAACGTTTAAAATTAAAAAATCAAACTGTAGGACCTGAATATGGCGAGAAACCCTGAGAATCGTGGAAAATTTAAAAATCACACTGTAGGACGCAGAATATGGCGATTAACCCTGTAAAAAGTGGAATATTAAAAACTCACACTGAAGTACCCCGAAATTGGCAAGAAAACCTGAAAAAGGTGGAAAATGAAAAAAATCACACTGTAGGACCCAAAATATGCTGAGTAACCCTGAAAAACTTGGAAAATTAAAAATACACGCTGTAGGACCCAGAATATGGCAAAAAACCCTGAAAGAATTAGAAAATTAAAAACTCACACTGAAGGAACCGGAATATGGCAAGAAAACCTGAAAAAGTGGAAAGTCTCTCTCTGTCTCTCTCTCTCTATGTCTCTCTCTGTCTCTCTCTTTCTCTATCTCTGTCTCTCTCTATTTCTCTCTGTCTCTATCTGTCTCTCTCTCTGTCTCTCTCTGTTCTCTCTCTCTCTCTGTCTCTCTCTTTCCCTCTCTCTGTCTCTCTCTGTCTCTATCTCTGTCTCTCTCTGTCTCTCTCTGTCACTCTGTCTCTCTCTGTCTCTCTCTGTCCCTCTCTGTCTCTCTCTGTGTCTTTCTTTGTCTCTCTCTGTCTCTCCCTGTCTCTCTCTGTCTCTCTCTTTATGTCTCTCTCTGTCTCTCTCTTTCTCTCTCTCTGTATCTCTCTGTCTCTCTTTGTCTCTCTCTGTGTCTTTCTTTGTCTCTCTCTGTCTCTCTTTGTCTCTCTCTGTAACTCTCTCTATGTCTCTCTCTGTCTCTCTCTTTCTCTATCTCTGTCTCTCTCTGTTTCTCTCTGTCTCTATCTCTCTGTGTGTCTCTTTCTTTCCTTCTCTCTGTCTCTATCTCTTTCTCTCTATGTCTCTCTCTGT
>NW_028227281.1:3426665-3556665 GCF_978045245.1 Mus caroli | reverse complement strand
GTGATAAAAATGGCAGGCCTGCCTGGTCTTTCTTTCTTTCTTATCCTTTTTAAAAAATGTTTATTTATATATTTATTTATGTATTTATTAGATATAAGTACACTGTAGCTGTCTTCAGACACTCCAGAAGAGGGTGTCATATTCTGGAGAATCTAAATCCCTCTTATGGTCTGCATATGATGTACATAAACACAGCCTCACATATACTTCTAAAAATTTAAAGATGTGTGGGGCCACTGAGAGGGCTCAACAATTAACAGCCTTGTCTCCTCTTTCAGAGAACCTGGGATAAACTACCAGCACCTTATGGTGGCCCATCTCCAGTTCCAGTGGATCAGACAGACAGACAGACAGAGAGACAGAGATAAGGATGGCAGGCCTGCCTGGTCTTTCTTTATTTCTTATACTTTTTAAAAAATGTTTATTTATTTATTTATTTATTTATTTATTTATTTATTTATGTATTAGATATAAGTACACTGTAGCCCTCTTCAGACACTCCAGAAGAGGGTGACAGATTCTAGAGTATCTAAATCCCTCTTATGGTCTGAATATAATGTACATAAACACAGCATCACATATACTTCTAAAAATTAAAAATGGGTGGGGCCACTGAAAGGGCTCAACAATTAACAGCATTGTCTCCTCTTCCAGAGAACCTGGGATCAACTACCAGCAACTATATGGTGGCCCATCTCCAGTTCCAGGGGATCAGACAGACAGACAGACAGACAAACAGAGATAAGGATGGCAGGCCTGCCTGGTCTTACTTTCTTTCTTATCCTTTTTAAAAAATGTTTATTTATTTATTTATTTATTTATTTATTTATTTATTTATTTATGTATTTATTAGATATAAGTACACTGTAGCTGTCTTCAGACACTCCAGAAGAGGGTGTCAGATTCTGGAGAATCTAAATCCCTCTTATGGTCTGCATATGATGTACATAAACACAGCCTCCCATATACTTCTAAATATTTAAAGATGGGTAGGGCCACTGATAGGGCTCAACAATTAACAGCATTGTCTCCTCTTTCAGAGAACCTAGGATCAACTACCAGCAACTTTATGGTAGCCCATCTCCAGTTCCAGGGGATCAGACAGACAGACAGACAGACAGACAGAGATAAGGATGGCAGGCCTGCCTGGTCTTACTTTCTATCTTATCCTTTTTAAAAAATGTTTATTTATTTATTTATTTACTTATGTATTTATTATATATAAGTACACTGTAGCTGTCTTCAGTCACTCCAGTAGAGGGTGTCAGATTCTGGAGAATCTAAATCCTCTTATAATCTGAATATGATGTACATAAAACAGCCTCACTTATACTTCTAAATATTTAAAGAAGTGTGGGGCCATTGAAAGGGCTCAACAATTAACAGCATTGTCTCCTCTTCCAGAGTACATGGGATCAACTACCAGCAACTATATGGTGGCCCATCTCCAGTTCCAGGGGATCAGACAGACAGACATACAGACAGTGATAAGGATGGCAGGCCTGCCTGGTCTTTCTTTCTTTCTTATCCTTTTTTAAAAAATGTTTATTTATATATTTATTTATGTATTTATTAGATATAAGTACACTGTAGCTGTCTTCAGACACTCCAGAAGAGGGTGTCAGATTCTGGAGAATCTAAATCCCTCTTATGGACTGCATATGATGTACATTAACACAGCCTCACATATACTTCTAAAAATTTAAAGATGTGTGGGGCCACTGAGAGGGCTCAACAATTAACAGCATTGTCTCCTCTTTCAGGGAACCTGGGATAAACTACCAGCACCTTATGGTGGCCCATCTCCAGTTCCAAGGGATCAGACAATCAGACAGACAGAGAGACAGAGATAAGGATGGCAGGCCTGACTGGTCTTTCTTTATTTCTTATACTTTTTTAAAAATGTTTATTTATTCATTTATTTATTTATTTATTTATTTATTTATTTATTAGATATAAGTACACTGTAGCCGTCTTCAGACACTCCAGAAGATGGTGTCAGATTCTGGAGAATCTAAATCCCTCTTATGGTCTGAATATGATGTACATAAACACAGCCTCACATATACTTCTAAAAATTAAAAATGGGTGGGGCCACTGAAAGGGCTCAACAATTAACAGCATTGTCTCCTCTTCCAGAGAACCTGGGATCAACTACCAGCACCTACAAGGTGGCCCATCTCCAGTTCCAGGGGATCAGACAGACAGACAGACAGGCAGAGATAAAGATGGCAGGCTTGCCTGGTCTTTCTTTCTTTCTTATCCTTTTTAAAAAATATTTATTTATTTATTTATTTATTTATTTATTTATTTATGTATTTCTTAGATATAAGTACACTGTAGCTTTCTTTAGACACTCCAGAGGAGGGTGTCAGATTCTGGAGAATGTAAATCCCTCTTATGGTCTGCATATGATGTACATAAACACAGCCTCACATATACTGAGCTGAGGTGTCACAGGCCAACTGCTAGAATTTCTGAGTACCACCTAGATAGAGAAAAGCTATGCTGTGGTTGCTTAATTTATGTATTTTATTATTTCTATTTGTTGTTTTGTTTTGTTTTATTTGTTTTTAGAGAAGTCCTCTGTCTGTAGCTCTGGCTGACCCAGGACTGCCTACTTGTGTTAATTAGGGTTTCACAGCTGAGAACAGACACCAAGAGCAAGGTAAGGCTTAGAAAACCCTACATTCAGTGGTGGCTCAAGCTCTTAATGAGAGCACTCTGTAGGCAGAGGCAGTCAGTTTCTGAGTTCGAGGCCACCCTGCTGAAAGACAGGGCTAGGGTAGGGGCTAGGGTGAGGAAAGGAAGAAAGGAAAGAAGGAAAGAAAGAAAGGAAAGAAGAAAAGAAAGAAAGAAAAAGTTTTTATAAAAGTTTTATAAAAAGTGTTAACGTTTTTAAAAATTAAAAAAAAAAAAAAATACCAGATCACCATCACACAGCATTGGCTGTCTTCAGGTGTATCCTTTCAGCCTCCAAAACAAAAAACAACGGCTGGTTGTCTTCAGGTGTATCCTATTCTCGAGTCTTATTTCCAACCTTAGAGCTGGGCTGAGCTGCCTCATTATGTAATTGCAAACCTTCCTTGGTTTGTCTTTTCCATTTCTAAGACTAACAGGCCTTTTTCTATTTATTGAATATGCTCATGACTGTCCTTTAGATATAGTAAATATAACTGTTGCTTATAAAACTTGTTTTCTAGGAATTTTTAAAGGGCAATGGCAGAGTTTATTTATAAAAAAATATTTTGCATTTATTTATTTGTGTGAGTGATGAAGCTCAGGTCTTCAAACTCGTCAGGAGGTATGATTACCTCCCCTCTCTCTCAACCCCTCTCTCTCCTCTCTCAATGATTGTGTAAGAATGTTTTGCATGTGTATGCTGTGCCCACAGACTCCAGAACAGAGTATTAGATCCCCTGGAACTGGAGATGGGCCACCATATATAATACTGGTAATTGAGCCCAGGTTCTCTGGAAGAGGAGACAATGCTCTTAATTGTTGAGCCCTCTCTGTAGCCACATCTTTCTTTCTTTCTTTTTTTTTTTTGAGTATATGTGAGGCTGTGTTTATATACATCATATGCAGACAATAAGAATGATTTAGATTCTTCACAATCTGACACCCTCTTCTGGACTGTCTGAAGATAGCTACAGCATACTTAAATATAATAAATAAATAAAACTTTAAAAAGAAAAGGAAAAGGAAAAAAGAAAGAACAGGCCTGCCATATGCATGTTCATAGAGGAAAATGGGAGAGACCACAATCTAACCTCAGCAGGTTGCTTCCTTCTGGATGGTAGCTCACAGTTTCATCCCAGCAAGACAGGCAAATCACTGAGTTCAAGGACAGTAAGGTTCAGGACAGCCAAGGTTAGGAAGGAAAAGGGTCTATGTTGAGAATACAAACCGACAAAACAACAACTAGGAAAAAGAAGTGACAGTGTAACTTGGGGTAGGGTACCAACAAGAGAAAGCTTTCTGTTACCACTTACAAACACCAGTAGCCTTGCACCCTTCTGCCCAGGTCCCTGCCTTCCTTTCTAGGAATTCTAAGGATGCTAGGGGGTGGGGGAATCCAGATTAACTTTTTAAAAACAAAGACTTGGTCTTTGATGTCTATAGGAAGCCCTTCTCAGTGCCTTTAACTACCACTGAACTTTCAGGGCTGTGACTCAACTGTAACAAGGAACAGGGCTAAGAACCTGCAGCCTTTGAAAACAACTATTTTTTTAAAGTGGGGGACACAAATCAGCAGTAGAACCCGTCAGGTTCAGCCATAATACTTGTTAGGGAAAGAGCCTCAATGTCCGGAGCTGAGGTTTCATGGGTGAACTGCTTCAAGCTCTGAGTATCATTGAAAGAAAGAAAAGATATCATGTGGTTGCTTAATTTATTTATTTTATTATTTCTATTTTTTGTTTTCTTTTGTTTTGTTTTAGAAAAGGCCTCAGTCTGTAGCTATGGCTGACCTAGGACAGACTACATGTGTTAATTAGGGTTTCACAGCTGAGAAACAGACCATACCTATGTAAGACTTACAAAACCCAACAGTCAGTGGTGGCTCGAGCTCTTAATGAGAGCACTCTGGAGGCAGAGGCAGTCAGTTTCTGAGTTCGAGGCCAGCCTGGTTAAAGACAGGGATAGGCAGGGCTAGGCAAGGCAGGGCTGGGCTAGGCTAGGCTAGGCAAGGGGCTGGGCTAGTCAAGGCAAGGGACTAGGCTAGGCTACTCAAGGGGCTAGGCAAGACAGACAGACAGAGAGAAAGACAGACAAGGATGGCAGGCCTGCCTGGTTTTTCTTTATTTCTTATCCCTTTTAAAAAATGTTTATTTATTTATTTATTTATTTATGTATTTATTAGATATAAGTACACTGTAGCTGTCATCAGACACTCCAGAAGAGGGTGTCAGATTCTGGAGAATCTATATCCCTCTTATTGTCTGCAAATGATGTACATACACACAGCCTCACATTTACATCTAAAATTTTAAAGATGTGTGGGGCCAGTGAAAGGGATCAACAATTAACAGCATTGTCTCCTCTTATAGAGAACCTGGGATCAACTACCAGCAACTATATGGTGGCCCATCTCCAGTTCCAGGGGACCAGACAGACAGACAGACATACAGACAGATAGAGTTAAGTATGGCAGGCCTACCTGGTCTTTCCTTCTTTCTTATCCTATTTAAAAAATGTTTATTAATTTAAGTATGTATTTATTAGATATAAGTACACTGTAGCTGTCTTCAAACACTCCCAAAGAGGTTGTCAGATTCTGGAGAATCTATATCCCTCTTATGGTCTGCATATGATGTACATGAACACAGCCTCACATATACTTCTAAAAATTTAAAGATGGGTGGGGCCACTGAAAGGGCTCAACAATTAACAGCACTGAATCCTCTTCCAGAGAACCTGGGATCAACTACCAGCAATTATATGGTGGCCCATCTCCAGTTCCAGGGGATCAGACAGACAGACAGACAGACAAGAATGGCAGGCCTGCCTGGTCTCTCTTTCTTTATTATCCTTTTTAAAAATGTTTATTTGTTTATTTATGTATTTATTAGATATAAGCACACTGTAGCTATCTTCAGACACTCCAGAAGAGGGTGTCAGATTCTGGAGAATCTAAATCGCTCTTATGGTCTGCATATGATGTACATAAACACAGCCTCACATATACTTCTAAAAATTTAAAGATGGGTGGGGCCACAGAAAGGGCTCAACAATTAACAGCATTTTCTCCTCTTCCAGAGAACCTTGGATAAACTACCAGCAACTATATGGTGGCCCATCTCCAGTTCCAGGGGATCAGACAGACAGACAGACAGACAGAGATAAGGATGGAGGCCTGCCTGGTCTTTCTTTCTTTCTTATACTTTTAAAAAAATGTTTATTTATTTATTTATTTATTTATTTATATATTTATTTATTTATTTATGTATTTATTATATATAAGTACAATATAGCTGTCTTCAGACACTCCAGAAGAGGGTGTCAGATTCTGGAGAATCTAAATCCCTATTATGGTCTGCATATGAAGTACATAAACACAGCCTCACATATACTTCTAAAAATTTAAAGATGAGTGGGGCCACTGAAAGGGCTCAACAATTAACAGCATTGTCTCCTCTACCAGAGAACCTCGGATCAACTACCAGCAACTATATGGTGGCCCATCTCCAGTTCCAGGGGATCAGGCAGACAAAGAGACAGACAGACAAGGGTGGCAGGCCTCCCTGGTTTTTTTTTCTTTCTTATCCTTTTTAAAAAATGTTTATTTATTTATTTATGTATTTATTAGATATAAGTACACTGTAGCTGTCTTCAGACACTCCAGAAGTGGGTGTCAGATTCTGGAGAATATAAATCCCTCTTATGGTCTGCATATGATGGACATAAACACAGATTCACATATACTTCTAAAAATTTAAGATGGGTGGGGCCACTGAAAGGGCTCAACAATTAACAGCATTGTCTCCTCTTCCAGAGAACCTGGGATCAACTACCAGCAACTATATGGTGGCCCATCTCCAGTTCCAGGGGATCAGACAGACAGACAGACAGACAGAGATAAGGAGGGCGGCCTGCCTGTTTTTTCTTTCTTTCTTATCCTTTTAAAATAATGTTTATTTATTTATTTATTTATTTATTTATTTATGTATTTATTAGATATAAGTACACTGTAGTTGTCTTCAGACACTCCAGAAGAGGGTGTCAGATTCTGGAGAATCTAAATCCCTCTTATGGTCTGCATATGATGTACATAAACACAGCCTAACATATACTTCTAAAAATTTAAAGATAGATGGAGCCACTGAAAAGGCTCAACAATTAAAAGCATTGTCGCTTCTTCCAGAGAACCAGGGATCAACTAAGAGCAACTATATGGTGGCCTATCTCCAGTTCCAAGGGATCAGACAGACAGACAGACAGACTGACAGAGATAAGGATGGAGGCCTGCCTGGTCTTTCTTTCTTTCTTATACTTTTAAAAAAATGTTTATTTATTTATTTATTTATTTATTTATTTATGTATTTATTAGATATAAGTACACTGTAGCTGTCTTCAGACACTCTAGAAGAGGGTGTCATCGTCTGGAGAATCTAAATCCCTCTTATGGTCTGCATAGGATGTACATAAACACAGCCTCACATATACTTCTAAATATTTAAAGATGGGTGGGCCCACTGAAAGGGCTCAACAATTAACAGCATTGTCTCTTCTTCCAGAGAACGTGGGATCAACTACCAGCAACTATATGGTGGCCCATCTCAAGTTCCAGGGGATAAGACAGACAGACAGACAGACAGAGATAAGGATGGCAGGCCTGCCTGATATTTCTTTCTTTCTTATCCTTTTTAAAAAATGTTTATTTATTTATTTATTTATTTATTTATTCATTTATTCATTTATTTATTTATTTATGTATTTATTAGATATAAGTACACTGTAGCTGTCTTCAGACTCTCCAGAAGAGCGTGTCAGATTCTGGAGAATCAATATCCCTCTTATGGTCTGCATATGATGTACATGAACAGAGCCTCACATATACTTCTAAAAATTTAAAGATGGGTGGGGCCACTGAAAGGGCTCAACAATTAACAGCATTGTCTCCTCTTCCAGAGAACCTGGGATCAACTACCAGCAACTATATGGTGGCTCATCTCCAGTTCCAGGGTATCTGACAGATAGACAGACAGACAGACAGACAGACAGACAAGGTGGCAGGCCTGCCTGGTCTTTCTTTCTTTCTTATTCTTTTTAAAAAATGTTTATTTATTTATTTATGTATTTATTAGATATAAGTACACTGTAGCTGTCTTCAGACACTCTAGAAGAGGGTGTCATATTCTGGAGAATCTAAATCCCTCTTATGGTCTGCATATGATGTACACAAACACAGCCTCACATATACTTCTAAAAATTTAAAGATGGGTGGGCCCACTGAAAGGGCTCAACAATTAACACCATTGTCTCCTCTTCCAGAGAAGGTGGGATCAACTACGAGCAACTATATGGTGGCCCATCGCAAGTTGCAGGGGATCAGACAGACAGACAGACAGACAGAGATAAGGATGGCAGGCCTGCCTGATTTTTCTTTCTTTCTTATCCTTTTTAAAAATGTTTATTTATTTATTTATTCATTTATTCATTTATTTATTTATTTATTTATTTATGTATTTACTAGATATAAGTACACTGTAGCTGTCTTCAGACACTCCAGAAGAGGGTGTCAGATTCTGGAGAATCTATATCCCTCTTATGGTCTGCATATGATGTACATAAACAAAGCCTCACATATACTTCTAAAAATTTAAAGACGGGTGGGGCCACTGAAAGGGCTCAACAATTAACAGCATTGTCTCCTCTTCCAGAGGACCTGGGATCAACTACCAGCAACTATATGGTGGCCCATCTCCAGTTCCACGGGATCAGACAGACAGACATACAGACAGTGATAAGGATGGCAGGCCTGCCTGGTCTTTCTTTCTTTCTTTCTTTCTTATCCTTTTTAAAAAAATGTTTATTTATATATTTATTTATGTATTTATTAGATATAAGTACACTGTAGCTGTTTTCAGACACTCCAGAAGAGGGTGTCAGATTCTGGAGAATCTAAATCCCTTTTATGGTCTGCATATGATGTACATAAACGCAGCCTCACATATACTTCTAAAAATTTTAAGATGTGTGGGGCCACTGAGAGGGCTCAACAATTAACAGCATTGTCTCCTCTTTCAGAGAACCTGGGATAAACTACCAGCACCTTATGGTGGCCCATCTCCAGTTCCAGTGGATCAGACAGACAGACAGACAAAGAGACAGAGATATGGATGGCAGGCCTGCCTGGTCTTTCTTTATTTCTTTTACTTTTTAAAAAAATGTTTATTTATTTATTTATTTATTTATTTATTTATTTATGTATTTATTAGATATAAGTACACTGTAGCCTTCTTCAGACACTCCAGAAAAGGGTGTCAGATTCTAGAGAATCTAAATCCCTCTTATGGTCTGAATATGATGTACATAAACACAGCCTCACATATACTTCTAAAAATTAAAAATGGGTGGGGCCACTGAAAGGGCTCAACAATTAACAGCATTGTCTCCTCTTCCAGAGAACCTGGGATCAACTACCAGCACCTACATGGTGGCACATCTCCACTTCCAGGGGATCAGACAGACAGACAGACAGACAGAGATAAGTATGGCAGGCCTGCCTGGTCTTTCTTTCTTTCTTATCCTTTTAAAATAATGTTTATTTATTTATTTATTTATTTATTTATTTATATATGTATGTATTTATTAGATATAAGTACACTGTAGTTGTCTTCAGACACTGCAGAAGAGGGTGTCAGATTCTGGAGAATCTAAATCCCTCTTATGGTCTGCATATGATGTACATAAACACAGCCTAACATACACTTCTGAAAATTTAAAGATAGGTGGAGCCACTGAAACGGCTCAACAATTAACAGCATTGTCTCCTCTTCCAGAGAACCTGGGATCAACTAACAGCAACTATATGGTGGCCCATCTCCAGTTCCAAGGGATCAGACAGTCTGACAGACAGACAGACTGACAGAGATAAGGATGGCAGGCCTGCCTGGTCTTTCTTTCTTTCTTATCCTTTTTAAAAAATGTTTATTTATTTATTTATATGTTTATTAGATATAAGTACACTGTAGCTGTCTTCAGACACTCCAGAAGAAGGTGTCAGATTCTGGAGAATCTAAATCCCTCTTATGGTCTGCATATGATGTACATAAACACAGCCTCACATTTACTTCTTAAAATTTAAAGGGGGGGGCCACTGAAAGGGCTCAGCAATTAACAGCATTGTCTCCTCTTCCAGAGAACCTGGGATCAACTACCTGCAACTATATGGTGGCCCATCTCCACTCCCAGGGGATCAGACAGACAGAGAGACAGACAAGGATAATGATGGCAGGCCTGCCTGCTGTTTCTTTCTTTCTTATCATTTTTAAAAAATGTTTATTTATTTATGTATTTATTAGATATAAGTACACTGTAGCTCTCTTTAGACACTCCAGAAGAGGGTGTCAGATTCTGGAGAATCTAAATCCCTCTTATGGTCTGCATATGATGTACATAAACACAGCCTCACATATACAACTAAAAATTTAACAATGGGTGGGGCCACTGAAAGCGCTCAACAATTCACAGCATTGTCTCCTCTTCCAGAGAACCTGGGATCAAATACCAGCACCTATATGGTGGCCCATCTCCAGTTCCAGGGGATCAGAACGACAGACAGACAGACAGACCGAGATAAGGATGGTAGGCCTGCCTGGTCTTTCTTTTTTTCTTATCCGGTTTAAATAATGTTTATTTATTTATTTATTTATTTATGTATTTATTAGATATAAGTACACTGTAGCTGTCTTCAGACACTCCAGAAGAGGGTGTCAGATTCTGATGAATCTAAATCCCTCTTCTGGTCTGCATATGATGTACATAAACACAGCCTCACATACACTTCTAAAAATTTAAAGATGGATAGGGCCACTGATAGGGCTCAACAATTAACAGCATTGTCTCCTCTTCCAGAGATCCTGGGATCAACTACCAGCAACTATATGGTAGCCCATCTCCAGTTACAGGGGATCAGACAGACAGACAGACAGACAGAGATAAGGATGGCAGGCCTGCCTGGTCTTACTTTCTTTCTTATCCTTTTTAAAAAATGTTTATTTATTTAGTTATTAATTTATGTATTTATTATATATAAGTACACTGTAGCTGTCTTCAGACACTCCAGTAGAGGGTGTCAGATTCTGGAGAATCTAAATCCTCTTATAATCTGAATATGATGTACATAAACACAGCCTCACATATACTTCTAAATATTTAAAGAAGTGTGGGTCCACTGAAAGGGCTCAACAATTAAGAGCATTGTCTCCTCTTCCAGAGAACCTGGGATAAACTACCAGCAACACTATGGTGGCCCATGTCCAGTTCCAGGGTATCAGACAGACAGACAGACAGACAGACATAAGTGTGGCAGGCCTGCCTGGTCTTTCTTACTTTCTTATCCTTTTTAAAAAATGTTTATATATATATATATATTTATTTATTTATTTATTTATTTATTTATTTATGTATTTCTTAGATATAAGTACACTGTAGTTGTCTTCAGACACTCCAGAAGAGGGTGTCAGATTCTGGAGAATGTAAATCCCTCTTATGGTCTGCATATGATGTACATAAACACAGCCTCACATATACTGAGCTGAGGTGTCACAGGCCAACTGCTGGAATTTCTGAGTACCACCTAGATAGAGAAAAGCTATGCTGTGGTTGCTTAATTTATGTATTTTATTATTTCTATTTTTTGTTTTGTTTTGTTTTATTTGTTTTTAGAGAAGTCCTCTGTCTGTAGCTCTGGCTGACCCAGGACTGCCTACTTGTGTTAATTAGGGTTTCACAGCTGAGAACAGACACCAAGAGCAAGGTAAGGCTTAGAAAACCCTACATTCAGTGGTGGCTCAAGCTCTTAATGAGAGCACTCTGTAGGCAGAGGCAGTCAGTTTCTGAGTTCGAGGCCTCCCTGGTGAAAGACAGGGCTGGGCTAGGGTGAGGAAAGGAAGAAAGGAAAGAAGGAAAGAAAGAAAGGAAAGAAGAAAAGAAAGAAAGAAAAAGTTTTTATAAAAGTTTTATAAAAAGTGTTAAAGTTTTTAAAAATTAAAAAAAAAAAAATACCAGATCACCATCACACAGCATTGGCTGTCTTCAGGTGTATCCTTTCAGCCTCCAAAACAAAAAACAATGGCTGGCTGTCTTCAGGTGTATCCTATTCTCGAGTCTTATTTCCAACCTTAGAGCTGGGCTGAGCTGCCTCATTATGTAATTGCAAACCTTCCTTGGTTTGTCCATTCCATTTCTAAGACTAACAGGCCTTTTTCTATTTATTGAATATGCTCATGACTTTCCTTTAGATATAGTAAATAAAACTGTTGCTTATAAAACTTGTTTTCTAGGAATTTTTAAAGGGCAATGGCAGAGTTTATTTATAAAAAAATATTTTGCATTTATTTATTTGTGTGAGTGATGAAGCTCAGGTCTTCAAACTTGTCAGGAGGTATGATTACCTCCCCTCTCTCTCAACCCCTCTCTCTCCTCTCTCAATGATTGTGTAAGAATGTTTTGCATGTGTATGCTGTGCCCACAGACTCCAGAACAGAGTATTAGATCCCCTGGAACTGGAGATGGGCCACCATATATAATACTGGTAATTGAGCCCAGGTTCTCTGGAAGAGGAGACAATGCTCTTAATTGTTGAGCCCTCTCTGTAGCCACATCTTTCTTTTTTTTTTTTTTGAGTATATGTGAGGCTGTGTTTATATACATCATATGCAGACAATAAGAATGATTTAGATTCTTCACAATCTGACACCCTCTTCTGGACTGTCTGAAGATAGCTACAGCATACTTAAATATAATAAATAAATAAATCTTTAAAAAGAAAAGGAAAAGTAAAAAAGAAAGAACAGGCCTGTCATATGCATGTTCATAGAGGAAAATGGAAGAGACCCCAATCTAACCTCAGCAGGGTGCTTCCTTCTGGATGGTAGCTCACAGTTTCATCCCAGCAAGACAGGCAAATCACTGAGTTCAAGGACAGTAAGGTTCAGGACAGCCAAGGTTAGGAAGGAAAAGGGTCTATGTTGAGAATACAAACCGACAAAACAACAACTAGGAAAAAGAAGTGACAGTGTAACTTGGGGTAGGGTACCAACAAGAGAAAGCTTTCTGTTACCACTTACAAACACCAGTAGCCTTGCACCCTTCTGCCCAGGTCCCTGCCTTCCTTTCTAGGAATTCTAAGGATGCCAGGGTGTGGGGGAATCCAGATTAACTTTTTAAAAACAAAGACTTGGTCTTTGATGTCTATAGGAAGCCCTTCTCAGTGCCTTTAACTACCACTGAACTTTCAGGGCTGTGACTCAACTGTAACAAGGAACAGGTCTAAGAACATGCAGCCTTTGAAAACAACTATTTTTTTAAAGTGGGGGACACAAATCAGCAGTAGAACCCCTCAGGTTCAGCCATAATACTTGTTAGGGAAAGAGCCTCAATGTCCGGAGCTGAGGTCTCATCGGAGAACTGCTTCAAGTTCTGAGTATCATTGAAAGAAAGAAAAGATATCATGTGGTTGCTTAATTTATTTATTTTATTATTTCTATTTTTTGTTTTCTTTTGTTTTGTTTTAGAAAAGGCCTCAGTCTGTAGCTATGGCTGACCTAGGAGAGACTACATGTGTTAATTAGGGTTTCACAGCTGAGAAACAGACCATACCTATGTAAGACTTAGAAAACCCAACAGTCAGTGGTGGCTCGAGCTCTTAATGAGAGCACTCTGGAGGCAGAGGCAGTCAGTTTCTGAGTTCGAGGCCAGCCTGGTTAAAGACAGGGATAGGCAGGGCTAGGCAAGGCAGGGCTGGGCTAGGCTAGGCTAGGCAAGGGGCTGGGCTAGTCAAGGCAAGGGACTAGGCTAGGCTACTCAAGGGGCTAGGCAAGACAGACAGACAGAGAGAAAGACAGACAAGGATGGCAGGCCTGCCTGGTTTTTCTTTATTTCTTATCCCTTTTAAAAAATGTTTATTTATTTATTTATTTATTTATTTATTTATATATTTATTTATTTATTTATGTATTTATTATATATAAGTACAATATAGCTGTCTTCAGACACTCCAGAAGAGGGTGTCAGATTCTGGAGAATCTAAATCCCTATTATGGTCTGCATATGAAGTACATAAACACAGCCTCACATATACTTCTAAAAATTTAAAGATGAGTGGGGCCACTGAAAGGGCTCAACAATTAACAGCATTGTCTCCTCTACCAGAGAACCTCGGATCAACTACCAGCAACTATATGGTGGCCCATCTCCAGTTCCAGGGGATCAGGCAGACAAAGAGACAGACAGACAAGGGTGGCAGGCCTCCCTGGTTTTTTTTTCTTTCTTATCCTTTTTAAAAAATGTTTATTTATTTATTTATGTATTTATTAGATATAAGTACACTGTAGCTGTCTTCAGACACTCCAGAAGTGGGTGTCAGATTCTGGAGAATATAAATCCCTCTTATGGTCTGCATATGATGGACATAAACACAGATTCACATATACTTCTAAAAATTTAAGATGGGTGGGGCCACTGAAAGGGCTCAACAATTAACAGCATTGTCTCCTCTTCCAGAGAACCTGGGATCAACTACCAGCAACTATATGGTGGCCCATCTCCAGTTCCAGGGGATCAGACAGACAGACAGACAGACAGAGATAAGGAGGGCGGCCTGCCTGTTTTTTCTTTCTTTCTTATCCTTTTAAAATAATGTTTATTTATTTATTTATTTATTTATTTATTTATGTATTTATTAGATATAAGTACACTGTAGTTGTCTTCAGACACTCCAGAAGAGGGTGTCAGATTCTGGAGAATCTAAATCCCTCTTATGGTCTGCATATGATGTACATAAACACAGCCTAACATATACTTCTAAAAATTTAAAGATAGATGGAGCCACTGAAAAGGCTCAACAATTAAAAGCATTGTCGCTTCTTCCAGAGAACCAGGGATCAACTAAGAGCAACTATATGGTGGCCTATCTCCAGTTCCAAGGGATCAGACAGACAGACAGACAGACTGACAGAGATAAGGATGGAGGCCTGCCTGGTCTTTCTTTCTTTCTTATACTTTTAAAAAAATGTTTATTTATTTATTTATTTATTTATTTATTTATTTATGTATTTATTAGATATAAGTACACTGTAGCTGTCTTCAGACACTCTAGAAGAGGGTGTCATCGTCTGGAGAATCTAAATCCCTCTTATGGTCTGCATAGGATGTACATAAACACAGCCTCACATATACTTCTAAATATTTAAAGATGGGTGGGCCCACTGAAAGGGCTCAACAATTAACAGCATTGTCTCTTCTTCCAGAGAACGTGGGATCAACTACCAGCAACTATATGGTGGCCCATCTCAAGTTCCAGGGGATAAGACAGACAGACAGACAGACAGAGATAAGGATGGCAGGCCTGCCTGATATTTCTTTCTTTCTTATCCTTTTTAAAAAATGTTTATTTATTTATTTATTTATTTATTTATTCATTTATTCATTTATTTATTTATTTATGTATTTATTAGATATAAGTACACTGTAGCTGTCTTCAGACTCTCCAGAAGAGCGTGTCAGATTCTGGAGAATCAATATCCCTCTTATGGTCTGCATATGATGTACATGAACAGAGCCTCACATATACTTCTAAAAATTTAAAGATGGGTGGGGCCACTGAAAGGGCTCAACAATTAACAGCATTGTCTCCTCTTCCAGAGAACCTGGGATCAACTACCAGCAACTATATGGTGGCTCATCTCCAGTTCCAGGGTATCTGACAGATAGACAGACAGACAGACAGACAGACAGACAAGGTGGCAGGCCTGCCTGGTCTTTCTTTCTTTCTTATTCTTTTTAAAAAATGTTTATTTATTTATTTATGTATTTATTAGATATAAGTACACTGTAGCTGTCTTCAGACACTCTAGAAGAGGGTGTCATATTCTGGAGAATCTAAATCCCTCTTATGGTCTGCATATGATGTACACAAACACAGCCTCACATATACTTCTAAAAATTTAAAGATGGGTGGGCCCACTGAAAGGGCTCAACAATTAACACCATTGTCTCCTCTTCCAGAGAAGGTGGGATCAACTACGAGCAACTATATGGTGGCCCATCGCAAGTTGCAGGGGATCAGACAGACAGACAGACAGACAGAGATAAGGATGGCAGGCCTGCCTGATTTTTCTTTCTTTCTTATCCTTTTTAAAAATGTTTATTTATTTATTTATTCATTTATTCATTTATTTATTTATTTATTTATTTATGTATTTACTAGATATAAGTACACTGTAGCTGTCTTCAGACACTCCAGAAGAGGGTGTCAGATTCTGGAGAATCTATATCCCTCTTATGGTCTGCATATGATGTACATAAACAAAGCCTCACATATACTTCTAAAAATTTAAAGACGGGTGGGGCCACTGAAAGGGCTCAACAATTAACAGCATTGTCTCCTCTTCCAGAGGACCTGGGATCAACTACCAGCAACTATATGGTGGCCCATCTCCAGTTCCACGGGATCAGACAGACAGACATACAGACAGTGATAAGGATGGCAGGCCTGCCTGGTCTTTCTTTCTTTCTTTCTTTCTTATCCTTTTTAAAAAAATGTTTATTTATATATTTATTTATGTATTTATTAGATATAAGTACACTGTAGCTGTTTTCAGACACTCCAGAAGAGGGTGTCAGATTCTGGAGAATCTAAATCCCTTTTATGGTCTGCATATGATGTACATAAACGCAGCCTCACATATACTTCTAAAAATTTTAAGATGTGTGGGGCCACTGAGAGGGCTCAACAATTAACAGCATTGTCTCCTCTTTCAGAGAACCTGGGATAAACTACCAGCACCTTATGGTGGCCCATCTCCAGTTCCAGTGGATCAGACAGACAGACAGACAAAGAGACAGAGATATGGATGGCAGGCCTGCCTGGTCTTTCTTTATTTCTTTTACTTTTTAAAAAAATGTTTATTTATTTATTTATTTATTTATTTATTTATTTATGTATTTATTAGATATAAGTACACTGTAGCCTTCTTCAGACACTCCAGAAAAGGGTGTCAGATTCTAGAGAATCTAAATCCCTCTTATGGTCTGAATATGATGTACATAAACACAGCCTCACATATACTTCTAAAAATTAAAAATGGGTGGGGCCACTGAAAGGGCTCAACAATTAACAGCATTGTCTCCTCTTCCAGAGAACCTGGGATCAACTACCAGCACCTACATGGTGGCACATCTCCACTTCCAGGGGATCAGACAGACAGACAGACAGACAGAGATAAGTATGGCAGGCCTGCCTGGTCTTTCTTTCTTTCTTATCCTTTTAAAATAATGTTTATTTATTTATTTATTTATTTATTTATTTATATATGTATGTATTTATTAGATATAAGTACACTGTAGTTGTCTTCAGACACTGCAGAAGAGGGTGTCAGATTCTGGAGAATCTAAATCCCTCTTATGGTCTGCATATGATGTACATAAACACAGCCTAACATACACTTCTGAAAATTTAAAGATAGGTGGAGCCACTGAAACGGCTCAACAATTAACAGCATTGTCTCCTCTTCCAGAGAACCTGGGATCAACTAACAGCAACTATATGGTGGCCCATCTCCAGTTCCAAGGGATCAGACAGTCTGACAGACAGACAGACTGACAGAGATAAGGATGGCAGGCCTGCCTGGTCTTTCTTTCTTTCTTATCCTTTTTAAAAAATGTTTATTTATTTATTTATATGTTTATTAGATATAAGTACACTGTAGCTGTCTTCAGACACTCCAGAAGAAGGTGTCAGATTCTGGAGAATCTAAATCCCTCTTATGGTCTGCATATGATGTACATAAACACAGCCTCACATTTACTTCTTAAAATTTAAAGGGGGGGGCCACTGAAAGGGCTCAGCAATTAACAGCATTGTCTCCTCTTCCAGAGAACCTGGGATCAACTACCTGCAACTATATGGTGGCCCATCTCCACTCCCAGGGGATCAGACAGACAGAGAGACAGACAAGGATAATGATGGCAGGCCTGCCTGCTGTTTCTTTCTTTCTTATCATTTTTAAAAAATGTTTATTTATTTATGTATTTATTAGATATAAGTACACTGTAGCTCTCTTTAGACACTCCAGAAGAGGGTGTCAGATTCTGGAGAATCTAAATCCCTCTTATGGTCTGCATATGATGTACATAAACACAGCCTCACATATACAACTAAAAATTTAACAATGGGTGGGGCCACTGAAAGCGCTCAACAATTCACAGCATTGTCTCCTCTTCCAGAGAACCTGGGATCAAATACCAGCACCTATATGGTGGCCCATCTCCAGTTCCAGGGGATCAGAACGACAGACAGACAGACAGACCGAGATAAGGATGGTAGGCCTGCCTGGTCTTTCTTTTTTTCTTATCCGGTTTAAATAATGTTTATTTATTTATTTATTTATTTATGTATTTATTAGATATAAGTACACTGTAGCTGTCTTCAGACACTCCAGAAGAGGGTGTCAGATTCTGATGAATCTAAATCCCTCTTCTGGTCTGCATATGATGTACATAAACACAGCCTCACATACACTTCTAAAAATTTAAAGATGGATAGGGCCACTGATAGGGCTCAACAATTAACAGCATTGTCTCCTCTTCCAGAGATCCTGGGATCAACTACCAGCAACTATATGGTAGCCCATCTCCAGTTACAGGGGATCAGACAGACAGACAGACAGACAGAGATAAGGATGGCAGGCCTGCCTGGTCTTACTTTCTTTCTTATCCTTTTTAAAAAATGTTTATTTATTTAGTTATTAATTTATGTATTTATTATATATAAGTACACTGTAGCTGTCTTCAGACACTCCAGTAGAGGGTGTCAGATTCTGGAGAATCTAAATCCTCTTATAATCTGAATATGATGTACATAAACACAGCCTCACATATACTTCTAAATATTTAAAGAAGTGTGGGTCCACTGAAAGGGCTCAACAATTAAGAGCATTGTCTCCTCTTCCAGAGAACCTGGGATAAACTACCAGCAACACTATGGTGGCCCATGTCCAGTTCCAGGGTATCAGACAGACAGACAGACAGACAGACATAAGTGTGGCAGGCCTGCCTGGTCTTTCTTACTTTCTTATCCTTTTTAAAAAATGTTTATATATATATATATATTTATTTATTTATTTATTTATTTATTTATTTATGTATTTCTTAGATATAAGTACACTGTAGTTGTCTTCAGACACTCCAGAAGAGGGTGTCAGATTCTGGAGAATGTAAATCCCTCTTATGGTCTGCATATGATGTACATAAACACAGCCTCACATATACTGAGCTGAGGTGTCACAGGCCAACTGCTGGAATTTCTGAGTACCACCTAGATAGAGAAAAGCTATGCTGTGGTTGCTTAATTTATGTATTTTATTATTTCTATTTTTTGTTTTGTTTTGTTTTATTTGTTTTTAGAGAAGTCCTCTGTCTGTAGCTCTGGCTGACCCAGGACTGCCTACTTGTGTTAATTAGGGTTTCACAGCTGAGAACAGACACCAAGAGCAAGGTAAGGCTTAGAAAACCCTACATTCAGTGGTGGCTCAAGCTCTTAATGAGAGCACTCTGTAGGCAGAGGCAGTCAGTTTCTGAGTTCGAGGCCACCCTGGTGAAAGACAGGGCTGGGCTAGGGTGAGGAAAGGAAGAAAGGAAAGAAGGAAAGAAAGAAAGGAAAGAAGAAAAGAAAGAAAGAAAAAGTTTTTATAAAAGTTTTATAAAAAGTGTTAAAGTTTTTAAAAATTAAAAAAAAAAAAATACCAGATCACCATCACACAGCATTGGCTGTCTTCAGGTGTATCCTTTCAGCCTCCAAAACAAAAAACAATGGCTGGCTGTCTTCAGGTGTATCCTATTCTCGAGTCTTATTTCCAACCTTAGAGCTGGGCTGAGCTGCCTCATTATGTAATTGCAAACCTTCCTTGGTTTGTCCATTCCATTTCTAAGACTAACAGGCCTTTTTCTATTTATTGAATATGCTCATGACTTTCCTTTAGATATAGTAAATAAAACTGTTGCTTATAAAACTTGTTTTCTAGGAATTTTTAAAGGGCAATGGCAGAGTTTATTTATAAAAAAATATTTTGCATTTATTTATTTGTGTGAGTGATGAAGCTCAGGTCTTCAAACTTGTCAGGAGGTATGATTACCTCCCCTCTCTCTCAACCCCTCTCTCTCCTCTCTCAATGATTGTGTAAGAATGTTTTGCATGTGTATGCTGTGCCCACAGACTCCAGAACAGAGTATTAGATCCCCTGGAACTGGAGATGGGCCACCATATATAATACTGGTAATTGAGCCCAGGTTCTCTGGAAGAGGAGACAATGCTCTTAATTGTTGAGCCCTCTCTGTAGCCACATCTTTCTTTTTTTTTTTTTTGAGTATATGTGAGGCTGTGTTTATATACATCATATGCAGACAATAAGAATGATTTAGATTCTTCACAATCTGACACCCTCTTCTGGACTGTCTGAAGATAGCTACAGCATACTTAAATATAATAAATAAATAAATCTTTAAAAAGAAAAGGAAAAGTAAAAAAGAAAGAACAGGCCTGTCATATGCATGTTCATAGAGGAAAATGGAAGAGACCCCAATCTAACCTCAGCAGGGTGCTTCCTTCTGGATGGTAGCTCACAGTTTCATCCCAGCAAGACAGGCAAATCACTGAGTTCAAGGACAGTAAGGTTCAGGACAGCCAAGGTTAGGAAGGAAAAGGGTCTATGTTGAGAATACAAACCGACAAAACAACAACTAGGAAAAAGAAGTGACAGTGTAACTTGGGGTAGGGTACCAACAAGAGAAAGCTTTCTGTTACCACTTACAAACACCAGTAGCCTTGCACCCTTCTGCCCAGGTCCCTGCCTTCCTTTCTAGGAATTCTAAGGATGCCAGGGTGTGGGGGAATCCAGATTAACTTTTTAAAAACAAAGACTTGGTCTTTGATGTCTATAGGAAGCCCTTCTCAGTGCCTTTAACTACCACTGAACTTTCAGGGCTGTGACTCAACTGTAACAAGGAACAGGTCTAAGAACATGCAGCCTTTGAAAACAACTATTTTTTTAAAGTGGGGGACACAAATCAGCAGTAGAACCCCTCAGGTTCAGCCATAATACTTGTTAGGGAAAGAGCCTCAATGTCCGGAGCTGAGGTCTCATCGGAGAACTGCTTCAAGTTCTGAGTATCATTGAAAGAAAGAAAAGATATCATGTGGTTGCTTAATTTATTTATTTTATTATTTCTATTTTTTGTTTTCTTTTGTTTTGTTTTAGAAAAGGCCTCAGTCTGTAGCTATGGCTGACCTAGGAGAGACTACATGTGTTAATTAGGGTTTCACAGCTGAGAAACAGACCATACCTATGTAAGACTTAGAAAACCCAACAGTCAGTGGTGGCTCGAGCTCTTAATGAGAGCACTCTGGAGGCAGAGGCAGTCAGTTTCTGAGTTCGAGGCCAGCCTGGTTAAAGACAGGGATAGGCAGGGCTAGGCAAGGCAGGGCTGGGCTAGGCTAGGCTAGGCAAGGGGCTGGGCTAGTCAAGGCAAGGGACTAGGCTAGGCTACTCAAGGGGCTAGGCAAGACAGACAGACAGAGAGAAAGACAGACAAGGATGGCAGGCCTGCCTGGTTTTTCTTTATTTCTTATCCCTTTTAAAAAATGTTTATTTATTTATTTATTTATTTATTTATGTATTTATTAGATATAAGTACACTGTAGCTGTCTTCAGACACTCCAGAAGAGGGTGTCAGATTCTGGAGAATCTATATCCCTCTTATGGTCTGCATATGATGTACATAAACACAGCCTAACATATACTTCTAAAAATTTAAAGATAGGTGGAGCCACTGAAAGGGCTCAACAATTAACAGCATTGTCTCCTCTTCCAGAGAACCTGGGATCAACTAACAGCAACTATATGGTGGCCCATCTCCAGTTCCAGGGGATCAGACAGATAGACAGACATACAGACAGATAGAGTTAAGGATGGCAGGCCTACCTGGTCTTTCATTCTTTCTTATCCTTTTTAAAAAATGTTTATTAATTTAAGTATGTATTTATTAGATTTAAGTAAACTATAGCTGTCTTCAAACACTCCCGAAGAGGGTGTCAGATTCTCGAGAATCTATATCCCTCTTATGGTCTGCATATGATGTACATGAACACAGCCTCACATATACTTCTAAAAATTTAAAGATGGGTGGGGCCACTGAAAGGGCTCAACAATTAACAGCACTGACTCCTCTTCCAGAGAACCTGGGATCAACTACCAGCAATTATATGGTGGCCCATCTCCAGTTCCAGGGGATCAGACAGACAGACAGACAGACAAGGATGGCAGGCCTGCCTGGTCTCTCTTTCTTTATTATCCTTTTTAAAAAATGTTTATTTGTTTATTTATGAATTTATTAGATATAAGTACACTGTAGCTGTCTTCAGACACTCAGGAAGAGGGTGTCAGATTCTGGAGAATCTAAATCCCTCTTATGGTCTGCATATTCGGTACATAAACACAGCCTCGCATATACTTCTAAAAATTTAAAGATGGGTGGGGCCACTGAAAGGGCTCAACAATTAACAGCATTGTCTCCTCTTCCAAAGAACCTGGGATCAACTACAAGCAACTCTATGGTGGCCCATATCCAGTTGCAGAGGATCACACAGACAGACAGACAGACAGAGATAAGGATGGCAGGCCTGCCTGGTCTTTCTTTCTTTCTTATCGTTTTTAAAAAATGTTTATTTCTTTATTTATGTATTTATTAGATATAAGTACACTGTATCCGTCATAGACACTCCAAAAGACGGTGTCAGATTCTGGAGAATATAAATCCCTCTTTAATGGTCTGAATATGATGTACATAAACACAGCATCACATTTACTTCTAGAAATTTAAAGATGGGTGGGGCCACTGAAAGGGCTGAACAATTAACAGCATTGTCTCCTATTCAGAAGACCTGGGATCAACTACCAGCAACTATTCGTGGCCCATCTCCAGTTCCCAGGGATCAGATAGACAGACAGACAGACAGACAGATATGGATGTCAGGCCTGCCTGGTCTTTCTTTCTGTCTTATCCTTTTTTAAAAATATTTATTTATTTATTTATTTATTTATTTATTTATTTATTTATTTATTTATTTATGTATTTAGTAGATATAAGTACACTGTAGCTGTTCAGACACTCCAGAAGAGGGTGTCAGATTCTGGAGAATCTAAATCCCTCTTATGGTCTGCATATGATGTACATAAACACAGCCTCACATATACTTCTAAAAATTTAAAGAAGGGTGGGGCCACTCTAAAAGCTCAACAATTAACAGCATTGTCTCCTCTTCCAGAGTACCTGGAATCAACTACCAGCAACTATATGGTAGCCCATCTCCTGTTCCAGGGGATCAGACAGACAGACAGATAGACAGAGATAAGGATGGCAGGCCTGCCTGGTCTTTCTTTCTTTCTTATTCTTTTTAAAAAATGTTTATTTATTTATTTATTTATTTATTTATTTATTTATTTATTTATGTTTTTATTATATATAAGTACACTGTAGCTGTCTTCAGACACTCCAGTAGAGGGTGTCAGATTCTGGAGAATCTAAATCCTCCTATAATCTGAATATGATGTACATAAACACAGCCTCACATATACTTCTAAATATTTAAAGAAGTGTGGGGCCACTGAAAGGGCTCAACAATTAAGAGCATTGTCTCCTCTTCCAGAGAACCTTGGATCAACTACCAGCAACTATATGGTTGCCCATCTCCAGTTCCCTTGGATCAGATAGACAGACAGACAGACAGGCAGAGTTATGGATGGCAGGCCTGCCTGGTCTTTCTTTCTTTCTTATCCTTTTTTAAAAAATGTTTATTTATTTATTTATTTATTTATTTAGTAGATATAAGTACACTGTAGCTGTTCAGACACTCCAGAAGAGGGTGTCAGATTCTGGAGAATCTAAATCCCTCTTATGGTCTGCATATGATGTACATAAACACAGCCTCACATATACTTCTAAAAATTTAAAGAAGGGTGGGGCAATTCTAAAAGCTCAACAATTAACTGCATTGTCTCCTCTTCCAGAGTACCTGGGATCAACTACCAGCAACTATATGGTGGCCCATCTCCAGGTCCAGGGGATCAGACAGACAGACATACAGACAGTGCTAAGGATGGCAGGCATGCCTGGTTTTTCTTTCTTTCTTATCCTTTTTTAAAAAATGTTTATTTATTTATTTATTTATGTATTTAGTATATATAAGTACACTGTAGCAGTTCAGACACTCCAGAAGAGGGTGTCAGATTCTGGAGAATCTATATCCCTCTTATGGTCTGCATATTCGGTACATAAACACAGCCTCCCATATACTTCTAAAAATTTAAAGATGGGTGGGGCCACTGAAAGGGCTCAACAATTAACAGCATTGTCTCCTCTTCCAGAGAACCTTGGATAAACAACCAGCAACTATATGGTGGCCCATCTCCAGTTCCAGGGTATCAGACAGACAGACAGACAGACAGAGATTAGGATGGAGGCCTGCCTGGTCTTTCTTTCTTTCTTATACTTTTAAAAAATGTTTATTTATTTATTTATTTATTTATTTATTTATTTATTTATTTATGTATTTATGTATTTATTATATATAAGTACACTGTAGCTGTCTTCAGACACTCCAGAAGAGGCTGTCAGATTCTGGAGAATCTAAATCCCTCTTATGGTCTGCATATGATGTACATAAACACAGCCTCACATATACTTCTAAAAATTTAAAGAAGGGTGGGGCCACTCTAAAAGCTCAACAATTAACAGCATTGTCTCCTCTTCCAGAGTACCTGGGATCAACTACCAGCAACTATAAGGTGGCCCATCTCCAGTTCCAGGGGTCAGACAGACAGACATACAGACAGTGATAAGGATGGCAGGCCTGCCTGGTCATTCTTTCTTTCTTATCCTTTTCAAAAAAATGTTTATTTATATATTTATTTATGTATTTATTAGATATAAGTACACTGTAGCTGTCTTCAGACACTCCAGAAGAGGGTGTCAGATTCTGGAGAATCTAAATCCCTCTTATGGTCTGCATATGATGTACATAAACACAGTCTCACATATACTTCTAAAATTTTAAAGATGTGTGGGGCCACTGAGAGGGCTCAACAATTAACAGCATTGTCTCCTCTTTCAGAGAACCTGGGATAAACTACCAGCACCTTATGGTGGCCCATCTCCAGTTCCAGTGGATCAGACAGACAGACAGACAGAGAGAGAGACAGAGATAAGAATGGCAGGCCTGCCTAGTCTTTCTTTATTTCTTATACTTTTTAAAAAATGTTAATTTATTTATTTGTTTATTTATTTATTTATGTATTTATTAGATATAAGTACACTGTAGCCGTCTTCAGACACTCCAGAAGAGGGTGTCAGATTCTAGAGAATCTAAATCCCTCTTATGGTCTGAATATGATGTACATAAACACAGCCTCACATATACTTCTAAAAATTATAAATAGGTGGGGCCACTGAAAGGACTCAACAATTAACAGCATTGTCTCCTCTTCCAGAGAACCTGGGATCAACTACCAGCACCTAAAAGGTGGCCTATCTCCAGTTCCAGGGGATCAGACAGACAGACAGACAGACAGTGATAAGGATGGCAGGCCTGCCTGGTCTTTCTTTGTTTCTTATCCTTTTTTTAAAAAAAATGTTTATTTATTTATTTATTTATTTATTTATATATTTATTATTAGATATATGTACACTGTAGCTGTTCAGACACTCCAGAAGAGGGTGTCAGATTCTGGAGAATCTAAATCCCTCTTATGGTCTGCATATGATGTACATAAACACAGCCTCACATATACTTCTAAAAATTTAAAGAAGTGTGGGGCCACTCTAAAAGCTCAACAATTAACAGCATTGTCTCCTCTTCCAGAGTACCTGGGATCAACTACCAGCAACTATATGGTGGCCCATCTCCAGTTCCAGGGGATCAGACAGACAGACAGACAGACAGAGATTAGGATGGAGGCCTGCCTGGTCTTTCTTTCTTTCTTATACTTTTAAAAAATGTTTATTTATTTATTTATTTATTTATTTATTTATTTATTTATGTATTTATTATATATAAGTACACTGTAGCTGTCTTCAGACACTCCTGAAGATGGTGTCAGATTCTGGAGAATCTAAATCCCTCTTTTGGTCTGCATATGATGTACATAAACACAGCCTCACATATACTTCTAAAAATTTAAAGATGTGTGGGACCACTGAAAGGGCTCAACAATTAACAGCATTGTCTCCTCTACCAGAGAACCTGGGATCAACTACGAGCAACTATATGGTGGCCCATCTCCCGTTCCAGGGGATCAGGCAGACAAAGAGACAGACAGACAAGGGTGGCAGGCCTCCCTGGCTTTTCTTTCTTTCTTATCCTTTTTAAAAAATGTTTATTTATTTATTTATGTATTAATTAGATATAAGTACACCGTAGCTGTCTTCAGACACTCCAGAAGAGGGTGTCAGATTCTGGAGAATATAAATCCCTCTTATGGTCTGCATATGATGGACATAAACACAGATTCACATACACTTCTAAAAATTTAAGATGGGTGGGCCCACTGAAAGGGCTCAACAATTAACAGCATTGTCTCTTCTTCCAGAGAACCTGGGATCAACTACCAGCAACTATATGGTGGCCCATCTCCAGTTCCAGGGGATCAGACAGATAGACAGACAGAGATAAAAAGGGTAGGTCTGCCTGGTTTTTCTTTCTTTCTTATCCTTTTAAAATAATGTTTATTTATTTATTTATTTATGAATTTATTAGATATAAGTACACTGTAGTTGTCTTTAGACACTCCAGAAGAGGTTGTCAGATTCTGGAGAATCTAAATCCCTCTTATGGTCTGCATATGATGTACATAAACACAGCCTAACATATACTTCTAAAAATTTAAAGACAGGTGGAGCCACTGAAAGGGCTCAACAATTAACAGCATTGTCTCTTCTTCCAGAGAACCTGGGATCAACTAACAACAACTATATGGTGGCCCATCTCCAGTTCCAAGGAATCAGACAGACAGACAGACAGACTGACAGAGGTAAGGATGGAGGCCTGCCTGGTCTTTCTTTCTTTCTTATACTTTTAAAAAAATGTTTATTTATTTATTTATTTATTTATTTATTTATTTATTTATGTATTTATTAGATATAAGTACACTGTAGCTGTCTTCAGACACTCTAGAAGAGGGTGTCATCTTCTGGAGAATGTAAATCCCTCTTATGGTCTGCATATGATGTACATAAACACAGCCTCACATATACTTCTAAAAATTTAAAGATGGGTGGGCCCACTGAAAGGGCTCAACAATTAACACCATTGTCTCCTCTTCCAGAGAACGTGGGATCAACTACCAGCAACTATGTGGTGGCCCATCTCAAGTTGCAGGGCATCAGAGAGACAGACAGACAGACAGAGATAAGGATGGCAGGCCTGCCTGATTTATCTTTCTTTCTTATCTTTTTTAAAAATGTTTATTAATTAATTAATTAATTAATTAATTAATTAATTAATTTATTTATTTATTAGATATAAGTACACTGTAGCTGTCTTCAGACTCTCCAGAAAAGGGTGTCAGATTCTGGAGAATCTATATCCCTCTTATGGTCTGCATATGATGTACATAAACACAGCCTCACATATACTTCTAAAAATTTAAAAATGGTTGGGGCCACTGAAAGGGCTCAACAATTAACAGCATTGTCTCCTCTTCCAGAGGACCTGGGATCAACTACCAGCAACTATATTGTGGCCCATCTCCAGTTCCAGGCGATCAGACAGACATACATACAGACAGACAGACAAGGATTGCAGGCCTGCCTGGTTTTTCTTTCTTTCTTATACATTTTAAAAATGTTTATTTATTTATATATATATATTTATTAGATATAAGTACACTGTAGCTGTCTTCAGACACTCCAGAAGAGGGTGTCATATTCTGGAGAATCTAAATCCCTCTAATGGTCTGCATATGGTGTACATAAACACAGCCTCACATATATTTCTTAAAATTTGAAGAAGGGTGGGACCACTCTAAAAGCTAAACAATTAACAGCATTGTCTCCTCTTCCAGAGTACCTGGGATCAACTACCAGCAACTATATGGTGGCCCATCTCCAATTCCAGGGGATCAGACAGACAGACATACAGACAGTGATAAGGATGGCAGGCCTGCCTGGTCTTTCTTTCTTTCTTATCCTTTTTAAAAAAATGTTTATTTATATACTTATTTATGTATTTATTAGATATATGTACACTGTAGCTGCTTTCAGACACTCCAGAAGAGGGTGTCAGATTCTGGAGAATCTAAATCCCTCTTATGGTCTTCATATGATGTACATAAACACAGCCTCACATATACTTCTAAAAATTTAAAGAAGGGTGGGGCCACTCTAAAAGCTCAACAATTAACAGCATTGTCTCCTCTTCCAGAGTACCTGGGATCAACTACCAGCAACTATAAGGTGGCCCATCTCCAGTTCCAGGGGTCAGACAGACAGACATACAGACAGTGATAAGGATGGCAGGCCTGCCTGGTCATTCTTTCTTTCTTATCCTTTTCAAAAAAATGTTTATTTATATATTTATTTATGTATTTATTAGATATAAGTACACTGTAGCTGTCTTCAGACACTCCAGAAGAGGGTGTCAGATTCTGGAGAATCTAAATCCCTCTTTTGGTCTGCATATGATGTACATAAACACAGCCTCACATATACTTCTAAAAATTTAAAGATGTGTGGGACCACTGAAAGGGCTCAACAATTAACAGCATTGTCTCCTCTACCAGAGAACCTGGGATCAACTACGAGCAACTATATGGTGGCCCATCTCCCGTTCCAGGGGATCAGGCAGACAAAGAGACAGACAGACAAGGGTGGCAGGCCTCCCTGGCTTTTCTTTCTTTCTTATCCTTTTTAAAAAATGTTTATTTATTTATTTATGTATTAATTAGATATAAGTACACCGTAGCTGTCTTCAGACACTCCAGAAGAGGGTGTCAGATTCTGGAGAATATAAATCCCTCTTATGGTCTGCATATGATGGACATAAACACAGATTCACATACACTTCTAAAAATTTAAGATGGGTGGGCCCACTGAAAGGGCTCAACAATTAACAGCATTGTCTCTTCTTCCAGAGAACCTGGGATCAACTACCAGCAACTATATGGTGGCCCATCTCCAGTTCCAGGGGATCAGACAGATAGACAGACAGAGATAAAAAGGGTAGGTCTGCCTGGTTTTTCTTTCTTTCTTATCCTTTTAAAATAATGTTTATTTATTTATTTATTTATGAATTTATTAGATATAAGTACACTGTAGTTGTCTTTAGACACTCCAGAAGAGGTTGTCAGATTCTGGAGAATCTAAATCCCTCTTATGGTCTGCATATGATGTACATAAACACAGCCTAACATATACTTCTAAAAATTTAAAGACAGGTGGAGCCACTGAAAGGGCTCAACAATTAACAGCATTGTCTCTTCTTCCAGAGAACCTGGGATCAACTAACAACAACTATATGGTGGCCCATCTCCAGTTCCAAGGAATCAGACAGACAGACAGACAGACTGACAGAGGTAAGGATGGAGGCCTGCCTGGTCTTTCTTTCTTTCTTATACTTTTAAAAAAATGTTTATTTATTTATTTATTTATTTATTTATTTATTTATTTATTTATGTATTTATTAGATATAAGTACACTGTAGCTGTCTTCAGACACTCTAGAAGAGGGTGTCATCTTCTGGAGAATGTAAATCCCTCTTATGGTCTGCATATGATGTACATAAACACAGCCTCACATATACTTCTAAAAATTTAAAGATGGGTGGGCCCACTGAAAGGGCTCAACAATTAACACCATTGTCTCCTCTTCCAGAGAACGTGGGATCAACTACCAGCAACTATGTGGTGGCCCATCTCAAGTTGCAGGGCATCAGAGAGACAGACAGACAGACAGAGATAAGGATGGCAGGCCTGCCTGATTTATCTTTCTTTCTTATCTTTTTTAAAAATGTTTATTAATTAATTAATTAATTAATTTATTTATTTATTTATTTATTTATTTATTTATTAGATATAAGTACACTGTAGCTGTCTTCAGACTCTCCAGAAAAGGGTGTCAGATTCTGGAGAATCTATATCCCTCTTATGGTCTGCATATGATGTACATAAACACAGCCTCACATATACTTCTAAAAATTTAAAGATGGGTGGGCCCACTGAAAGGGCTCAACAATTAACACCATTGTCTCCTCTTCCAGAGGACCTGGGATCAACTACCAGCAACTATATTGTGGCCCATCTCCAGTTCCAGGCGATCAGACAGACATACATACATACAGACAGACAAGGATTGCAGGCCTGCCTGGTTTTTCTTTCTTTCTTATACATTTTAAAAATGTTTATTTATTTATATATATATATTTATTAGATATAAGTACACTGTAGCTGTCTTCAGACACTCCAGAAGAGGGTGTCATATTCTGGAGAATCTAAATCCCTCTAATGGTCTGCATATGGTGTACATAAACACAGCCTCACATATATTTCTTAAAATTTGAAGAAGGGTGGGACCACTCTAAAAGCTAAACAATTAACAGCATTGTCTCCTCTTCCAGAGTACCTGGGATCAACTACCAGCAACTATATGGTGGCCCATCTCCAATTCCAGGGGATCAGACAGACAGACATACAGACAGTGATAAGGATGGCAGGCCTGCCTGGTCTTTCTTTCTTTCTTATCCTTTTTAAAAAAATGTTTATTTATATACTTATTTATGTATTTATTAGATATATGTACACTGTAGCTGCTTTCAGACACTCCAGAAGAGGGTGTCAGATTCTGGAGAATCTAAATCCCTCTTATGGTCTTCATATGATGTACATAAACACAGCCTCACATATACTTCTAAAAATTTAAAGAAGGGTGGGGCCACTCTAAAAGCTCAACAATTAACAGCATTGTCTCCTCTTCCAGAGTACCTGGGATCAACTACCAGCAACTATAAGGTGGCCCATCTCCAGTTCCAGGGGTCAGACAGACAGACATACAGACAGTGATAAGGATGGCAGGCCTGCCTGGTCATTCTTTCTTTCTTATCCTTTTCAAAAAAATGTTTATTTATATATTTATTTATGTATTTATTAGATATAAGTACACTGTAGCTGTCTTCAGACACTCCAGAAGAGGGTGTCAGATTCTGGAGAATCTAAATCCCTCTTATGGTCTGCATATGATGTACATAAACACAGCCTCACATATACTTCTAAAATTTTAAAGATGTGTGGGGCCACTGAGAGGGCTCAACAATTAACAGCATTGTCTCCTCTTTCAGAGAACCTGGGATAAACTACCAGCACCTTATGGTGGCCCATCTCCAGTTCCAGTGGATCAGACAGACAGACAGACAGACAGAGAGAGAGACAGAGATAAGAATGGCAGGCCTGACTAGTCTTTCTTTATTTCTTATACTTTTTAAAAAATGTTAATTTATTTATTTGTTTATTTATTTATTTATGTATTTATTAGATATAAGTACACTGTAGCCGTCTTCAGACACTCCAGAAGAGGGTGTCAGATTCTAGAGAATCTAAATCCCTCTTATGGTCTGAATATGATGTACATAAACACAGCCTCACATATACTTCTAAAAATTATAAATAGGTGGGGCCACTGAAAGGACTCAACAATTAACAGCATTGTCTCCTCTTCCAGAGAACCTGGGATCAACTACCAGCACCTAAAAGGTGGCCCATCTCCAGTTCCAGGGGATCAGACAGACAGACAGACAGACAGTGATAAGGATGGCAGGCCTGCCTGGTCTTTCTTTGTTTCTTATCCTTTTTTTAAAAAAAATGTTTATTTATTTATTTATTTATTTATTTATTTATTTATATATTTATTATTAGATATACGTACACTGTAGCTGTTCAGACACTCCAGAAGAGGGTGTCAGATTCTGGAGAATCTAAATCCCTCTTATGGTCTGCATATGATGTACATAAACACAGCCTCACATATACTTCTAAAAATTTAAAGAAGTGTGGGGCCACTCTAAAAGCTCAACAATTAACAGCATTGTCTCCTCTTCCAGAGTACCTGGGATCAACTACCAGCAACTATATGGTGGCCCATCTCCAGTTCCAGGGGATCAGACAGACAGACAGACAGACAGAGATTAGGATGGAGGCCTGCCTGGTCTTTCTTTCTTTCTTATACTTTTAAAAAATGTTTATTTATTTATTTATTTATTTATTTATTTATTTATTTATGTATTTATTATATATAAGTACACTGTAGCTGTCTTCAGACACTCCTGAAGATGGTGTCAGATTCTGGAGAATCTAAATCCCTCTTTTGGTCTGCATATGATGTACATAAACACAGCCTCACATATACTTCTAAAAATTTAAAGATGTGTGGGACCACTGAAAGGGCTCAACATTTAACAGCATTGTCTCCTCTACCAGAGAACCTGGGATCAACTACGAGCAACTATATGGTGGCCCATCTCCCGTTCCAGGGGATCAGGCAGACAAAGAGACAGACAGACAAGGGTGGCAGGCCTCCCTGGCTTTTCTTTCTTTCTTATCCTTTTTAAAAAATGTTTATTTATTTATTTATGTATTTATTAGATATAAGTACACCGTAGCTGTCTTCAGACACTCCAGAAGAGGGTGTCAGATTCTGGAGAATATAAATCCCTCTTATGGTCTGCATATGATGGACATAAACACAGATTCACATACACTTCTAAAAATTTAAGATGGGTGGGCCCACTGAAAGGGCTCAACAATTAACAGCATTGTCTCTTCTTCCAGAGAACCTGGGATCAACTACCAGCAACTATATGGTGGCCCATCTCCAGTTCCAGGGGATCAGACAGATAGACAGACAGAGATAAAAAGGGTAGGTCTGCCTGGTTTTTCTTTCTTTCTTATCCTTTTAAAATAATGTTTATTTATTTATTTATTTATGAATTTATTAGATATAAGTACACTGTAGTTGTCTTTAGACACTCCAGAAGAGGTTGTCAGATTCTGGAGAATCTAAATCCCTCTTATGGTCTGCATATGATGTACATAAACACAGCCTAACATATACTTCTAAAAATTTAAAGACAGGTGGAGCCACTGAAAGGGCTCAACAATTAACAGCATTGTCTCTTCTTCCAGAGAACCTGGGATCAACTAACAACAACTATATGGTGGCCCATCTCCAGTTCCAAGGAATCAGACAGACAGACAGACAGACTGACAGAGGTAAGGATGGAGGCCTGCCTGGTCTTTCTTTCTTTCTTATACTTTTAAAAAAATGTTTATTTATTTATTTATTTATTTATTTATTTATTTATTTATGTATTTATTAGATATAAGTACACTGTAGCTGTCTTCAGACACTCTAGAAGAGGGTGTCATCTTCTGGAGAATGTAAATCCCTCTTATGGTCTGCATATGATGTACATAAACACAGCCTCACATATACTTCTAAAAATTTAAAGATGGGTGGGCCCACTGAAAGGGCTCAACAATTAACACCATTGTCTCCTCTTCCAGAGAACGTGGGATCAACTACCAGCAACTATGTGGTGGCCCATCTCAAGTTGCAGGGCATCAGAGAGACAGACAGACAGACAGAGATAAGGATGGCAGGCCTGCCTGATTTATCTTTCTTTCTTATCTTTTTAAAAAATGTTTATTAATTAATTAATTTATTTATTTATTTATTTATTTATTTATTAGATATAAGTACACTGTAGCTGTCTTCAGACTCTCCAGAAAAGGGTGTCAGATTCTGGAGAATCTATATCCCTCTTATGGTCTGCATATGATGTACATAAACACAGCCTCACATATACTTCTAAAAATTTAAAAATGGTTGGGGCCACTGAAAGGGCTCAACAATTAACAGCATTGTCTCCTCTTCCAGAGGACCTGGGATCAACTACCAGCAACTATATTGTGGCCCATCTCCAGTTCCAGGCGATCAGACAGACATACATACAGACAGACAGACAAGGATTGCAGGCCTGCCTGGTTTTTCTTTCTTTCTTATACATTTTAAAAATGTTTATTTATTTATATATATATATTTATTAGATATAAGTACACTGTAGCTGTCTTCAGACACTCCAGAAGAGGGTGTCAGATTCTGGAGAATCTAAATCCCTCTTTTGGTCTGCATATGATGTACATAAACACAGCCTAACATATACTTCTAAAAATTTAAAGACAGGTGGAGCCACTGAAAGGGCTCAACAATTAACAGCATTGTCTCTTCTTCCAGAGAACCTGGGATCAACTAACAACAACTATATGGTGGCCCATCTCCAGTTCCAAAGAATCAGACAGACAGACAGACAGACTGACAGAGGTAAGGATGGAGGCCTGCCTGGTCTTTCTTTCTTTCTTATACTTTTAAAAAAATGTTTATTTATTTATTTATTTATTTATTTATTTATTTATTTATTTATGTATTTATTAGATATAAGTACACTGTAGCTGTCTTCAGACACTCTAGAAGAGGGTGTCATCTTCTGGAGAATGTAAATCCCTCTTATGGTCTGCATATGATGTACATAAACACAGCCTCACATATACTTCTAAAAATTTAAAGATGGGTGGGCCCACTGAAAGGGCTCAACAATTAACACCATTGTCTCCTCTTCCAGAGAACATGGGATCAACTACCAGCAACTATGTGGTGGCCCATCTCAAGTTGCAGGGCATCAGAGAGACAGACAGACAGACAGAGATAAGGATGGCAGGCCTGCCTGATTTATCTTTCTTTCTTATCTTTTTTAAAAATGTTTATTAATTAATTAATTAATTAATTTATTTATTTATTTATTTATTAGATATAAGTACACTGTAGCTGTCTTCAGACTCTCCAGAAAAGGGTGTCAGATTCTGGAGAATCTATATCCCTCTTATGGTCTGCATATGATGTACATAAACACAGCCTCACATATACTTCTAAAAATTTAAAGATGGTTGGGGCCACTGAAAGGGCTCAACAATTAACAGCATTGTCTCCTCTTCCAGAGGACCTGGGATCAACTACCAGCAACTATATTGTGGCCCATCTCCAGTTCCAGGCGATCAGACAGACATACATACAGACAGACAGACAAGGATTGCAGGCCTGCCTGGTTTTTCTTTCTTTCTTATACATTTTAAAAATGTTTATTTATTTATATATATATATATTTATTAGATATAAGTACACTGTAGCTGTCTTCAGACACTCCAGAAGAGGGTGTCATATTCTGGAGAATCTAAATCCCTCTAATGGTCTGCATATGGTGTACATAAACACAGCCTCACATATATTTCTTAAAATTTGAAGAAGGGTGGGACCACTCTAAAAGCTAAACAATTAACAGCATTGTCTCCTCTTCCAGAGTACCTGGGATCAACTACCAGCAACTATATGGTGGCCCATCTCCAATTCCAGGGGATCAGACAGACAGACATACAGACAGTGATAAGGATGGCAGGCCTGCCTGGTCTTTCTTTCTTTCTTATCCTTTTTAAAAAAATGTTTATTTATATACTTATTTATGTATTTATTAGATATATGTACACTGTAGCTGCTTTCAGACACTCCAGAAGAGGGTGTCAGATTCTGGAGAATCTAAATCCCTCTTATGGTCTTCATATGATGTACATAAACACAGCCTCACATATACTTCTAAAAATTTAAAGAAGGGTGGGGCCACTCTAAAAGCTCAACAATTAACAGCATTGTCTCCTCTTCCAGAGTACCTGGGATCAACTACCAGCAACTATAAGGTGGCCCATCTCCAGTTCCAGGGGTGAGACAGACAGACATACAGACAGTGATAAGGATGGCAGGCCTGCCTGGTCATTCTTTCTTTCTTATCCTTTTCAAAAAAATGTTTATTTATATATTTATTTATGTATTTATTAGATATAAGTACACTGTAGCTGTCTTCAGACACTCCAGAAGAGGGTGTCAGATTCTGGAGAATCTAAATCCCTCTTATGGTCTGCATATGATGTACATAAACACAGCCTCACATATACTTCTAAAAATTTAAAGATGTGTGGGGCCACTGAAAGGGCTCAACAATTAACAGCATTGTCTCCTCTCTCAGAGAACCTGGGATAAACTACCAGCACCTTATGGTGGCCCATCTCCAGTTCCAGTGGATCAGACAGACAGACAGACAGAGAGAGAGACAGAGATAAGAATGGCAGGCCTGCCTAGTCTTTCTTTATTTCTTATACTTTTTAAAAAATGTTAATTAATTTATTTGTTTATTTATTTATTTATGTATTTATTAGATATAAGTACACTGTAGCCGTCTTCAGACACTCCAGAAGAGGGTGTCAGATTCTAGAGAATCTAAATCCCTCTTATGGTCTGAATATGATGTATATAAACACAGCCTCACATATACTTCTAAAAATTATAAATAGGTGGGGCCACTGAAAGGACTCAACAATTAACAGCATTGTCTCCTCTTCCAGAGAACCTGGGATCAACTACCAGCACCTAAAAGGTGGCCCATCTCCAGTTCCAGGGGATCAGACAGACAGACAGACAGACAGTGATAAGGATGGCAGGCCTGCCTGGTCTTTCTTTGTTTCTTATCCTTTTTTTAAAAAAAATGTTTATTTATTTATTTATTTATTTATTTATATATTTATTATTAGATATACGTACACTGTAGCTGTTCAGACACTCCAGAAGAGGGTGTCAGATTCTGGAGAATCTAAATCCCTCTTATGGTCTGCATATGATGTACATAAACACAGCCTCACATATACTTCTAAAAATTTAAAGAAGTGTGGGGCCACTCTAAAAGCTCAACAATTAACAGCATTGTCTCCTCTTCCAGAGTACCTGGGATCAACTACCAGCAACTATATGGTGGCCCATCTCCAGTTCCAGGGGATCAGACAGACAGACAGACAGACAGAGATTAGGATGGAGGCCTGCCTGGTCTTTCTTTCTTTCTTATACTTTTAAAAAATGTTTATTTATTTATTTATTTATTTATTTATTTATTTATTTATTTATGTATTTATTATATATAAGTACACTGTAGCTGTCTTCAGACACTCCTGAAGATGGTGTCAGATTCTGGAGAATCTAAATCCCTCTTTTGGTCTGCATATGATGTACATAAACACAGCCTCACATATACTTCTAAAAATTTAAAGATGTGTGGGACCACTGAAAGGGCTCAACAATTAACAGCATTGTCTCCTCTACCAGAGAACCTGGGATCAACTACGAGCAACTATATGGTGGCCCATCTCCCGTTCCAGGGGATCAGGCAGACAAAGAGACAGACAGACAAGGGTGGCAGGCCTCCCTGGCTTTTCTTTCTTTCTTATCCTTTTTAAAAAATGTTTATTTATTTATTTATGTATTTATTAGATATAAGTACACCGTAGCTGTCTTCAGACACTCCAGAAGAGGGTGTCAGATTCTGGAGAATATAAATCCCTCTTATGGTCTGCATATGATGGACATAAACACAGATTCACATACACTTCTAAAAATTTAAGATGGGTGGGCCCACTGAAAGGGCTCAACAATTAACAGCATTGTCTCTTCTTCCAGAGAACCTGGGATCAACTACCAGCAACTATATGGTGGCCCATCTCCAGTTCCAGGGGATCAGACAGATAGACAGACAGAGATAAAAAGGGTAGGTCTGCCTGGTTTTTCTTTCTTTCTTATCCTTTTAAAATAATGTTTATTTATTTATTTATTTATGAATTTATTAGATATAAGTACACTGTAGTTGTCTTTAGACACTCCAGAAGAGGTTGTCAGATTCTGGAGAATCTAAATCCCTCTTATGGTCTGCATATGATGTACATAAACACAGCCTAACATATACTTCTAAAAATTTAAAGACAGGTGGAGCCACTGAAAGGGCTCAACAATTAACAGCATTGTCTCTTCTTCCAGAGAACCTGGGATCAACTAACAACAACTATATGGTGGCCCATCTCCAGTTCCAAGGAATCAGACAGACAGACAGACAGACTGACAGAGGTAAGGATGGAGGCCTGCCTGGTCTTTCTTTCTTTCTTATACTTTTAAAAAAATGTTTATTTATTTATTTATTTATTTATTTATTTATGTATTTATTAGATATAAGTACACTGAAGCTGTCTTCAGACACTCTAGAAGAGGGTGTCATCTTCTGGAGAATGTAAATCCCTCTTATGGTCTGCATATGATGTACATAAACACAGCCTCACATATACTTCTAAAAATTTAAAGATGGGTGGGCCCACTGAAAGGGCTCAACAATTAACACCATTGTCTCCTCTTCCAGAGAACGTGGGATCAACTACCAGCAACTATGTGGTGGCCCATCTCAAGTTGCAGGGCATCAGAGAGACAGACAGACAGACAGAGATAAGGATGGCAGGCCTGCCTGATTTATCTTTCTTTCTTATCTTTTTTAAAAATGTTTATTAATTAATTAATTTATTAATTTATTAATTTATTTATTTATTAGATATAAGTACACTGTAGCTGTCTTCAGACTCTCCAGAAAAGGGTGTCAGATTCTAGAGAATCTATATCCCTCTTATGGTCTGCATATGATGTACATAAACACAGCCTCACATATACTTCTAAAAATTTAAAGATGGTTGGGGCCACTGAAAGGGCTCAACAATTAACAGCATTGTCTCCTCTTCCAGAGGACCTGGGATCAACTACCAGCAACTATATTGTGGCCCATCTCCAGTTCCAGGCGATCAGACAGACATACATACAGACAGACAGACAAGGATTGCAGGCCTGCCTGGTTTTTCTTTCTTTCTTATACATTTTAAAAATGTTTATTTATTTATATATATATATTTATTAGATATAAGTACACTGTAGCTGTCTTCAGACACTCCAGAAGAGGGTGTCATATTCTGGAGAATCTAAATCCCTCTAATGGTCTGCATATGATGTACATAAACACAGCCTCACATATATTTCTAAAAATTTGAAGAAGGGTGGGACCACTCTAAAAGCTAAACAATTAACAGCATTGTCTCCTCTTCCAGAGTACCTGGGATCAACTACCAGCAACTATATGGTGGCCCATCTCCAATTCCAGGGGATCAGACAGACAGACATACAGACAGTGATAAGGATGGCAGGCCTGCCTGGTCTTTCTTTCTTTCTTATCCTATTTAAAAAAATGTTTATTTATATACTTATTTATGTATTTATTAGATATATGTACACTGTAGCTGCTTTCAGACACTCCAGAAGAGGGTGTCAGATTCTGGAGAATCTAAATCCCTCTTATGGTCTGCATATGATGTACATAAACACAGCCTCACATATACTTCTAAAAATTTAAAGAAGGGTGGGGCCACTCTAAAAGCTCACCAATTAACAGCATTGTCTCCTCTTCCAGAGTACCTGGGATCAACTACCAGCAAATATAAGGTGGCCCATCTCCAGTTCCAGGAGTCAGACAGACAGACATACAGACAGTGATAAGGATGGCAGGCCTGCCTGGTCATTCTTTCTTACTTATCCTTTTCAAAAAAATGTTTATTTATATATTTATTTATGTATTTATTAGATATAAGTACACTGTAGCTGTCTTCAGACACTCCAGAAGAGGGTGTCAGATTCTGGAGAATCTAAATCCCTCTTATGGTCTGCATATGATGTACATAAACACAGCCTCACATATACTTCTAAAATTTTAAAGATGTGTGGGGCCACTGAGAGGGCTCAACAATTAACAGCATTGTCTCCTCTTTTAGAGAACCTGGGATAAACTACCAGCACCTTATGGTGGCCCATCTCCAGTTCCAGTGGATCAGACAGACAGACAGACAGACAGAGAGACAGAGATAAGGATGGCAGGCCTGCCTGGTCTTTCTTTATTTCTTATACTTTTTAAAAAATGTTAATTTATTTATTTGTTTATTTATTTATTTATGTATTTATTAGATATAAGTACACTGTAGCCGTCTTCAGACACTCCAGAAGAGGGTGTCAGATTCTAGAGAATCTAAATCCCTCTTATGGTCTGAATATGATGTACATAAACACAGCCTCACATATACTTCTAAAAATTATAAATAGGTGGGGCCACTGAAAGGACTCAACAATTAACAGCATTGTCTCCTCTTCCAGAGAACCTGGGATCAACTACCAGCACCTAAAAGGTGGCCCATCTCCAGTTCCAGGGGTTCAGACAGACAGACAGACAGACAGTGATAAGGATGGCAGGCCTGCCTGGTCTTTCTTTGTTTCTTATCCTTTTTTAAAAAAAATGTTTATTTATTTATTTATTTATTTATTTATTTATTTATTTATATATTTATTATTAGATATACGTACACTGTAGCTGTTCAGACACTCCAGAAGAGGGTGTCAGATTCTGGAGAATCTAAATCCCTCTTATGGTCTGCATATGATGTACATAAACACAGCCTCACATATACTTCTAAAAATTTAAAGAAGTGTGGGGCCACTCTAAAAGCTCAACAATTAACAGCATTGTCTCCTCTTCCAGAGTACCTGGAATCAACTACCAGCAACTATATGGTGGCCCATCTCCAGTTCCAGGGGATCAGACAGAGAGACATACAGACAGTGATAAGGATGGCAGGCCTGCCTGGTCTTTCTTTCTGTCTTATCCTTTTTAAAAAAATGTTTATTTATATATTTATTTATGTATTTATTAGATATATGTACACTGTAGCTGCTTTCAGACACTCCAGAAGAGGGTGTCATATTCTTGAGAATCTAAATCCCTCTTATGGTCTGCATATGATGTACATAAACACAGCCTCGCATATACTTCAAAAAATTTAAAGATGTGTGGGGCCACTGAGAGGGCTCAACAATTAACAGCATTGTCTCCTCTTTCAGAGAACCTGGGATAAACTACCAGCACCTTATGGTGGCCCATCTCCAGTTCCAGGGGATCAGACAGACAGACAGATAGACAGAAAGACAGAGATAAGGATGGCAGGCCTGCCTGGTCTTTCTTTATATCTTATACTTTTTAAAATATGTTTATTTATTTATTTATTTATTTATTTATTTATTTATTTATTTATTAGATATAAGTACACTGTAGCGGTCTTCAGACACTCCATAAGAGGGTGTCATATTCTAGAGAATCTAAATCCCTCTTATGGTCTGAATATGATGTACATAAACACAGCCTCACATATACTTCTAAAAATTATAAATAGGTGGGGCCACTGAAAGGACTCAACAATTAACAGCATTGTCTCCTCTTTCAGAGAACCTGGGATAAACTACCAGCACCTTATGGTGGCCCATCCCCAGTTCCAGTGGATCAGACAGACAGACAGACAGACAGAGAGACAGAGATGAGGATGGCATGCCTGCCTGGACTTTCTTTATTTCTTATCCTTTTTTTAAAAAAATGTTTGTTTATTTATTTTATTTATTTATTTATTATTAGATATAATTACACTGTAGCTGTTCAGACACTCCAGAAGAGGGTGTCAGATTCTGGAGAATCTAAATCCCTCTTATGGTCTGCATATGATGTACATAAACACAGCCTCACATATACTTCTAAAAATTTAAAGAAGGGTGGGGCCACTCTAAAAGCTCAACAATTAACAGCATTGTCTCCTCTTCCAGAGTACCTGGGATCAACTACCAGCAACTATATGGTGGCCCATCTCCAGTTCCAGGGGATCAGACAGACAGACATACAGAAAGTGATAAGGATGGCAGGCCTGCCTGGTCTTTCTTTTTGTCTTATCCTTTTTAAAAAAATGTTTATTTATATATTTATTTATGTATTTATTAAATATATGTACACTGTAGCTGCTTTCAGACACTCCAGAAGAGGGTGTCAGATTCTGGAGAATCTAAATCCCTCTTATGGTCTGCATATGATGTACATAAACACAGCCTCGCATATGCTTCTAAAAATTTAAAGATGTGTGGGGCCACTGAGAGGGCTCAACAATTAACAGCATTGTCTCCTCTTTCAGAGAACCTGGGATAAACTACCAGCACCTTATGGTGGCCCATCCCCAGTTCCAGTGGATCAGACAGACAGACAGACAGACAGAGAGACAGAGATGAGGATGGCAGGCCTGCCTGGTCTTTCTTTATTTCTTATACATTTTAAAAACTGTTTATTTATTTATTTATTTATTTATTTATTTATTTATTTACTTATTTATTTATTTATGTATTTATTAGATATAAGTACACTGTAGCCGTCTTCAGACACTCCAGAAGAGGGTGTCAGATTCTAGAGAATCTATATCCCTCTTATGGTCTGAATATGATGTACATAAACACAGCCTCACATATACTTCTAAAAATTATAAATAGGTGGGGCCAATGAAATGACTCAACAATTAACAGCATTGGCTCCTCTTCCAGAGAACCTGGGATCAACTACCAGCACCTAAAAGGTGGCCCATCTCCAGTTCCAGGGGATCAGACAGACAGACAGACAGACAGACAGTGATAAGGATGGCAGGCCTGCCTGGTCTTTCTTTCTTTCTTATCCTTTTTTTAAAAAAATGTTTGTTTATTTATTTATTTATTTATTTATTTATTTATTTATTTATTTATTTATTTATTTATTATTAGATATAAGTACACTGTAGCTGTTCAGACACTCCAGAAGAGGGTGTCAGATTCTGGAGAATCTAAATCCCTCTTATGGTCTGCATATGATGTACATAAACACAGCCTCACATATACTTCTAAAAATTTAGAAGGGTGGGGCCACTCTAAAAGCTCAACAATTAACAGCATTGTCTCCTCTTCCAGAGTACCAGGGATCAACTACCAGCAACTATATGGTGGCCCATCTCCAGTTCCAGGGGATCAGACAGACAGACATACAGACAGTGATAAGGATGGCAGGCCTGCCTGGTCTTTCTTTCTTTCTTATCCTTTTTAAAAAAATGTTTATTTATATATTTATTTATGTATTTATTAGATATAAGTACACTGTAGCTGTCTTCAGACACTCCAGAAGAGGGTGTCAGATTCTGGAGAATCTAAATCCCTTTTATGGTCTGCATATGATGTACATAAACACAGCCTCACATATACTTCTAAAAATTTAAAGACGTGTGGGGCCACTGAGAGGGCTCAACAATTAACAGCATTGTCTCCTCTTTCAGAGAACCTGGGATAAACTACCAGCACCTTATGGTGGCCCATCTCCAGTTCCAGTGGATCAGACAGACAGACAGACAGAGAGACAGAGATATGGATGGCAGGCCTGACTGGTCTTTCTTTATTTCTTATACTTTTTAAAAAATGTTTATTTATTCTTTTATTTATTTATTTATTTATGTATTTATTAGATATAAGTACACTGTAGCCGTCTTCAGACACTCCAGAAGAGGGTGTCAGATTCTGGAGAATCTAAATCCCTCTTATGGTCTGCATATGATGTACATAAACACAGCCTCACATATACTACTAAAAATTTAACGATGGGTGGGGCCACTGAAATCGCTCAACAATTAACAGCATTGTCTCCTCTTCCAGAGAACCTGGGATCAACTACCAGCACCTATATGGTGGCCCATCTCCAGTTCCAGGGGATCAGAACGACTGATAGACAGACAGACAGAGATAGGGATGGTAGGCCTGCCTGGTCTTTATTTTTTTTCTTATCCGGTTTAAATAATGTTTGTTTATTTATTTATTTATTTATTTATTTATTTATTTATTATATAAGTACACTGTAGCTGTCTTCAGACACTCCAGAAGAGGGTGTCAGATTCTGGAGTATCTAAATCCCTCTTATGGTCTGCATATGATGTACATAAACACAGACTCACATATACTTCTAAAAATTTAAAGATGGGTAGGGCCACTGATAGGGCTCAACAATTAAGAGCATTGTCTCCTCTTCCAGAGAACCTTGGATCAACTACCAGCAACTATATGGTGGCCCATCTCCAGTACCCGGGGATCAGATAGACAGACAGACAGACAGGCAGAGATATGAATGGCAGGCCTGCCTGGTCTTTCTTTCTTTCTTATCCTTTTTAAAAAATGTTTATTTATTTATTTATTTATTTATTTATTTATTTATTAGATATAAGTACACTGTAGCCGTATTCAGACACTCCAGAAGAGGGTGTCAGATTCTAGAGAATCTAAATCCCTCTTATGGTCTGAATATGATGTACATAAACACAGCCTCACATATACTTCTAAAAATTATAAATAGGTGGGGCCACTGAAAGCACTCAACAATTAACAGCATTGTCTCCTCTTCCAGAGAACCTGGGATCAACTACCAGCACCTAAAAGGTGGCCCATCTCCAGTTCCAGGGGATCAAACAGACAGAGAGAAAGACAGTGATAAGGATGGCAGGCCTGCCTGGTCTTTCATTCTTATCCTTTTTTTAAAAAAATGTTTATTTATTTATTTATTTATTTATTTATTTATTATTAGATATAAGTACACTGTAGCTGTTCTGACACTCCAGAAGAGGGTGTCATATTCTTGAGAATCTAAATCCCACTTATGGTATGCATATGATGTACATAAACACAGCCTCACATATACTTCTAAAAATTTAAAGAAGGGTGGGGCCACTCTAAAAGCTCAACAATTAACAGCATTGTCTCCTCTTCCAGAGTACCTGGGATCAATTACCAGCAACTATATGGTGGCCCATCTCCAGTTCCAGGGGATCAGACAGAGTGACATACAGACAGTGATAAGGATGGCAGGCCTGCCTGGTCTTTCTTTCTTTCTTATCCTTTTAAAAAAATGTTTATTTATATATTTATGTATGTATTTATTATATATATGTACACTGTAGCTGTCTTCAGACACTCCAGAAGAGGGTGTCAGATTCTGGAGAATCTAAATCCCTCTTATGGTCTGCATATTCGGTACATAAACACAGCCTCGCATATACTTCTAAAAATTTAAAGATGTGTGGGGCCACTGAGAGGGCTCAACAATTAACAGCATTGTCTCCTCTTTCAGAGAACCTGGGATAAACTACCAGCACCTTATGGTGGCCCATCTCCAGTTCCAGTGGATCAGACAGACAGACAGACAGACAGAGAGACAGAGATAAGGATGGCAGGCCTGCCTGGTCTTTCTTTATTTCTTATACTTTTTAAAAATTGTTTATTTATTTATTTATTTATTTATTTATTTATTTATGTATTTATTAGATATAAGTACACTGTAGCCGTCTTCAGACACTCCAGAAGAGGGTGTCAGATTCTAGAGAATCTAAATCCCTCTTATGGTCTGAATATGATGTACATAAACACAGCCTCACATATACGTCTAAAAATTATAAATAGGTGGGGCCACTGAAAGGACTCAACAATTAACAGCATTGTCTCCTCTTCCAGAGAACCTGGGATCAACTAACAACACCTAAAATGTGGCCCATCTCCAGTTCCAGGGGATCAGACAGACAGACAGACAGACAGTGATAAGGATGGTAGGCCTGCCTGGTCTTTCTTTCTTTCTTATCCTTTTTTTAAAAAAATGTTTATTTATTTATTTATTTATTTATTTATTTATTTATTATTAGATATAAGTACACTGTAACTGTTCAGACACTCCAGAAGAGTGTGCCAGATTCTGGAGAATCTAAATCCCTCTTACAGTCTGCATATGATGTACATAAACACAGCCTCACATATACTTCTAAAATTTAAAGATGGGTGGGCCCACTGAAAGGGCTCAACAATTAACACCATTGTCTCCTCTTCCAGAGAACGTGGGATCAACTACCAGCAACTATGTGGTGGCCCATCTCAAGTTGCAGGGGATCAGACAGACAGACAGACAGACAGAGATAAGGATGGCAGGCCTGCCTGATTTTTCTTTCTTTCTTATACTTTTTAAAATTGTTTATTTATTTATTTATTCATTAATTAATTTATTAATTTATTTATTTATTTATTTATGTATTTATTAGATATAAGTACACTGTAGCTGTCTTCAGACTCTCCAGAAGAGGGTGTCAGATTCTGGATAATCTATATCCCTCTTATGGTCTGCATATGATGTACATAAACACAGCCTCACATATACTTCTAAAAATTTAAAGATGGTTGGGGCCACTGAAAGGGCTCAAAAATTAACAGCATTGTCTCCTCTTCCAGAGGACCTGGGATCAACTACCAGCACCTATATTGTGGCCCATCTCCAGTTTCAGGGGATCAGACAGACATACATACAGACAGACAGACAAGGATTGCAGGCCTGCCTGGTTTTTCTTTCTTCTTATACATTTTTAAAATGTTTATTTATTTATATATATATTTATTAGATATAAGTACACTGTAGCTGTCTTCAGAGACTTCAGAAGAGGTTGTCATATTCTGGAAAATCTAAATCCCTCATATGGACTGCATATGATGTACATAAACACAGCCTCACATATACTTCTAAAAATTTAAAGAAGGGTGGGGCCACTCTAAAAGCTCAACAATTAACAGCATTGTCTCCTCTTCCAGAGTACCTGGGATCAACTACCAGCAACTATATGGTGGTCCATCTCCAGTTCCAAGGGATAAGACAGACAGACATACAGACAGTGATAAGGATGGCAGGCCTGCCTGGTCTTTCTTTCTTTCTTATCCTTTTTAAAAAAATGTTTATTTATTTATTTATTTATTTATTTATTTATTTATTTATTTATTTATGTATTTATTAGATATAAGTACACTGTAGCTGTCTTCAGACACTCCAGAAGAGGGTGTCAGATTCTGGAGAATCTAAATCCCTCTTATGGTCTGCATATGATGTACATAAACAGAGCCTCATATATACTTCTAAAAATTTAAAGTTGTGTGGGGCCACTGAGAGGGCTCAACAATTAACAGCATTGTCTCCTCTTTCAGAGAACCTGGGATAAACTACCAGCACCTTATGGTGGCCCATCTCCAGTTCCAGTGGATCAGACAGACAGACAGACAGACAGAGGGACAGAGATAAGGATGGCAGGCCTGCCTGGTCTTTCTTTATTTCTTATACTTTTTAAAAATTGTTTATTTATTTATTTATTTATTTATTTATTTATTTATTTATTTATGTATTTATTAGATATAAGTACACTGTAGCCGTCTTCAGACACTCCAGAAGAGGGTGTCAGATTCTAGAGAATCTAAATCCCTCTTATGGTCTGAATATGATGTACATAAACACAGCCTCACATATACGTCTAAAAATTATAAATAGGTGGGGCCACTGAAAGGACTCAACAATTAACAGCATTGTCTCCTCTTCCAGAGAACCTGGGATCAACAAACAACACCTAAAATGTGGCCCATCTCCAGTTCCAGGGGATCAGACAGACAGACAGACAGACAGTGATAAGGATGGTAGGCCTGCCTGGTCTTTCTTTCTTTCTTATCCTTTTTTTAAAAAAATGTTTATTTATTTATTTACTTATTTATTTATTTATTTATTTATTATTAGATATAAGTACACTGTAGCTGTTCAGACACTCCAGAAGAGTGTGCCAGATTCTGGAGAATCTAAATCCCTCTTACAGTCTGCATATGATGTACATAAACACAGCCTCACATATACTTCTAAAAATTTAAAGATGGGTGGGCCCACTGAAAGGGCTCAACAATTAACACCATTGTCTCCTCTTCCAGAGAACGTGGGATCAACTACCAGCAACTATGTGGTGGCCCATCTCAAGTTGCAGGGGATCAGACAGACAGACAGACAGACAGAGATAAGGATGGCAGGCCTGCCTGATTTTTCTTTCTTTCTTATCCTTTTTAAAATTGTTTATTTATTTATTTATTCATTAATTAATTTATTTATTTATTTATTTATTTATTTATTTATTTATGTATTTATTAGATATAAGTACACTGTAGCTGTCTTCAGACTCTCCAGAAGAGGGTGTCAGATTCTGGATAATCTATATCCCTCTTATGGTCTGCATATGATGTACATAAACATAGCCTCACATATACTTCTAAAAATTTAAAGATGGTTGGGGCCACTGAAAGGGCTCAACAATTAACAGCATTGTCTCCTCTTCCAGAGGACCTGGGATCAACTACGAGCACCTATATTGTGGCCCATCTCCAGTTTCAGGGGATCAGACAGACATACATACAGAGAGACAGACAAGGATTGCAGGCCTGCCTGGTTTTTCTTTCTTCTTATACATTTTAAAAATGTTTATTTATTTATATATATATTTATTAGATATAAGTACACTGTAGCTGTCTTCAGAGACTTCAGAAGAGGTTGTCATATTCTGGAGAATCTAAATCCCTCTTATGGACTGCATATGATGTACATAAACACAGCCTCACATATACTTCTAAAAATTTAAAGAAGGGTGGGGCCACTCTAAAAGCTCAACAATTAACAGCATTGTCTCCTCTTCCAGAGTACCTGGGATCAACTACCAGCAACTATATGGTGGTCAATCTCCAGTTCCAAGGGATAAGACAGACAGACATACAGACAGTGATAAGGATGGCAGGCCTGCCTGGTCTTTCTTTCTTTCTTTCTTATCCTTTTTAAAAAAATGTTTATTTATTTATTTATTTATGTATTTATTAGATATAAGTACACTGTAGCTGTCTTCAGACACTCCAGAAGAGGGTGTCAGATTCTGGAGAATCTAAATCCCTCTTATGGTCTGCATATGATGTACATAAACAGAGCCTCATATATACTTCTAAAAATTTAAAGATGTGTGGGGCCACTGAGAGGGCTCAACAATTAACAGCATTGTCTCCTCTTTCAGAGAACCTGGGATAAACTACCAGCACCTTATGGTGGCCCATCTCCAGTTCCAGTGGATCAGACAGACAGACAGACAGACAGAGAGACAGAGATAAGGATGGCAGGTCTGCCTGGTCTTTCTTTATTTCTTATACTTTTTAAAAAATGTTTATTTATTTATTTATTTATTTATTTATGTATTTATTAGATATAAGTACATTGTAGCCGTCTTCAGACACTCCAGAAGAGGGTGTCAGATTCTAGAGAATCTAAATCCCTCTTATGGTCTGAATATGATGTACATAAACACAGCCTCACATATACGTCTAAAAATTATAAATAGGAGGGGCCACTGAAAGCACTCAACAATTAACAGCATTGTCTCCTCTTCCAGAGAACCTGGGATCAACTACCAGCACCTAAAAGGTGGCCCATCTCCAGTTCCAGGGGATCAGACAGACAGAGAGACAGACAGTGATAAGGATGGCAGGCCTGCCTGGTCTTTCTTTCTTATCCTTTTTTTAAAAAAATGTTTATTTATTTATTTATTTATTTATTTATTTATTTATTTATTTATTTATTTATTATTAGACATAAGTACACTGTAGCTGTTCAGACACTCCAGAAGAGGGTGTCATATTCTGGAGAATCTAAATCCCACTTATGGTATGCATATGATGTACATAAACCCAGCCTCACATATACTTCTAAAAATTTAAAGAAGGGTGGGGCCACTCTAAAAGCTCAACAATTAACAGCATTGTCTCCTCTTCCAGAGTACCTAGGATCAACTACCAGCAACTATATGGTGGCCCATCTCCAGTTCCAGGGGATCAGACAGAGTGACATACAGACAGTGATAAGGATGGCAGGCCTGCCTGGTCTTTCTTTCTTTCTTATCCTTTTTAAAAAAATGTTTATTTATATAATTATTTATGTATTTATTAGATATATGTACACTGTAGCTGCTTTCAGACACTCCAGAAGAGGGTGTCAGATTCTGGAGAATCTAAATCCCTGTTATGGTCTGCATATGATGTACATAAACACAGCCTCGCATATACTTCTAAAAATTTAAAGATGTGTGGGGCCACTGAGAGGGCTCAACAATTAACAGCATTGTCTCCTCTTTCAGAGAACCTGGGATAAACTACCAGCACCTTACGGTGGCTCATCTCCAGTTCCAGTGGATCAGACAGACAGACAGACAGACAGAGAGACAGAGATAAGGATGGCAGGCCTGCCTGGTCTTTGTTTATTTCTTATACTTTTTAAAAATTGTATATTTATTTATTTATTTATTTATTTATTTATTTATTTATTTATTTTTTTAGTAGATATAAGTACACTGTAGCCGTCTTCAGACACTCCAGAAGAGGTTGTCAGATTCTAGAGAATCTAAATCCCTCTTATGGTCTGAATATGATGTACATAAACACAGCCTCACATATACGTCTAAAAATTATAAATAGGTGGGGCCACTGAAAGGACTCAACAATTAACAGCATTGTCTCTTCTTCCAGAGAACCTGGGATCAACTACCAGCACCTAAAAGGTGGCCCATCTACAGTTCCAGGGGATCAGACAGACAGACAGACAGACAGTGATAAGGATGGCAGGCCTGCCTGGTCTTTCTTTCTTTCTTATCCTTTTTTAAAAAAAATGTTCGTTTATTTATTCATTTATTTATTTATTTATTTATTTATTAGCTATAAGTACACTGTAGCTGTTCAGACACTCCAGAAGAGGGTGTCAGATTCTGGAGAATCTAAATCCCTCTTATGGTCTGCATATGATGTACATAAACACAGCCTCACATATACTTCCAAAAATTTAAAGAAGGGTGGGGCCACTCTAAAAGCTCAACAATTAACAGCATTGTCTCCTCTTCCAGAGTACCTGGGATCAACTACCAGCAACTATATGGTGGCCCATCTCCAGTTCCAGGGAATCAGACAGACAGACATACAGACAGTGATAAGGATGGCAGGCCTGCCTGGTCTTTCTTTCTTTCTTATCCTTTTAAAAAAATGTTTATTTATACATTTATGTATGTATTTATTGGATATATGTACACTGTAGCTGTCTTCAGACACTCCAGAAGAGGGTGTCAGATTCTGGAGAATCTAAATCCCTCTTATGGTCTGCATATTCGGTACATAAACACAGCCTCGCATATACTTCTAAAAATTTAAAGATATGTGGGGCCACTGAGAGGGCTCAACAATTAACAGCATTGTCTCCTCTTTCAGAGAACCTGGGATAAACTACCAGCACCTTATGGTAGCCCATCTCCAGTTCCAGTGGATCAGACAGACAGACAGACAGACAGAGAGACAGAGATAAGGATGGCAGGCCTGCCTGGTCTTTCTTTATTTCTTATACTTTTTAAAAATTGTTTATTTATTTATTTATTTATTTATTTATTTATTTATTTATTTATTAGATATAAGTACACTGTAGCCGTCTTCAGACACTCCACAAGAGGGTGTCAGATTCTAGAGAATCTAAATCCCTCTTATGGTCTGAATATGATGTACATAAACACAGCCTCACATATACGTCTAAAAATTATAAATAGGTGGGGCCACTGAAAGGACTCAACAATTAACAGCATTGTCTCCTCTTCCAGAGAACCTGGGATCAACTACCAGCACCTAAAAGGTGGCCCATCTCCAGTTCCTGGGGATCAGACAGACAGACAGACAGACAGTGATAAGGATGGCAGGCCTGCCTGGTCTTTGTTTCTTTCTTATCCTTTTTTTAAAAAAATGTTTGTTTATTTATTTATTTATTTATTTATTTATTTATTTATTTATTTATTATTAGATATAAGTACACTGTAGCTGTTCAGACACTCCAGAAGAGGGTGTCAGATTCTGGAGAATCTAAATCCCTCTTATGGTCTGCATATGATGTACATAAACACAGCCTCACATATACTTCTAAAAATTTAAAGATGGGTGGGCCCACTGAAAGGGCTCAACAATTAACACCATTGTCTCCTCTTCCAGAGAACGTGGGATCAACTACCAGCAACTATGTGGTGGCCCATCTCAAGTTGCAGGGGATCAGACAGACAGACAGACAGACAGAGATAAGGATGGCAGGCCTGCCTGATTTTTCTTTCTTTCTTATCCTTTTAAAAATTGTTTATTAATTAATTAATTAATTAATTAATTAATTAATTTATTAGATATAAGTACACTGTAGCTGTCTTCAGACTCTCCAGAAGAGGGTGTCAGATTCTGGATAATCTATATCCCTCTTATGGTCTGCATATGATGTACATAAACACAGCCTCACATATACTTCTAAAAATTTAAAGATGGTTGGGGCCACTGAAAGGGCTCAACAATTAACAGCATTGTCTCCTCTTTCAGAGAACCTGGGATAAACTACCAGCACCTTATGGTGGCCCATCTCCAGTTCCAGTGGATCAGACAGACAGACAGACAGACAGAGAGACAGAGATAAGGATGGCAGGCCTGCCTGGTCTTTCTTTATTTCTTATACTTTTTAAAAAATGTTTATTTATTTATTTATTTATTTATTTATTAGATATAAGTACACTGTAGCCGTCTTCAGACACTCCAGCAGAGGGTGACAGATTCTAGAGAATCTAAATCCCTCTTATGGTCTGAATATGATGTACATAAACACAGCATCACATATACTTCTAAAAATTAAAAATGGGTGGGGCCACTGAAAGGGCTCAACAATTAACAGCATTGTCTCCTCTTCCAGAGAACCTGGGATCAACTACCAGCAACTATATGGTGGCACATCTCCAGTTCCAGGGGATCAGACAGACAGACAGACAGACAGAGATTAGGATGGCAGGCCTGCCTGGTCTTTCTTTCTTTCTTATCCTTTTAAAATAATGTTTATGTATTTATTTAAATTTATTTATATATGTATTTATTAGATATAAGTACACTGTAGTTGTCTTCAGACACTCCAGAAGAGGGTGTCAGATTCTGGAAATCTAAATCCCTCTTATGGTCTGCATATGATGTACATAAACACAGCCTAACATATACTTCTAAAAATTTAAAGATAGGTGGAGCCACTGAAAGGGATCAACAATTAACAGCATTGTCTCCTCTTCCAGAGAACCTGGGATCAACTAACAGCAACTATATGGTGGCCCATCTCCAGTTCCAACGGATCAGACAGACTGACAGACAGACAGACTGACAGAAATAAGGATGGCAGGCCTGCCTGGTCTTTCTTTCTTTCTTATCCTTTTTAAAAAATGTTTATTTATTTATTTGTTTATTAGATATAAGTACACTGTAGCCGTCTTCAGACACTCCAGAAGAAGGTGTCAGATTCTGGAGAATCTAAATCCCTCTTATGGTCTGCATATGATGTACATAAACACAGCCTCACATTTACTTCTTAAAATTTAAAGGTGGGGGGGGGCACTGAAAGGGCTCAGCAATTAACAGCATTGTCTCCTCTTACAGAGAACCTGGGATCAACTACCTGCAACTATATGGTGGCCCATCTCCACTCCCAGGGGATCAGACAGACAGACAAGGATAAGGATGGCAGGCCTGCATTGTCTTTCTTTCTTTCTTATCCTTTTTAAAAAATTTTTATTTATTTATGTATATATTAGATATAAGTACACTGTAGCTGTCTTCAGACACTCCAGAAGAGGGTGTCAGATTCTGGAGAATCTAAATCCCTATTAAGGTCTGCATATGATGTACATAAACACAGCCTCACATATACTACTAAAAATGTAACGATGGGTGGGGCCACTGAAAGCGCTCAACAATTAACAGCATTGTCTCCTCTTCCAGAGGTCCTGGGATCAACTACCAGCACCTATATGGTGGCCCATCTCTAGTTCCAGGGGATCAGAACGACAGACAGAGAGACAGACAGAGATAAGGATGGTAGGCCTGCCTGGTCTTTCTTTTTTTCTTATCCGGTTTAAATAATGTTTATTTATTTATTTATTTATTTATGTATGTATTTATTAGATATAAGTACACTGTAGCTGTCTTCAGACACTCCAGAAGAGGGTGTCAGATTCTGATGAATCTAAATCCCTCTTCTAGTCTGCATATGATGTACATAAACACAGCCTCACATACACTTCTAAAAATTTAAAGATGGGTAGGGCCACTGATAGGGCTCAACAATTAACAGCATTGTCTCCTCTTCCAGAGATCCTGGGATCAACTACCAGCAACTATATGGTAGCCCATCTCCAGTTCCAGGGGATCAGACAGACAGACAGACAGACAGAGGTAAGGATGGCAGGCCTGCCTGGTCTTACTTTCTTTCTTATCCCTTTTAAAAAATGTTTATTTATTTATTTATTTATTTATTTATTTATTTATTTATGTATTTATTATATATAAGTACACTGTAGCTGTCTTCAGACACTCCAGTAGAGGGTGTCAGATTCTGGAGAATATAAATCCTCTTATAATCTGAATATGATGTACATAAACACAGCCTCACATATACTTCTAAATATTTAAAGAAGTGTGGGGCCACTGAAAGGGCTCAACAATTAAGAGCATTGTCTCCTCTTCCAGAGAACCTTGGATCAACTACCAGCAACTATATGGTGGCCCATCTCCAGTTCCCGGGGATCAGATAGACAGACAGACAGACAGGCAGAGATATGGATGGCAGGCCTGCCTGGTCTTACTTTCTTTCTTATCCTTTTTAAAAAATGTTTATTTATTTATTTATTTATTTATTTATTTATGTATTTATTAGATATAAGTACACTGTAGCCGTCTTCAGACACTCCATAAGAGGGTGACAGATTCTAGAGCATCTAAATCCCTCTTATGGTCTGAATATGATGTACATAAACACAGCATCACATATACTTCTAAAAATTAAAAATGGGTGGGGCCACTGAAAGGGCTCAACAATTAACAGCATTGTCTCCTCTTCCAGAGAACCTGGGATCAACTACCAGCAACTATATGGTGGCACATCTCCAGTTCCAGGGGATCAGACAGACAGACAGACAGACAGAGATTAGGATGGCAGGCCTGCCTGGTCTTTCTTTCTTTCTTATCCTTTTAAAATAATGTTTATGTATTTATTTATATTTATTTATATATGTATTTATTAGATATAAGTACACTATAGTTGTCTTCAGACACTCCAGAAGAGGGTGTCAGATTCTGGAGAATCTAAATCCCTCTTATGGTCTGCATATGATGTACATAAACACAGCCTAACATATACTTCTAAAAATTTAAAGATAAGTGGAGCCACTGAAAGGGATCAACAATTAACAGCATTGTCTCCTCTTTCAGAGAACCTGGGATCAACTACCTGCAACTATATGGTGGCCCATCTCCACTCCCAGGGGATCAGACAGACAGACAGACAGACAAGGATAAGTATGGCATGCCTGCATGGTCTTTCTTTCTTTCTTATCCTTTTAAAAAAATTGTATTTATTTATGTATTTATTAGATATAAGTACACTGTAGCTGTCTTCAGACACTCCAAAAGAGGGTGTCAGATTCTGATGAATCTAAATCCCTCTTCTGGTCTGCATATGATGTACATAAACACAGCCTCACATACACTATTAAAAATTTAAAGATGGGTAGGGCCACTGATAGGGCTCAACAATTAACCGCATTGTCTCCTCTTCCAGAGAACCTGGGATCAACTACCAGCAACTATATGGTAGCCCATCTCCAGTTCCAGGGGATCAGACAGACAGACAGACAGACAGAGATAAGGATGGCAGGCCTGCCTGGTCTTACTTTCTTTCTTATCCTTTTTAAAAAATGTTTATTTATTTATTTATTTATTTATTTATTTATTTATTTATTATATATAAGTACACTGTAGCTGTCTTCAGACACTCCAGTAGAGGGTGTCAGATTCTGGAGAATCTAAATCCTCTTATAATCTGAATATGATGTACTTAAACACAGCTCACATATACTTCTAAATATTTAAAGAAGTGTGGGGCCACTGAAAGGGCTCAACAATTAAGAGCATTGTCTCCTCTTCCAGAGAACCTTGGATCAACTACCAGCAACTATATGGTGGCCCATCTCCAGTTCCAGGGGATCAGACAGACAGACAGACAGACAGACAGAGATAAGGATGGCAGGCCTGCCTGGACTTACTTTGTTTCTTATCCTTTTTAAAAAATGTTTATTTATTTATTTATTTATTACATATAAGTACACTGTAGCTGTCTTCAGACACTCCAGTAGAGGGTGTCAGATTCTGGAGAATCTAAATCCTCTTATAATCTGAATATGATGTACATAAACACAGCCTCACATATACTTCTAAATATTTAAAGAAGTGTGGGGCCACTGAAAGGGCTCAACAATTAAGAGCATTGTCTCCTCTTCCAGAGAACCTTGGATCGACTACCAGCAACTATATGGTGGCCCATCTCCAGTTCCCGGGGATCAGATAGACAGACAGACAGACAGGCAGAGATATGGATGGCAGGCCTGCCTGGTTTTTCTTTCTTTCTTATCCTTTTTAAAAAATGTTTATTTATTTATTTATTTATGTATTTAGTAGATATAAGTACACTGTAGCTGTTCAGACACTACAGAAGAGGGTGTCAGATTCTGGAGAATCTAAATCCCTCTTATGGTCTGCATATGATGTACATAAACACAGCCTCACATATACTTCTAAAAATTTAAAGAAGGGTGGGGCCACTCTAAAAGCTCAACAATTAACAGCATTGTCTCCTCTTCCAGAGTACCTGGGATCAACTACCAGCAACTATATGGTGGCCCATCTCCAGTTCCAGGGGATCAGACAGACAGACATACAGACAGTGATAAGGATGGCAGGCCTGCCTGGTCTTTCTTTCTTTCTTATCCTTTTTAAAAAATGTTTATTTATATATTTATTTATGTATTTATTAGATATAAGTACACTGTAGCTGTCTTCAGACACTCCAGAAGAGGGTGTCAGATTCTGGAGAATCAAAATCCCTCTTATGGTCTGCATATGATGTACATAAACACAGCCTCACATACACTTCTAAAAATTTAAAGATGTGTGGGGCCACTGAGAGGGCTCAACAATTAACAGCATTGTCTCCTCTTTCAGAGAACCTGGGATAAACTACCAGCACCTTATGGTGGCCCATCTCCAGTTCCAGTGGATCAGACAGACAGACAGACAGAGAGGCCTGCCTGGTCTTTCTTTATTTCTTATACTTTTTAAAAAAATCTTTATTTATTTATTTATTTATTTATGTATTTATTAGATATAAGTACACTGTAGCCGTCTTCAGACACTCCAGAAGAGGGTGTCAGATTCTGGAGAATCTAAATCCCTCTTATGGTCTGCATATGATGTACATAAACACAGCCTCACATATACTTCTAAAAATTAAAAATGGGTGGGGCCACTGAAATGGTTCAACAATTAACAGCATTGTCTCCTCTTCCAGAGAAGCTGGGATCAACTACCAGCACCTACAAGGTGGCCCATCTCCAGTTCCAGGGGATCAGACAGACAGACAGACAGACAGACAGAGATAAGGATGGCAGGCCTGCCTGGTCTTTGTTTCTTTCTTATCCTTTTTAAAAAATATTTATTTATTTATTTATTTATTTATTTTTTATGTATTTCTTAGATATAAGTACACTGTAGCTTTCTTTAGACACTCCAGAGGAGGGTGTCAGATTCTGGAGAATGTAAATCCCTCTTATGGTCTGCATAGGATGTACATAAACACAGCCTCACATATACTGAGCTGAGGTGTCACAGGCCAACTGCTGGAATTTCTGAGTACCACCTAGAGAGAGAAAAGCTATGCTGTGTTTGCTTAATTTATGTATTTTATTATTTCTATTTGTTGTTTTGTTTTGTTTTATTTGTTTTTAGAGAAGTCCTCAGTCTGTAGCTCTGGCTGACCCAGGACTGCCTACTTGTGTTAATTAGGGTTTCACAGCTGAGAATAGACACCAAGAGCAAGGTAATGCTTAGAAAACCCTACATTCAGTGGTGGCTCAAGCTCTTAATGAGAGCACTCTGTAGATAGAGGCAGTCAGTTTCTGAGTTCGAGGCCACCCTGGTGAAAGACAGGGCTAGGGTAGGGGCTTGGGTGAGGAAAGGAATAAAGGAAAGAAGAAAGGAAGAAAGAAAGAAAGAAAAAGTTTTTATAAAAGTTTTATAAAAAGTGTTAAAGTTTTTAAAAATTAAAAAAAAAAATACCAGATCACCATCACACAGCATTGGCTGTCTTCAGGTGTATCCTTTCAGCCTCCAAAACAAAAAACAATGGCTGGCTGTCTTCAGGTGTATCCTATTCTCGAGTCTTATTTCCAACCTTAGAGCTGGGCTGAGCTGCCTCATTATGTAATTGCAAACCTTCCTTGGTTTGTCTTTTCCATTTCTAAGACTAACAGGCCTTTTTCTATTTATTGAATATGCTCATGACTGTCCTTTAGATATAGTAAATATAACTGTTGCTTATAAAACTTGTTTTCTAGGAATTTTTAAAGGGCAATGGCAGAGTTTATTTATAAAAAAATATTTTGCATTTATTTATTTGTGTGAGTGATGAAGCTCAGGTCTTCAAACTCGTCAGGAGGTATGATTACCTCCCCTCTCTCTCAACCCCTCTCTCTCCTCTCTCAATGATTGTGTAAGAATGTTTTGCATGTGTATGCTGTGCCCACAGACTCCAGAACAGAGTATTAGATCCCCTGGAACTGGAGATGGGCCACCATATATAATACTGGTAATTGAGCCCAGGTTCTCTGGAAGAGGAGACAATGCTCTTAATTGTTGAGCCCTCTCTGTAGCCACATCTTTCTTTCTTTCTTTTTTTTTTTTTGAGTTTATGTGAGGCTGTGTTTATATACATCATATGCAGACAATAAGAATGATTTAGATTCTTCGATATCTGACACCCTCTTCTGGACTGTCTGAAGATAGCTACAGCATACTTAAATATAATAAATAAATAAATCTTTAAAAAGAAAAGGAAAAGTAAAAAAGAAAGAACAGGCCTGCCATATGCATGTTCATAGAGGAAAATGGAAGAGACCCCAATCTAACCTCAGCAGGGTGCTTCCTTCTGGATGGTAGCTCACAGTTTCATCCCAGCAAGACAGGCAAATCACTGAGTTCAAGGACAGTAAGGTTCAGGACAGCCAAGGTTAGGAAGGAAAAGGGTCTATGTTGAGAATACAAACCGACAAAACAACAACTAGGAAAAAGAAGTGACAGTGTAACTTGGGGTAGGGTACCAACAAGAGAAAGCTTTCTGTTACCACTTACAAACACCAGTAGCCTTGCACCCTTCTGCCCAGGTCCCTGCCTTCCTTTCTAGGCATTCTAAGGATGCCAGGGGGTGGGGGAATCCAGATTAACTTTTTAAAAACAAAGACTTGGTCTTTGATGTCTATAGGAAGCCCTTCTCAGTGCCTTTAACTACCACTGAACTTTCAGGGCTGTGACTCAACTGTAACAAGGAACAGGGCTAAGAACCTGCAGCCTTTGAAAACAACTATTTTTTTAAAGTGGGGGACACAAATCAGCAGTAGAACCCCTCAGGTTCAGCCATAATACTTGTTAGGGAAAGAGCCTCAATGTCCGGAGCTGAGGTCTCATGGGTGAACTGCTTCAAGCTCTGAGTATCATTGAAAGAAAGAAAAGATATCATGTGGTTGCTTAATTTATTTATTTTATTATTTCAATTTTTTGTTTTCTTTTGTTTTGTTTTAGAAAAGGCCTCAGTCTGTAGCTATGGCTGACCTAGGACAGACTACATGTGTTAATTAGGGTTTCACAGCTGAGAAACAGACCATACCTATGTAAGACTTACAAAACCCAACAGTCAGTGGTGGCTCGAGCTCTTAATGAGAGCACTCTGGAGGCAGAGGCAGTCAGTTTCTGAGTTCGAGGCCAGCCTGGTTAAAGACAGGGATAGGCAGGGCTAGGCAAGGCAGGGCTGGGCTAGGCTAGGCTAGGCAAGGGGCTGGGCTAGTCAAGGCAAGGGACTAGGCTAGGCTACTCAAGGGGCTAGGCAAGACAGACAGACAGAGAGAAAGACAGACAAGGATGGCAGGCCTGCCTGGTTTTTCTTTATTTCTTATCCCTTTTAAAAAATGTTTATTTATTTATTTATTTATTTATTTATGTATTTATTAGATATAAGTACACTGTAGCTGAATCTATATCCCTCTTATCGTCTGCATATGATGTACATGAACACAGCCTCACATATACTTCTAAAAATTTAAAGATGGGTGGGGCCACTGAAAGGGCTCAACAATTAACAGCACTGACTCATCTTCCAGAGAACCTGGGATTGAAAGAAGAAAAGCTGAACTCTCCATGAACTCTCCAACTCAGAGTTCTCTTACCCCTCCCATCTAGAGGTTGTTCTTGGAACACACCTGAACTTTTTACCTCAGAGTACATTCTTGAACTCTTCACCCCAGAGTCCGACCCCTCCCAAGTGAGAACGGTTTCAGGAGCATTTCTGAGATAAGGGTCTCCTGGAGCGAACTCAGTCCAACCCCTCCTAACTGAAGACTGTTCCAAGAACATTTTTGAGATAGGGGCCTCCTGGTACTACCCCAGAATGTTCCAATAGATCGAGTACATTGCCAAAATATAGGACACGACCCCTTGGTTATGTAAAGCTCCTTGGCAGAACACCTTGGTGACGTAAAACTTGTACTTTTCTCCTTACCCTTCTCCTATAAAAGCCTGTGACAAGTCTGGGCCAATTGCCGAATCTCCTCTGCACCTTGCTGGCTGCATGAGTTTCGACCCCAGATATCTGGTATATGTGCTTTTTGTGTGCTTTCTTGTCGTTGCTGTATTAAATCTTACTCTCTATACATCTTAAGTTCGGTCTCAGTGTCTTCTTGGGTGCGCGGCTGACCCGAGGCTTGAGTAAGTGCCTCCCTTTGGGAGTCCTGGAGTCTTTCATTTGGTGCGTTGGCCGGGAATCAGCGCGACCACCCAGAAGTCCTGGACCCACTCAGAAGTAAGATTTACTGTTCTGTTTGGTCTGGTGTCTGTGTTCTGTTTCTGGAGACCAGGAGAGTCTCAATCTGTGGGCCTTGGAGAGGCCATCTGAATCTGTATCTGGTGCGATCGCAGTTCTGGTTTTGCGTGACGCTCTGTGCTCAGTACGAGCACCAGAGACCGTGCTCCAGGAGCTTGAGACCAGGCAGGTCTCAATAGAGAGCGCGGGGTGGGTAGAGATAGACGTGTCTGGTGCCCCCCGTCCGATCGCCCTGGGGGACGCCCCAGGAAGACAAGGGGAGGGCCAAGGACGCTTGGCGGACCCCTCTGAAGGCCGAGAGACCATCACTTTGGTGGAAGGTCTAAGCCGGCCGGCCTTGGAAAGGCCATCTGATTCTGTAAGTTGCCTGTGGGCGACGCGAGGTCGCCGCCGTTTTTGGTTTTTTCTTTTTGTCTCAAGTCTTGTGTCTGCTCTTGTTGGGTTTGCTATTATTCTAGAAATGGGACAATCTGCTGGGTGTGTAAGTGTGGAACTGCTGCATTTGTGTATTCTGAGATTGTGGGTTTATTCTGGCAGTGGCTGTGAGAGGACGGCTGTCTATGGCCTCACAGTCTGCACCCCAAAAAGATGTTTCAAGGGAGACCCTGGAAGGAGTGCCCAGGGTACAGAACAGTCAAAAAGACCTGGCTGTTGCCTGGCAGAGTGAAGGAGAGAGAGAGAGTGTTCTCTCTGCCAGAGCGGGAGTGGATGTGGAATCCCACCCCTATCAGGAAAAAGAGTCAATGTGGAATCCGACCCCGTCAGAAAGTGGCGTTTGGCTGGTTGTGTTTTGGTCACGTGACAGACTGTGTGTGTGTGTGTGTGTGTGTTAACCCTTTGCCGACTGTAGACTTGGACTGACGTCAGGACAGAATTTGTCAGCAATGGTTTTAAAAAAAGGAAAAAAAGAGAAAAAAAAACCACCAGGCCGGTCCTCCCCAGGCTGCTCAAAAGAGCTCTGAAATCCAGAGCTGCAGCAGTGGTGCTGAGGTTCTGAGTTCTGCAGACACAGCAGCAACGGAGGCTGTCTGTGCCCTGCGAGTGAGTTGTAAAATGCTGATAGTAAGTGTGGCGGCCTGTCAGACCCGCCTGGCGCCCCGGAATAGCCGTGAAGCCTGCCACAGCTGGGGAGGGGCCAACTGTGGCCGCCGTCCCTCCTTTGGCTTCCCCCTGGAGTCTGCCCGCACTCCCTTGTGTCTGCGCGCCCGCCGTGGGGCACACAGAGAAGTTCCCCCGCCCTGCCGCGCAGGCGCCTTGCGTTTCCAAAGCTCGGGAGGCCGCCGTTGCCTCTGGCCAAGAGAGCTCCGTGGATGCCTGTGTGTGGGGTGGCGGACGCCGCCGCCTCCGGGGGCTCAAGCCATGCCGGAAAACAAGTGGTTAAATTCCCCCTCCCTGCCAGTGTTTGTTTGCCACTCCCACATTTCGCCGTGGCGCGGCGGAGACTCGGCGCTTGGCTCCTCCCTGTCCATTCGCCGTTACTGAGAAAATCCTGGTTAGTTTCTTTCCCTCCGCTGACTAGTATGCTTGAGTTCAGCGGGTTGCCGCGTCTGATCTGAGGACGCCACAAGGTTCCCTGGTTGCTTCTCATTTCCCTGTCCCCTGTATCCTGTCTCTTGTTAACTGTTAACAGAAAAAATTGTGTTCATTTTGAGATATCAGTGTGCAGCCAGATGTAAGAGCTGCACCCCCTTCTCTGCCCCGTGTGTTTTCTCTTCTCAGGCATCGCCCTGAGCTGCTAGCAGTGAATCTGTTTTAAGCTCCGGTGAGGGAGATATACAAGGTAAGGAGCACCTACGAGTCTAACTGCCAGGCTCTGATGAAGGATAGAGGTCTGCAAAGAAGAACTGAGAGCAAAGCTTCAGCAGACTCAAAAGAAATAGGTTAACAGTAAAAAGAGGTAAACTATGAAAAAAGTTAAGTGACAGAATATAGATGTAATAATTAGATAACATTCAAAGTAAGCAAAGACAAGAAAGAGATATATATAGATAGAAAGAGAGACATTATATGAGATCTCCATTGCAGTTAAGAAATAGGAGCAAAGAGAGATAAATGACAAAGACTAGAACCTAGCAAAGTGACACTTGCTAATAATACTAGCACTTAGAGATGATCTGTAAGAAATAAGGAGCCAGAAAATTTTCTAAAAAAGATAAGAGAAATGAAATGCTGGTCACAAACGTCAGGGAAACTAGAAAACTTAGTACCTGGCAACAAGAAAAAAGAAAGCTTTTGGCTAAAGATCAGAGTGTTTGCTGTTGAAAAAGAAGAGCACTGGGTGAGAGACTGTCCTAACAAAAAGAAGAGGAGCCCCCCCCCCTCAAGACAAAACCCTTCACCTGTTCGTGGCTATAAGTAAAGAGACTGGTGGCCTACCTGTTGATGCAGCTAAAAGAGACTGTGTTTTCATATTCCTCCACTGACCAATGCAAAGCAAGTTTAAAAGGTCCCTGGACACTACAGGTCTTTGCAAACTGTGGATTCCAGGTTTTGCTGCATTAAAAAGATAAACAGCCCTTCGTATAAGAAATAAAGAACAACCTTGGATGGCCTTAGATGCTATTGAGACTGCCCTAATGTTGTCCCCAACTTTGGGACTCCTAAATGTGACTGAGAACAAAAGTATTGCCAAAGAGGTTCTTACTCAGAAATTGGGACCCTAAAAGACCAGTGGCACTTGGAAAAATTAGACCTGGTGACTGAGGGATGGCCTGCTTGTCTGCACATAATGGCTTTTGGTCAGGGACACATGATCCAATTGTTTCCCTGACTGATGGACACATTATTAGAGCTTTTTGTTGACAGAACAAGTGACCTTCACTTCCCCTGCTAACCTGCTGAGTCTTCACCTACTCATCACTGCTCTGACATTCTAGCAGAAGGAACTTTGGCTCAGAAGGCTGAACTCCTGGCGCTAACCCAAGCCCTGCGGTTGGCTGAAGGCAGAGACATCAAAGACAAAGAAGAAATTCTGGCCCTCCTAGAAGCTCCTGAATGAACTGGGTGAGTTGGGGTATCGGGTATCGGCTAAGAAAGCTCAGTTACCGAGGTGCCAAAACGACGGAAAGCGGTGGCTCACCGAAGCCAAGAAAAAAGACTGTGATGCTGATCCCAACCCCCACCACCCCGCGCCAAGTACGTGAGTTTCTGGGGACGGTGGGCTTTTGCAGACTCTGGACTAAAGAAAAAGTCCCATTCACCTGGCCTGAGAAACACCAAAAAGCCTTTGACAGCATAAAGGCAGCCCTGCTTGCAGCCCCCGCTCTGGCTTTGCCAGATTTGACTAAGCCTTTTACCTTATATGTTGATGAGCTGCAATGGCCCTGCTTGTTAAAGACCCTGACAAGCTTACCCTGGGTCAGCATGTGACTATACCCACTACCAGAATTTGTTGCTGAATGATTGAGTAACTTTTGCTCCACCTGCCATCCTCAATCCTGCCACCTCCCCTTGGCGGATGACTCCACTCCTGTACATCAATGTGCTGATGAAACTGGAACAAGGAGAGATCTGACTGATCAGCCTTGGTGTGCCTGCCTGGTACACGGATGGCAGCAGCTTTGTCACAGGAGCAGCAGTAGCAGATGGAAAGCAGCTCATATCCATGGGGCCACCTACCAACAGAGGGGGCTACTTACCTCAGCAGGTAAAGATCAAATCAGCCTTGGCCTGAAAGTTTAAACTGGTACACGGATGGCAGTGGCCTCATGGTTAAAGGTAAGTGGAAGGCGGGGACAGCAGTGCAGCAGTGGACAAAAAGCAGGTGATCTAGGCCAGCAGCCTCCCTATAGGGACTTCAGCCCAGAAAGCTGAACTTGTGGTTTTGATACAAGCTTTATAAATGACACTGACAGCAGGTATGCTTTTGCCACTGTATGGAACAATACAAACAAAGAAAGCTGTTGACATTTGCAGAAGACGTTCTCAATATGGATAAATGAGACTGCTCACATAGTCATCAAGAAGATTATTAAAGAAAATTTTTCCAAGGTTCAGAGTGCCAAAGGCAATAGTGTCAGATAATGGCCCTGCTTTGTTGCCCAGGTAAGTCAGGGTGTGGCCAAGCATTTAGAGGTCAAATAAAAATTACATTGTGTGTATAGACCTCAGAGCTCAGGATAGATAAAAATTAGTCTAAAACTCTAAGACAGACCTTGATAAAATTAATCGTGGAGACTGGCATGGACTTGGTGTTCCTTCCCTATGCCCTATTTCTTGATTCAGTTTTACTCTGTTTAAGATCCTTTATGAGACTCCTATGCCCATCACTGTCTTAACCTATGTTGTTAAACTAGCTATTGAGACTGACGGTAAAGACTGGGTGACCCTCCTTCCCTTTGTGCTTCTCAGAGTCCGAAACACACCTGGACGTTTCGGTCTTACTTCTTATGAAATTCTACATGGGGGACCGCCCCCCCTTGACTAAGTCTAGCAGGATATTGGATCCCTGTGTTGACTCTTTCTACACCCTGCTCTGTTGCCCAGCTCCAGCAAACAGACCCAACGACTAAAAAGAAAAAGATGGGGAGCCCCGAGGATGACCTAATTGGAATCCCATTCCCAGATCACAGCAGCGAGCTCCTGAGCTGCCTAAACGAGCAGCGCCAGCTGGGTCATCTGTGCGACCTCACCATCAGGACACAGGGTTTTGAGTACCAAACCCACAGGGCTGTGCTGGCTGCCTGTAGCCACTACTTCAAGAGGCTCTTTACAGAAGAGAGAGAGAGAACAGTAATAAAAACAGAGAGTGTTGAAACGGCTTCTGGGGGAGCAAAAGCCAGTGTGTGTGAGCTGAACTTTGTAGGGCCGGAGGCCCTAAGTGCCCTGCTCGAGTTTGCTTACACAGCCACACTGACCACCAGCAACGCCAATGTGCCGGCTGTACTCCAAGCTGCTCGGCTACTGGAAATCCCATGTGTCGTCACTACTTGCTTGGAGATTTTGCAAGGCAGTGGACTGGAAGCCCCCAGCCCAGATAAAGATGACTGTGAGCGAGCCCGACAGTACCTGGAGGCTTTTGCCACTGCCACCCCCACAGCCTCAACCTCAAAAATGCTCAACCCACCAGGCTACGGGCTGGCCCAGAGTAACGAACCTCCACTATCATCAGAAGAGCTGGGCTCAGATGAAGATCTCATTGACCCTGACCTGAGGGCTTACCTAAGTTCGCTGCACCAGGATGCCCTGACACCAGGCCTAAATGACCAAAACAAGCTAGTGCCTAAACGCCTTTCACAGATGCCCCAAGAGTGCCCAGTCTGTCACAAGATAATCCACGGGGCAGGCAAACTGCCTCGGCACATAAGGACCCACAATGGTGAAAAGCCTTTTGCCTGTGAGGTCTGCGGTATCCGCTTCACCAGGAATGATAAGCTGAAGATCCACATGCGAGAGCACACAGGAGAGCGACCCTACTCATGCCCCCACTGTCCAGCCCGCTTCCTGCATAACTACGACCTCAAAAACCATATGCATCTGCACACAGGGGGCCGGCTCTATGAATGCCACCTGTGCCACAAGGCCTACGCTAAGGAAGGCCATCTACAGCGCCATCTAAAAAATCAGAACTACCACAAAAATAATGTGGCCATCTCATCCCCTGCTGGCCACGACCTCCCCAATGGCCACATAGACTAAGAGCTTTCTTAAGTTTTAGAACTAATCCTAATATGACTCAATCCTGTTGGTTATGTACAGCTATGGATGTTGATCTTAGAACTATAAAACGGTCTATTTTTGACTTCCCTGTCCAAAGTGATGTTACAAAACAGAAAGAGATTGGACTCTGTGGAGGGGGATAAATGCAGGACTCGCTCTAAGATTAGAGCTATTCACTAAAAGAAGGGGGGAATGAAAGAAGAAAAGCTGAACTCTCCATGAACTCTCCAACTCAGAGTTCTCTTACCCCTCCCATCTAGAAGTTGTTCCCGGAACACACCTGAACTTTTTACCTCAGAGTACATTCTTGAACTCTTCACCCCAGAGTCCGACCCCTCCCAAGTGAGAACGGTTCCAGGAGCATTTCTGAGATAAGGGTCTCCTGGAGCGAACTCAGTCCAACCCCTCCTAACTGAAGACTGTTCCAAGAACATTTTTGAGATAGGGGCCTCCTGGTACTACCCCAGAATGTTCCAATAGATCGAGTACATTGCCAAAATATAGGACACGACCACTTGGTTATGTAAAGCTCCTTGGCAGAACACCTTGGTGACGTAAAACTTGTACTTTTCTCCTTACCCTTCTCCTATAAAAGCCTGTGACAAGTCTGGGCCAATTGCCGAATCTCCTCTGCACCTTGCTGGCTGCATGAGTTTCGACCCCAGATATCTGGTATATGTGCTTTTTGTGTGCTTTCTTGTCGTTGCTGTATTAAATCTTACTCTCTATACATCTTAAGTTCGGTCTCAGTGTCTTCTTGGGTGCGAGGCTGACCCGAGGCTTGAGTAAGTGCCTCCCTTTGGGAGTCCTGGAGTCTTTCACTACCAGCAACAAAATGGTGGCCCATCTCCAGTTCCAGGAGATCAGACAGACAGACAAACAGAGAGACAGACAGACAGACAAAGATAAGGATGGCAGCCCTGCCTGGTCTTTCTTTCTTTCTTATCCTTTTTAAAAAATGTTTATTTATTTATTTATTTATTTATTTATTTATTTATTAGATATAAGTACACTGTAGCTATCTTCAGATACTCCAAAAGAGGGTGTCAGATTCTGGAGAATCTAAATCCCTCTTATGGTCTGCATATGATGTACATAAACACAGCCTCACATATACTTCTAAAAATTTAAAGATGGGTGGGGCCACAGAAAGGGATCAACAAATAACAGCATTGTCTCCTCTTCGAGAGAACCTTGGATAAACTACCAGCAACTATATGGTGGCCCATCTCCAGTTCCAGGGTATCAGACAGACAGACAGACAGACAGAGATAAGAATGGAGGCCTGCCTGGTCTTTCTTTCTTTCTTATACTTTTAAAAAAAATGTTTATTTATTTATTTATTTATTTATTTATTTATTTATTACATATAAGTACACTGTAGCTGTCTTCAGACACTCCAGAAGAGGGTGCCAGATTCTGGAGAATCTAAATCCCTCTTATGGTCTGCATATGATGTACATATACACAGCCTCACATATACTTCTAAAAATTTAAAGATGTGTGGGGGCACTGAAAGGGCTCAAAAATTAACAGCATTGTCTCCTATAACAGAAAACCTGGGATCAACTACCAGCAACTATATGGTGGCCCATCTCCAGTTCCAGGGGATCAGGCAGACAAAGAGACAGACAGACAAGGGTGGCAGTCCTACCTGGTTTTTCTTTCTTTCTTATCCTTTTTAAAAAATGTTTATTTATTTATTTATATATTTATAAAATATAAGTACACTGTAGCTGTCTTCAGACACTCCAGAAGAGGGTGTCAGATTCTGGAGAATATAAATCCCTCTTATGGTCTGCATATGATGGACATAAACACAGATTCACATACACTTCTAAAAATTTAAGATGGGTGGGGCCACTGAAAGGGCTCAACAATTAACAGCATTGTCTCTTCTTCCAGAAAACCTGGGATCAACTACCAGCAACTATATGGTGGCCCATCTCCAGTTCCAGGGGATCAGACAGACAGACAGACAGACAGAGATAAGGAGGGCAGGCCTGCATGGTTTTTCTTTCTTTCTTATCCTTTTAAAATAATGTTTATTTATTTATTTATTTATTTATTTATTTATTTATTTATTAGATATAAGTACACTGTATTGTCTTCAGACACTCCAGAAGAGGGTGTCAGATTCTGGAGAATCTAAATCCCTCTTATGGTCTGCATATGATGTACATAAACACAGCCTAACATATACTTCTAAAAATTTAAAGATAGGTGGAGCCACTGAAAGGGCTCAACAATTAACAGCATTGTCTCTCCTTCCAGAGAACCTGGGATCAACTAACAGCAACTATATAGTGGCCCATCTCCAGTTCCAATGGATCAGACAGACAGACAGACTGACAGAGATAAGGATGGAGGCCTGCCTGGTCTTCTTTCTTTCTTATACTTTTAAAAAATGTTTATTAATTTAAGTATGTATTTATTAGATATAAGTACACTTTAGCTGTCTTCAGACACTCTAGAAGAGGGTTTCATCTTCTGGGTAATCTAAATCCCTCTTTGGTCTGCATATGATGTACATAAACACAGCCTCACATATACTTCTAAAAATTTAAAGAAGTGTGGGCCCACTGAAAGGGCTCAACAATTAACAGCATTGTCTCCTCTTCCAGAGATCCTTGGATGAACTACAAGCAACTATATGGTGGCCCATCTCAAGTTCCAGGGGATAAGACAGACAGACAGACAGACAGAGATAAGGATGGCAGGCCTGCCTGATTATTCTTTATTTCTTATCCTTTTTAAAAAATGTTCATTTATTTATTTATTTATTTATTTATTCATTTATTTATTTATTTATTTATTTATTTATTTATTTATGTATTTATTAGATATAACTACACTGTAGCTGTCTTCAGACTCTCCAGAAGAGGGTGTCAGATTCTGGAGAATCAATATCCCTCTTATGGTCTGCATATGATGTACATGAACAGAGCCTCACATATACTTCTAAAAATTTAAAGATGGGTGGGGCCACTGAAAGGGCTGAACAATTAACAGCATTGTCTCCTCTACCAGAGAACCTGGGATCAACTACCAGGAACTATATGGTGGCCCATCTCCAGTTCCAGGGTATCAGACAAACAGACAGACATACAGACAGATAGAGTTAAGGATGGAAGGCCTACCTGGTCTTTCATTCTTTCTTATCCTTTTTAAAAAATGTTTATTAATTTAAGTATGTATTTATTAGATATAAGTACACTGTAGCTCTCTTCAAACACTCCCGAAGAGGGTGTCAGATTCTGGAGAATCTATATCCCTCTTATGGTCTGCATATGATGTACATGAACACAGCCTCACATATACTTCTAAAAATTTATAGATGGGTGGGGCCACTGAAAGGGCTCAACAATTAACAGCACTGACTCCTCTTCCAGAGAACATGGGATCAACTACCAGCATTTATATGGTCGCCCATCTCTAGTTCCAGGGGAACAGACAGACAGACAGACAGACAAGGATGGCAGGCTTGCCTGGTCTCTCTTTCTTTATTATCCTTTTTTAAAAATGTTTATTTGTTTATTTATGAATTTATTAGATATAAGTACACTGTAGCAGTCTTCAGACACTCTAGAAGAGTGTGTCATCTTCTGGAGAATCTAAATCCCTCTTATGGTCTGCATATGATGTACATAAACACAGCCTCACATATATTTCTAAAAATTTAAAGATGGGTGAGCCCACTGAAAGGACTCAACAATTAACAGCATTGTCTCTTCTTCCAGAGAACGTGGGATAAACTACCAGCAACTATATGGTGGCCCATTTCAAGTTCCAGGGGATAAGACAGACATACAGACAGACAGAGATAAGGATGGCAGGCCTGCCTGATTTTTCTTTCTTTCTTATCCTTTTTAAAAAATGTTTATTTATTTATTTATTTATTCATTCATTTATTTATTTATTTATTTATTAGATATAAGTACACTGTAGCTGTCTTCAGGCACTCCAGAAGAGGGTGTCAGATTCTGGAGAATCTATATCCCTCCTATGGTCTGCATATGATGTACATGAACACAGCCTCACATATACTTCTAAAAATTTAAAGATGGGTGGGGCCACTGAAAGGGCTCAACAATTAACAGCATTGTCTCCTCTTCCAGAGAACCTGGAATCAACTACCATCAACTATATGGTGGCTCATCTCCAGTTCCAGGGTATCTGACAGATAGACAGACAGACAGACAGACATGGTGGCAGGCCTGCCTGGTCTTTCTTTCTTTCTTATACTTTTTAAAAAATGTTTATTTATTTATTTATGTATTTATTAGATATAAGTACACTGAAGCTCTCTTCAGACACTCTAGAAGAGGGTGTCATATTCTGGAGAATCTAAATCCCTCTTATGGTCTGCATATGATGTACATAAACACGGCCTCACATATACTTCTAAAAATTTAAAGATGTGTGGGCCCACTGAAAGGGCTCAACAATTAAAAGCATTGTCTCCTTTTCCAGAGAACCTGGGATCAACTACAAGCAACTCTATGGTGGCCCATCTCCAGTTCCAGAGGATCAGACAGACAGACAGACAGACAGAGATAAGGATGGCAGTCCTGCCTGGTCTTTCTTTCTTTCTTATCCTTTATAAAAAATGTTTGTTTATTTATTTATTTATTTATTTATTTATTTATTTATTTATTTATTAGATATAAGTACACTGTAGCTATCTTCAGACACTCCAGAAGAGAGTGTCAGATTCTGGAGTATCGATATCCCTCTTATGGTCTGCATATGATGTACATAAACACAGCCTCACATATACTTCTAAAAATTAAAATATGTGTGGGGCCACTTAAAGGTATCAACAATTAACAGCATTGTCAACTCTACCAGAGATCCTGGGATCAACTAACAGCAACTATATGGTGGCCAATCTCCAGTTCCAGGTGATCAGACAGACAGACAGACAGACAAGGATAATGATGGCAGGCCTACCTGGTCTTTCTTTCTTTCTTATCCTTTTTAAAAAATGTTTATTCATATATTTATGTATTTATTAGATACAAGTACAATGTAGCTGTCTTCAAACAATCAAGAAGAGGGTATCAGATTCTGGAGAATCTAAATCCCTCTTATGGTCTGCATATGATGTACATAAACACAGCCTCAACTTTACTTCTAAAAATTTAAAGATGGGTGGGGCCACTGAAATGGCTCAACAATTAACAGCATTGTCTCCTCTTCCAGAGAGCCTGGGATCAACTTCCAGCAACTATATGGTGGCCCATCTCCAGTTCCAGGGTATCAAACAGACAGACAGACAGACAGAGTTGAGGATGGAGGCCTGCCTGGTCTTTCTTTCTTTCTTATACTTTTTAAAAATATTTAATTTTTATATATGTATTTATTAGATATAAGTAAACTGTATCTGTTTCAGACACTCCAGAAGAGGTTGTCAGATTCTGGAGAATCTAAATCCCTCTTATGTTCTGAATATGATGTACATAAACACAGCCTCACATATACTTCTAAAAATTAAAAATGGGTGGGGCCACTGAAAGGGCTCAACAATTAACAGCATTGTCTACTCTTCCAGAGAACCTGGGATCAACTATCAGCAACAAAATGGTGGCCCATCTCCAGTTCCAGGAGATCAGACAGACAGACAAGCAGAGACACAGACAGACAGACAAAGATAAGGATGGCAGCCCTGCCTGGTCTTTCTTTCTTTCTTATCCTTTTTAAAAAATGTTTATTTATTTATTTATTTATTTATTTATTTATTTATTTATTTATTTATTAGATATAAGTACACTGTAGCTATCTTCAGACACTCCAGAAGAGGTTGTCAGATTCTGGAGAATCTAAATCCCTCTTATGGTCTGCATATTCGGTACATAAACACAGCCTCGCATATACTTCTAAAAATTTAAAGATGGGTGGGGCCACTGAAAGGGCTCAACAATTAACAGCATTGTCTCCTCTTCCAGAGAACCTGGGATCAACTACCAGCACCTACAAGGTGGCCCATCTCCAGTTCCAGGGGATCAGACAGACAGACAGACAGACAGAGATAAGGATGGCAGGCCTGCCTGGTATTTCTTTATTTCTTATCCTTTTTAAAAAATGTTTATTTATTTATTTATTTATTTATTTATTTATTTATTTATTAGATATAAGTACACTGTAGCTATCTTCAGACACTCCAGAAGAGGTTGTCAGATTCTGGAGAATCTAAATCCCTCTTATGGTCTGCATATTCGGTACATAAACACAGCCTCGCATATACTTCTAAAAATTTAAAGATGGGTGGGGCCACTGAAAGGGCTCAACAATTAACAGCATTGTCTCCTCTTCCAGAGAACCTGGGATCAACTACCAGCACCTACAAGGTGGCCCATCTCCAGTTCCAGGGGATCAGACAGACAGACAGACAGACAGAGATAAGGATGGCAGGCCTGCCTGGTATTTCTTTATTTCTTATCCTTTTAAAATAATGTTTATTTATTTATTTATTTATTTATTTATTTATTTATTTATTTATTTATTAGATATAAGTACACTGTAGTTGTCTTCAGACACTCCAGAAGAGGGTGTCAGATTCTGGAGAATCTAAATCCCTCTTATGGTCTGCATATGATGTACATAAACACAGCCTAACATATACTTCTAAAAATTTAAAGATAGGTGGAACCACTGAAAGGGCTCAACAATTAACAGCATTGTTTCCTCTTCCAGAGAACCTGGGATCAACTAACAACAACTATATGGTGGCCCATCTCCAGTTCCAAGGGATCAGACAGACTGACAGACAGACAGACTGACAGAGATAAGGATGGCAGGCCTGCCTGGTCTTTCTTTCTTTCTTATCCTTTTTAAAAAATGTTTATTTATTTATTTGTTTATTAGATATAAGTACACTGTAGCCGTCTTCAGACACTCCAGAAGAAGGTGTCAGATTCTGGAGAATCTAAATCCCTCTTATGGTCTGCATATGATGTACATAAACACAGCCTCACATTTACTTCTTAAAATTTAAAGGTGGGGGGGGGGCACTGAAAGGGCTCAGCAATTAACAGCATTGTCTCCTCTTACAGAGAACCTGGGATCAACTACGTGCAACTATATGGTGGCCCATCTCCACTCCCAGGGGATCAGACAGACAGACAAGGATAAGGATGGCAGGCCTGCATGGTCTTTCTTTCTTTCTTATCCTTTTTAAAAAATTTTTATTTATTTATGTATTTATTAGATATAAGTACACTGTAGCTGTCTTCAGACACTCCAGAAGAGGGTGTCAGATTCTGGAGAATCTAAATCCCTATTAAGGTCTGCATATGATGTACATAAACACAGCCTCACATATACTACTAAAAATGTAACGATGGGTGGGGCCACTGAAAGCGCTCAACAATTAACAGCATTGTCTCCTCTTCCAGAGGTCCTGGGATCAACTACCAGCACCTACATGGTGGCCCATCTCTAGTTCCAGGGGATCAGAACGACAGACAGAGAGACAGACAGAGATAAGGATGGTAGGCCTGCCTGGTCTTTCTTTTTTTCTTATCCGTTTTAAATAATGTTTATTTATTTATTTATTTATTTATTTATTTATGTATTTATTAGATATAAGTACACTGTAGCTGTCTTCAGACACTCCAGAAGAGGGTGTCAGATTCTGATGAATCTAAATCCCTCTTCTGGTCTGCATATGATGTACATAAACACAGCCTCACATACACTTCTAAAAATTTAAAGATGGGTAGGGCCACTGATAGGGCTCAACAATTAACAGCATTGTCTCCTCTTCCAGAGATCCTGGGATCAACTACCAGCAACTATATGGTAGCCCATCTCCAGTTCCAGGGGATCAGACAGACAGACAGACAGACAGAGGTAAGGATGGCAGGCCTGCCTGGTCTTACTTTCTTTCTTATCCTTTTTAAAAAATGTTTATTTATTTATTTATTTATATATTTATTTATTTATTTATGTATTTATTATATATAAGTACACTGTAGCTGTCTTCAGACACTCAGGTAGAGGGTGTCAGATTCTGGAGAATCTAAATCCTCTTATAATCTGAATATAATGTACATAAACACAGCCTCACATATACTTCTAAATATTTAAAGAAGTGTGGGGCCACTGAAAGGGCTCAACAATTAAGAGCATTGTCTCCTCTTCCAGAGAACCTTGGATCAACTACCAGCAACTATATGGTGGCCCATCTCCAGTTCCCGGGGATCAGATAGACAGACAGACAGACAGGCAGAGATATGGATGGCAGGCCTGCCTGGTCTTTCTTTCTTTCTTATCCTTTTTTAAAAATGTTTATTTATTTATTTATTTATTTATCTATTTATTTATTAGATATAAGTACACTGTAGCTGTCTTCAGACACTCCAGAAGAGTGTGTCAGATTCTGGAGAATCTAAATCCCTCTTATGGTCTGCATATGATGTACATAAACACAGCCTCACATATACTTCTAAATATTTAAAGATGGGTAGGGCTACTGATAGGGCTCAACAATTAACAGCATTGTCTCCTCTTCCAGAGAACCTGGGATCAAGTAACAGCAACTATATGGTGGCCCATCTCCAGTTCCAAGGGATCAGACAGACTGACAGACAGACAGACAGACAGAGATAAGGATGGCAGGCCTGCCTGGTCTTACTTTCTTTCTTATCCTTTTAAAAAATGTTTATTTATTTATTTATTTATTTATTTATTTATTTATTTATTTATGTATTTATTACCTATAAGTACACTGTAGGTGTCTTCAGACACTCCAGTATAGGGTGTCAGTTTCTGGAGAATCTAAATCCTCTTATAATCAGAATATGATGTACATAAACACAGCCTCACATATACTTCTAAATATTTAAATAAGTGTGGGGCCACTGAAAGGGCTCAACAATTAACAGCATTGGCTCCTCTCCCAGAGAACCCTGGATCAACTACCAGCAACTATATGGTGGCCAATCTCCAGTTCCCGGGGATCAGATAGACAGACAGACAGACAGACAGACAGAGATATGGATGGCAGGCCTGCCTGGTCTTTCTTTCCTTCTTATCCTTTTTAAAAAATGTTTATTTATTTATTTATTTATCTATTTATTTATTAGATATAAGTACACTGTAGCTGTCTTCAGACACTCCAGAAGTGGGTGTCAGATTCTGGAGAATCTAAATCCCTCTTATGGTCTGCATATGATGTACATAAACACAGCCTCACATATACTTCTAAATATTTAAAGATGGGTGGCGCCACTGAAAGGGCTCAACAATTAACAGCATTGTCTCCTCTGCGAGAGAACCTGGGATCAACTACCAGCAACTATTCGTGGCCCATCTCCAGTTCCCAGGGATCAGATAGACAGACAGACAGACAGACAGAGATATGGATGGCAGCCCTGCCTGTTCTTTCTTTCTGTCTTATCCTTTTTAAAAAATGTTTATTTATTTATTTATTTATTTAGTAGATATAAGTACACTGTAGCTGTTCAGACACTCCAGAAGAGGGTGTCAGATTCTGGAGAATCTAAATCCCTCTTATGGTCTGCATATGATGTACATAAGCACAGCCTCACATATACTTCTAAAAATTTAAAGAAGGGTGGGGCCACTCTAAAAGCTCAACAATTAACAGCATTGTCTCCTCTTCCAGAGTACCTGGGATCAACTACCAGCAACTATATGGTGGCCTATCTTCAGTTCCAGGGGATCATACAGACAGACATACAGACAGTGATAAGGATGGCAGGCCTGCCTGGTGTTTCTTTCTTTCTTATCCTTTTTAAAAAAATGTTTATTTATATATTTATTTATGTATTTATTTGATATAAGTACACTGTAGCTGTCTTCAGACACTCCAGAAGAGGGTGCCAGATTCTGGAGAATCTAAATCCCTCTTATGGTCTGCATATGATGTACATAAACACAGCCTCACATATACTTCTAAAAATTTAAAGATGTGTGGGGCCACTTAGAGGGCTCAACAATTAATAGCATTGTCTCCTCTTTCAGAGAACCTGGGATAAACTACCAGCACCTTATTGTGGCCCATCTCCAGTTCCAGTGGATTAGACAGACAGACAGACAAAGAGACAGAGATAAGGATGGCAGGCCTGCCTGGTCTTACTTTCTTTCTTATCCTTTTAAAAATGTTTATTTATTTATTTATTTATTTATTTATTTATTTATTTATTTATTTATTAGATATAAGTACTCTGTAGCTATTCAGACACTCCATAAGAGGGTGACAGATTCTAGAGCATCTAAATCCCTCTTATGGTCTGAATATGATGTACATAAACACAGCATCACATATACTTCTAAAAATTAAAAATGGGTGGGGCCACTGAAAGGGCTCAACAATTAAGAGCATAGTCTCCTCTTCCAGAGAACCTTGGATCAACTACCAGCAACTATATGGTGGCCCATCTCCAGTTCCAGGGGATCAGACAGACAGACAGACAGACAGACAGAGATAAGGATGGCAGGCCTGCCTGGTCTTACTTTCTTTCTTATCCTTTTTAAAAAATGTTTATTTATTTATTTATTTATTTATTTATTTATTTATTTATTACATATAAGTACACTGTAGCTGTCTTCAGACACTCCAGTAGAGGGTGTCAGATTCTGGAGAATCTAATTCCTCTTATAATCTGAATATGATGTACATAAACACAGACTCACTTATACTTCTAAATATTTAAAGAAGTGTGGGGCCACTGAAAGGGCTCAACAATTAAGAGCATTGTCTCCTCTTCCAGAGAACCTTGGATCAACTACCAGCAACTATATGGTGGCCCATCTCCAGTTCCCGGAGATCAGATAGACAGACAGACAGACAGGCAGAGATATGGATGGCAGGCCTGCCTTGTCTTTCTTTCTTACTTATCCTTTTTAAAAAATGTATATTTATTTATTTATTTATTTATTTATTTATTTATTTATTTATTTATGTATTTAGTAGATATAAGTACACTGTAGCTGTTCAGACACTACAGAAGAGGGTGTCAGATTCTGGAGAATCTAAATCCCTCTTATGGTCTGCATATGATGTACATAAACACAGCCTCACATATACTTCTAAAAATTTAAAGAAGGGTGGGGCCACTCTAAAAGCTCAACAATTAACAGCATTGTCTCCTCTTCCAGAGTACCTGGGATCAACTACCAGCAACTATATGGTGGCCCATCTCCAGTTCCAGGTGATCAGACAGACAGACAGACTGACAGAGATAAGGATGGCAGGCCTGCCTGGTCTTTCTTTCTTTCTTATCCTTTTTAAAAAATGTTTATTTATTTATTTATATTTTTATTAGATATAAGTACACTGTAGCCATCTTCAGACACTCCAGAAGAAGGTGTCAGATTCTGGAGAATCTAAATCCCTCTTATGGTCTGCATATGATGTACATAAACACAGCCTCACATTTACTTCTTAAAATATAAAGGTGGGGGGGCCACTGAAAGGGCTCAGCAATTAACAGCATTGTCTCCTCTTACATAGAACCTGGGATCAACTACCTGCAACTATATGGTGGCCCATCTCCACTCCCAGGGGATCAGACAGACAGACAGACAGACAAGGATAAGGATGGCAGGCCAGCCTGGTCTTTCTTTCTTTCTTATCCTTTTTAAAAAAATATTTATTTATTTATTTATTTATTTATTTATTTATTTATTTATTTATTTATTTATTAGATATAAGTACACTGTAGCAGTTCAGACACTCCAGAAGAGGGTGTCAGATTCAGGAGAATCTAAATCCCTCTTATGGACTGCATATGATGTACATAAACACAGCCTCACATATACTTCTAAAAATTTAAAGAAGGGTGGGGCCACTCTAAAAGCTCAACAATTAACAGCATTGTGTCCTCTTCCAGAGTACCTGGGATCAACTACCAGCAACTATATGGTGGCCCAGCTCCAGTTCCAGGGGATCAGACAGACAGACATACAGACAGTGATAAGGATGGCAGGCCTGCCTGGTCTTTCTTTCTTTCTTATCCTTTTTAAAAAAATGTTTATTTATATATTTATTTATGTATTTATTAGATATAAGTACACTGTAGCCGTCTTCAGACACTCCAGAAGAGGGTGTCAGATTCTGGAGAATCTAAATCCTTCTTATGGTCTGCATATGATGTACATAAACACAGCCTCACATACACTTCTAAAAATTTAAAGATGGGTAGGGCCACTGATAGGGCTCAACAATTAACAGCATTGTCTCCTCTTCCAGAGAACCTGGGATCAACTACCAGCAACTATATGGTAGCCCATCTCCAGTTCCAGGGGATCAGACAGACAGACAGACAGACAGAGATAAGGATGGCAGGCCTGCCTGGTCTTACTTTCTTTCTTATCCTTTTTAAAAAATGTTTATTTATTTATTTATTTATTTATTTATTTATTTATTTATTATATATAAGTATACTGTAGCTGTCTTCAGACACTCCAGTAGAGGGTGTCAGATTCTGGAGAATCTAAATCCTCTTATAATCTGAATATGATGTACTTAAACACAGCTCACATATACTTCTAAATATTTAAAGAAGTGTGGGGCTACTGAAAGGGCTCAACAATTAAGAGCATTGTCTCCTCTTCCAGAGAACCTTGGATCAACTACCAGCAACTATATGGTGGCCCATCTCCAGTTCCAGGGGATCAGACAGACAGACAGACAGACAGACAGAGATAAGGATGGCAGGCCTGCCTGGTCTTACTTTGTTTCTTATCCTTTTTAAAAAATGTTTATTTATTTATTTATTTATTTCATATAAGTACACTGTAGCTGTCTTCAGACACTCCAGTAGAGGGTGTCAGATTCTGGAGAATCTAAATCCTCTTATAATCTGAATATGATGTACATAAACACAGCCTCACATATACTTCTAAATATTTAAAGAAGTGTGGGGCCACTGAAAGGGCTCAACAATTAAGAGCATTGTCTCCTCTTCCAGAGAACCTTGGATCAACTACCAGCAACTATATGGTGGCCCATCTCCAGTTCCCGGGGATCAGATAGACAGACAGACAGACAGACAGAGATATGGATGGCAGGCCTGCCTGGTCTTTCTTTCTTTCTTATCCTTTTTAAAAAATGTTTATTTATTTATTTATTTATTTATGTATTTAGTAGATATAAGTACACTGTAGCTGTTCAGACACTACAGAAGAGGGTGTCAGATTCTGGAGAATCTAAATCCCTCTTATGGTCTGCATATGATGTACGTAAACACAGCCTCACATATACTACTAAAAATTTAAAGAAGGGTGGGGCCACTCTAAAAGCTCAACAATTAACAGCATTGTCTCCTCTTCCAGAGTACCTGGGATCAACTACCAGCAACTATATGGTGGCCCATCTCCAGTTCCAGGGGATCAGACAGACAGACATACAGACAGTGCTAAGGATGGCAGGCCTGCCTGGTCTTTCTTTCTTTCTTATCCTTTTTAAAAAATGTTTATTTATATATTTATTTATGTATTTATTAGATATAAGTACACTGTAGCTGTCTTCAGACACTCCAGAAGAGGGTGTCAGATTCTGGAGAATCAAAATCCCTCTTATGGTCTGCATATGATGTACATAAACACAGCCTCACATATACTTCTAAAAATTTAAAGATGTGTGGGGCCACTGAGAGGGATCAACAATTAACAGCATTGTCTCCTCTTTCAGAGAACCTGGGATAAACTACCAGCACCTTATGGTGGCCCATCTCCAGTTCCAGTGGATCAGACAGACAGACAGACAGAGAGACAGAGATAAGGATGGCAGGCCTGCCTGGTCTTTCTTTATTTCTTATACTTTTTAAAAAATCTTTATTTATTTATTTATTTATTTATGTATTTATTAGATATAAGTACACTGTAGCCATCTTCAGACACTCCAGAAGAGGGTGTCAGATTCTGGAGAATCTAAACACCTCTTATGGTCTGCATATGATGTACATAAACACAGCCTCACATATACTTCTAAAAATTAAAAATGGGTGGGGCCACTGAAATGGTTCAACAATTAACATCATTGTCTCCTCTTCCAGAGAACCTGGGATCAACTACCAGCACTTACAAGGTGGCCCATCTCCAGTTCCAGGGGATCAGACAGACAGACAGACAGACAAAGATAAGGATGGCAGGCCTGCGTGGTCTTTCTTTCTTTCTTATCCTTTTTAAAAAATATTTATTTATTTATTTATTTTTTATGTATTTCTTAGATATAAGTACACTATAGCTTTCTTTAGACACTCCAGAGGAGGGTGTCAGATTCTGGAGAATGTAAATCCCTCTTATGGTCTGCATAGGATGTACATAAACACAGCCTCATATATACTGAGCTGAGGTGTCACAGGCCAACTGCTGGAATTTCTGAGTACCACCTAGAGAGAGAAAAGCTATGCTGTGTTTGCTTAATTTATGTATTTTATTATTTCTATTTGTTGTTTTGTTTTGTTTTATTTGTTTTTAGAGAAGTCCTCAGTCTGTAGCTCTGGCTGATCCAGGACTGCCTACTTGTGTTAATTAGGGTTTCACAGCTGAGAATAGACACCAAGAGCAAGGTAAGGCTTAGAAAACCCTACATTCAGTGGTGGCTCAAGCTCTTAATGAGAGCACTCTGTAGATAGAGGCAGTCAGTTTCTGAGTTCGAGGCCACCCTGGTGAAAGACAGGGCTAGGGTAGGGGCTAGGGTGAGGAAAGAAAGAAAGGAAATAAGAAAGGAAGAAAGAAAGAAAAAGTTTTTATAAAAGTTTTATAAAAAGTGTTAAAGTTTTTAAAAATTAAAAAAAAAATACCAGATCACCATCACACAGCATTGGCTGTCTTCAGGTGTATCCTTTCAGCCTCCAAAACAAAAAACAATGGCTGGCTGTCTTCAGGTGTATCCTATTCTCGAGTCTTATTTCCAACCTTAGAGCTGGGCTGAGCTGCCTCATTATGTAATTGCAAACCTTCCTTGGTTTGTCTTTTCCATTTCTAAGACTAACAGGCCTTTTTCTATTTATTGAATATGCTCATGACTGTCCTTTAGATATAGTAAATATAACTGTTGCTTATAAAACTTGTTTTCTAGGAATTTTTAAAGGGCAATGGCAGAGTTTATTTATAAAAAAATATTTTGCATTTATTTATTTGTGTGAGTGATGAAGCTCAGGTCTTAAACTCGTCAGGAGGTATGATTACCTCCCCTCTCTCTCAACCCCTCTCTCTTCTCTCTCAATGATTGTGTAAGAATGTTTTGCATGTGTATGCTGTGCCCACAGACTCCAGAACAGAGTATTAGATCCCCTGGAACTGGAGATGGGCCACCATATATAATACTGGTAATTGAGCCCAGGTTCTCTGGAAGAGGAGACAATGCTCTTAATTGTTGAGCCCTCTCTGTAGCCACATCTTTCTTTCTTTTTTTTTTTTTGAGTTTATGTGAGGCTGTGTTTATATACATCGTATGCAGACAATAAGAATGATTTAGATTCTTCAGAATCTGACACCCTCTTCTGGACTGTCTGAAAATAGCTACAGCATACTTAAATATAATAAATAAATAAATCTTTAAAAAGAAAAGGAAAAGTAAAAAAGAAAGAACAGGCCTGCCATATGCATGTTCATAGAGGAAAATGGAAGAGACCCCAATCTAACCTCAGCAGGGTGCTTCCTTCTGTATGGTAGCTCACAGTTTCATCCCAGCAAGACAGGCAAATCACTGAGTTCAAGGACAGTAAGGTTCAGGACAGCCAAGGTTAGGAAGGAAAAGGGTCTATGTTGAGAATACAAACCGACAAAACAACAACTAGGAAAAAGAAGTGACAGTGTAACTTGGGGTAGGGTACCAACAAGAGAAAGCTTTCTGTTACCACTTACAAACACCAGTAGCCTTGCACCCTTCTGCCCAGGTCCCTGCCTTCCTTTCTAGGCATTCTAAGGATGCCAGGGGGTGGGGGAATCCAGATTAACTTTTTAAAAACAAAGACTTGGTCTTTGATGTCTATAGGAAGCCCTTCTCAGTGCCTTTAACTACCACTGAACTTTCAGGGCTGTGACTCAACTGTAACAAGGAACAGGGCTAAGAACCTGCAGCCTTTGAAAACAACTATTTTTTTAAAGTGGGGGACACAAATCAGCAGTAGAACCCCTCAGGTTCAGCCATAATACTTGTTAGGGAAAGAGCCTCAATGTCCGGAGCTGAGGTCTCATGGGTGAACTGCTTCAAACTCTGAGTATCATTGAAAGAAAGAAAAGATATCATGTGGTTGCTTAATTTATTTATTTTATTATTTCTATTTTTTGTTTTCTTTTGTTTTGTTTTAGAAAAGGCCTCAGTCTGTAGCTATGGCTGACCTAGGACAGACTACATGTGTTAATTAGGGTTTCACAGCTGAGAAACAGACCATACCTATGTAAGACTTAGAAAACCCAACAGTCAGTGGTGGCTCGAGCTCTTAATGAGAGCACTCTGGAGGCAGAGGCAGTCAGTTTCTGAGTTCGAGGCCAGCCTGGTTAAAGACAGGGATAGGCAGGGCTAGGAAAGGCAGGGCTGGGCTGGGCTAGGCTAGGCTAGGCAAGGGGCTGGGCTAGTCAAGGCAAGGGACTAGGCTAGGCTACTCAAGGGGCTAGGCAAGACAGACAGACAGAGAGAAAGACAGACAAGGATGGCAGGCCTGCCTGGTTTTTCTTTCTTTCTTATCCCTTTTAAAAATGTTTATTTATTTATTTATTTATTTATTTATTTATTTATTAGATATAAGTACACTGTAGCTGTCTTCAGACACTCCAGAAGAGGGTGTCAGATTCTGGAGAATCTATATCCCTCTTATGGTCTGCATATGATGTACATAAACACAGCCTCACATTTACTTCTAAAAATTTAAAGATGTGTGGGGCCAATGAAAGGGATCAACAATTAACAGCATTGTCTCCTCTTATAGAGAACCAGGGATCAACTACCAGCAACGATATGGTGGCCCATCTCCAGTTCCAGGGGATAAGACAGACAGACAGACATACAGACAGATAGAGTTAAGAATGGCAGGCCTACCTGGTCTTTCATTCTTTCTTATCCTTTTTAAAAAATGTTTATTAATTTAAGTATGTATTTATTAGATTTAAGTACATTGTAGCTGTCTTCAAACACTCCCGAAGAGGGTGTCAGATTCTGGAGAATCTATATCCCTCTTATGGTCTGCATATGATGTACATGAACACAGCCTCACATATACTTCTAAAAATTTAAAGATGGGTGGGGCCACTGAAAGGGCTCAACAATTAACAGCACTGACTCATCTTCCAGAGAACCTGGGATCAACTACCAGCAATTATATGGTGGCCCATCTCCAGTTCCAGGGGATCAGACAGACAGACAGACAGTGATAATGATGGCAGGCCTGCCTGGTCTTTCTTTCTTTCTTATGGTTTTTAAAAAATGTTTATTTCTTTATTTATGTATTTATTAGATATAAGTACCCTGTATCCGTCATAGACACTCCAAAAGACGGTGTCAGATTCTGGAGAATATAAATCCCTCTTTAAGGGTCTGAATATGATGTACATAAACACAGCATCACATTTACTTCTAGAAATTTAAAGATGGGTGGGGCCACTGAAAGGGCTGAACAATTAACAGCATTGTCTCCTCTTCAGAAGACCTGGGATCAACTACCAGCAACAAAATGGTGGCCCATCTCCAGTTCCAGGAGATCAGACAGACAGACAAACAGAGAGACAGACAGACAGACAAAGATAAGGATGGCAGCCCTGCCTGGTCTTTCTTTCTTTCTTATCCTTTTTAAAAAATGTTTATTTATTTATTTATTTATTTATTTATTTATTTATTTATTTATTTATTTATTAGATATAAGTACACTGTAGCTATCTTCAGATACTCCAAAAGAGGATGTCAGATTCTTGAGAATCTAAATCCCTCTTATGGTCTGCATATGATGTACATAAACACAGCCTCACATATACTTCTAAAAATTTAAAGATGGGTGGGGCCACAGAAAGGGATCAACAATTAACAGCATTGTCTCCTCTTCCAGAGAACCTTGGATAAACTACCAGCAACTATATGGTTGCCCATCTCCAGTTCCAGGATATCAGACAGACAGACAGACAGACAGAGATAAGAATGGAGGCCTGCCTGGTCTTTCTTTCTTTCTTATACATTTAAAAAAATGTTTATTTATTTATTTATTTATTTTTGTATTTATTACATATAAGTACACTGTAGCTGTCTTCAGACACTCCAGAAGAGGGTGCCAGATTCTGGAGAATCTAAATCCCTCTTATGGTCTGCATATGATGTACATAAACACAGCCTCACATATACTTCTAAAAATTTAAAGATGTGTGGGGCCACTGAAAGGGCTCAAAACTTAACAGCATTGTCTCCTCTAACAGAGAACCTGGGATCAACTACCAGCAACTATATGGTGGCCCATCTCCAGTTCCAGGGGATCAGGCAGACAAAGAGACAGACAGACAAGGGTGGCAGTCCTCCCTGGTTTTTCTTTCTTTCTTATCCTTTTTAAAAAATGTTTATTTATTTATTTATGTATTTATAAGATATAAGTACACTATAGCTGTATTCAGACACTCCAGAGGAGGGTGTCAGATTCTGGAGAATATAAATCCCTCTTATGGTCTGATTATGATGGACATAAACACAGATTCACATACACTTCTAAAAATTTAAGATGGGTGGGGCCACTGAAAGGGCTCAACAATTAACAGCATTGTCTCTTCTTCCAGAAAACCTGGGATCAACTACCAGCAACTATATGGTGGCCCATCTCCAGTTCCAGGGGATCAGACAGACAGACAGACAGACAGAGATAAGGAGGGCAGGCCTGCCTGGTTTTTCTTTCTTTCTTATCCTTTTAAAATAATGTTTATTTATTTATTTATTTATTTATTTATTTATTTATTTATTTATTTATTTATGTATTTATTAGATATAAGTACACTGTAGTTGTCTTCAGACACTCCAGAAGAGGGTGTCAGATTCTGGAGAATCTAAATCCCTCTTATGGTCTGCATATGATGTACATAAACACAGCCTAACATATACTTCTAAAAATTTAAAGATAGGTGGAGCCACTGAAAGGGCTCAACAATTAACAGCATTGTCTCTTCTTCCAGAGAACCTGGGATCAACTAACAGCAACTATATAGTGGCCCATCTCCAGTTCCAATGGATCAGACAGACAGACAGACTGACAGAGATAAGGATGGAGGCCTGCCTGGTCTTTCTTTCTTTCTTATACTTTTAAAAAATGTTTATTAATTTAAGTATGTATTTATTAGATATAAGTACACTTTAGCAGTCTTCAGACACTCTAGAAGAGGGTGTCATCTTCTGGAGAATCTAAATCCCTCTTATGGTCTGCATATGATGTACATAAACACAGCCTCACATATACTTCTAAAAATTTAAAGAAGGGTGGGCCCACTGAAAGGGCTCAACAATTAACAGCATTGTCTCCTCTTCCAAAGATCCTTGGATCAACTACAAGCAACTATATGGTGGCCCATCTCAAGTTCCAGGGGATAAGACAGACAGACAGACAGACAGAGATAAGGAGGGCAGGCCTGCCTGATTTTTCTTTCTTTCTTATCCTTTTTAAAAAATGTTTATTTATTTATTTATTTATTTATTTATTTATTTATTTATTTATTTATGTATTTATTAGATATAAGTACACTGTAGCTGTCCTCAGACTCTCCAGAAGAGGGTGTCAGATTCTGGAGAATCAATATCCCTCTTATGATCTGCATATGATGTACATGAACACAGCCTCACATATACTTCTAAAAATTTAAAGATGGGTGGGGCCACTGAAAGGGCTCAACAATTAACAGCATTGTCTCCTCTACCAGAGAACCTGGGATCAACTACCAGCAACTATATGGTGGCCCATCTCCAGTTCCAGGGGATCAGACAGACAGACAGACAGACAACGATGTCAGGCCTGCCTGGTCTCTCTTTCTTTATTATCCTTTTTAAAAAATGTTTATTTGTTTATTTATGAATTTATTAGATATAAGTACACTGTAGCTGTCTTCAGACACTCCAGAAGAGGGTGTCAGATTCTGGAGAATCTAAATCCCTCTTATGGTCTGCATATTCGGTACATAAACACAGCCTCGCATATACTTCTAAAAATTTAAAGATGGGTGGGGCCACTGAAAGGACTCAACAATTAACAGCATTGTCTCCTCTTCCAGAGAACCTGGGATCAACTACAAGCAACTCTATGGTGGCCCATCTCCAGTTCCAGAGGATCAGACAGACAGACAGACAGACAGAGATAAGGATGGCAGGCCTGCCTGGTCTTTATTTCTTTCTTATCATTTTTAAAAAATGTTTATTTCTTTATTTATGTATTTATTAGATATAAGAACCCTGTATCCGTCATAGACACTCCAAAAGACGGTGTCAGATTCAGGAGAATATAAATCCCTCTTTAAGGGTCTGAATATGATGTACATAAACACAGCATCACATTTACTTCTAGAAATTTAAAGATGTGTGGGGCCACTGAAAGGGCTGAACAATTAACAGCATTGTCTCCTCTTCAGAAGACCTGGGATCAACTACCAGCAACAAAATGGTGGCCCTTCTCCAGTTCCAGGATCTGACAGACAGACAAACAGAGAGACAGACAGACAGACAAAGATAAGGATGGCAGCCCTGCCTGGTCTTTCTTTCTTTCTTATCCTTTTTAAAAAATGTTTATTTATTTATTTATTTATTTATTTATTTATTTATTTATTTATTAGATATAAGTACACTGTAGCTATCTTCAGATACTCCAAAAGAGGGGGTCAGATTCTGGAGAATCTAAATCCCTCTTATGGTCTACATATGATGTACATAAACACAGCCACACATATACTTCTAAAAATTTAAAGATGGGTCGGGCCACAGAAAGGGATCAACAATTAACAGCATTGTCTCCTCTTCCAGAGAACCTTGGATAAACTACCAGCAAATATATGGTGGCCCATCTCCAGTTCCAGTGTATCAGACAGACAGACAGACAGACAGAGATAAGAATGGAGGCCTGCCTGGTCTTTCTTTCTTTCTTATACTTTTAAAAAAAATGTTTATTTATTTATTTATTTATTTATTTATGTATTTATTACATATAAGTACACTGTAGCTGTCTTCAGACAATCCAGAAGAGGGTGTCAGATTCTGGAGAATCTAAATCCCTCTTATGGTCTGCATATGATGTACATAAACACAGCCTCACATATACTTCTAAAAATTTAAAGATGTGTGGGGCCACTGAAAAGGCCCAAAAATTAACAGCATTGTCTCCTCTAACAGAGAACCTGGGATCAACTACCAGCAACTATATGGTGACCCATCTCCAGTTCCAGGGGATCAGGCAGACAAAGAGACAGACAGACAAGGGTGGCAGTCCTCCCTGGTTTTTCTTTCTCTCTTATCCTTTTTAAAAAATGTTTATTTATTTATTTATGTATTTATAAGATATAAGTACACTCTAGCTGTCTTCAGACACTCCAGAAGAGGGTGTCAGATTCTGGAGAATATCAATCCCTCTTATGGTCTGCATATGATGGACATAAACACAGATTCACATACACTTCTAAAAATTTAAGATGGGTGGGGCCACTGAAGGGGCTCAACAATTAACAGCATTGTCTCTTCTTCCAGAAAACCTGTGATCAACTACCAGCAACTATATGGTGGCCCATCTCCAGTTCCAGGGGATCAGACAGACAGACAGACAGACAGAGATAAGGAGGGCAGGCCTACCTGGTTTTTCTTTCTTTCTTATCCTTTTAAAATAATGTTTGTTTATTTATTTATTTATTTATTTATTTATTTATTTATTTATGTATTTATTAGATATAAGTACACTGTAGTTGTCTTCAGACACTCCAGAAGAGGGTGTCAGATTCTGGAGAATCTAAATCCCTCTTATGGTCTGCATATGATGTACATAAACACAGCCTAACATATACTTCTAAAAATTTAAAGATAGGTGGAGCCACTGAAAGGGCTCAACAATTAACAGCATTGTCTCTTCTTCCAGAGAACCTGGGATCAACTAACAGCAACTATATAGTGGCCCATCTCCAGTTCCAATAGATCAGACAGACAGACAGACTGACAGAGATAAGGATGGAGGCCTGCCTGGTCTTTCTTTCTTTCTTATACTTTTAAAAAATGTTTATTAATTTAAGTATGTATTTATTAGATATAAGTACACTTTAGCTGTCTTCAGACACTCTAGAAGAGGGTGTCATCTTCTGGGTAATCTAAATCCCTCTTATGGTCTGCATATGATGTACATAAACACAGCCTCACATATACTTCTAAAAATTTAAAGAAGGGTGGGCCCACTGAAAGGGCTCAACAATTAACAGCATTGTCTCCTCTTCCAGAGATCCTTGGATCAACTACAAGCAACTATATGGTGGCCCATCTCAAGTTCCAGGGGATAAGACAGACAGACAGACAGACAGAGATAAGGATGGCAGGCCTGCCTGATTTTTCTTTCTTTCTTGTCCTTTTTAAAAAATGTTCATTTATTTATTTATTTATTCATTTATTTATTTATTTATTTATTTATTTATGTATTTATTAGATATAAGTACACTGTAGCAGTCTTCAGACTCTCCAGAAGAGGGTGTCAGATTCTGGAGAATCAATTTCCCTCTTATGGTCTGCATATGATGTACATGAACACAGCCTCACATATACTTCTAAAAATTTAAAGATGGGTGGGGCCACTGAAAGGGCTCAACAATTAACAGCATTGTCTCCTCTACCAGAGAACCTGGGATCAACTACCAGCAACTATATGGTGGCCCATCTCCAGTTCCAGGGGATCAGACAGACAGACAGACATACAGACAGATAGAGTTAAGGATGGAAGGCCTACCTGGTCTTTCATTCTTTCTTATCCTTTTTAAAAAATGTTTATTAATTTAAGTATGTATTTATTAGATATAAGTACACTGTAGCTATCTTCAAACACTCCCGAAGAGGGTGTCAGATTCTGGAGAATCTATATCCCTCTTATGGTCTGCATATGATGTACATGAACACAGCCTCACATATACTTCTAAAAATTTATGGATGGGTGGGGCCACTGAAAGGGCTCAACAATTAACAGCACTGACTCCTCTTCCAGAGAACATGGGATCAACTACCAGCATTTATATGGTGGCCCATCTCTAGTTCCAGGGGAACAGACAGACAGACAGACAGACAAGGATGGCAGGCTTGCCTGGTCTCTCTTTCTTTATTATCCTTTTTTAAAAATGTTTATTTGTTTATTTATGAATTTATTAGATATAAGTACACTGTAGCTGTCTTCAGACACTCTAGAAGAGTGTGTCATCTTCTGGAGAATCTAAATCCCTCTTATGGTCTGCATATGATGTACATAAACACAGCCTCACATATACTTCTAAAAATTTAAAGATGTGTGGGCCCACTGAAAGGGCTCAACAATTAAAAGCATTGTCTCCTTTTCCAGAGAACCTGGGATCAACTACAAGCAACTCTATGGTGGCCCATCTCCAGTTCCAGAGGATCAGACAGACAGACAGACAGACAGAGATAAGGATGGCAGTCCTGCCTGGTCTTTCTTTCTTTCTTATCCTTTTTAAAAAATGTTTATTTATTTATTTATTTATTTATTCATTTATTTATGTATTTATAAGATATAAGTACACTGTAGCTGTCTTCAGACACTCCAGAAGAGGGTGTCAGATTCTGGAGAATATCAATCCCTCTTATGGTCTGCATATGATGGACATAAACACAGATTCACATACACTTCTAAAAATTTAAGATGGGTGGGGCCACTGAAGGGGCTCAACAATTAACAGCATTGTCTCTTCTTCCAGAAAACCTGTGATCAACTACCAGCAACTATATGGTGGCCCATCTCCAGTTCCAGGGGATCAGACAGACAGACAGACAGACAGAGATAAGGAGGGCAGGCCTACCTGGTTTTTCTTTCTTTCTTATCCTTTTAAAATAATGTTTGTTTATTTATTTATTTATTTATTTATTTATTTATTTATGTATTTATTAGATATAAGTACACTGTAGTTGTCTTCAGACACTCCAGAAGAGGGTGTCAGATTCTGGAGAATCTAAATCCCTCTTATGGTCTGCATATGATGTACATAAACACAGCCTAACATATACTTCTAAAAATTTAAAGATAGGTGGAGCCACTGAAAGGGCTCAACAATTAACAGCATTGTCTCTTCTTCCAGAGAACCTGGGATCAACTAACAGCAACTATATAGTGGCCCATCTCCAGTTCCAATGGATCAGACAGACAGACAGACTGACAGAGATAAGGATGGAGGCCTGCCTGGTCTTTCTTTCTTTCTTATACTTTTAAAAAATGTTTATTAATTTAAGTATGTATTTATTAGATATAAGTACACTTTAGCTGTCTTCAGACACTCTAGAAGAGGGTGTCATCTTCTGGGTAATCTAAATCCCTCTTATGGTCTGCATATGATGTACATAAACACAGCCTCACATATACTTCTAAAAATTTAAAGAAGGGTGGGCCCACTGAAAGGGCTCAACAATTAACAGCATTGTCTCCTCTTCCAGAGATCCTTGGATCAACTACAAGCAACTATATGGTGGCCCATCTCAAGTTCCAGGGGATAAGACAGACAGACAGACAGACAGAGATAAGGATGGCAGGCCTGCCTGATTTTTCTTTCTTTCTTGTCCTTTTTAAAAAATGTTCATTTATTTATTTATTTATTTATTTATGTATTTATTAGATATAAGTACACTGTAGCAGTCTTCAGACTCTCCAGAAGAGGGTGTCAGATTCTGGAGAATCAATTTCCCTCTTATGGTCTGCATATGATGTACATGAACACAGCCTCACATATACTTCTAAAAATTTAAAGATGGGTGGGGCCACTGAAAGGGCTCAACAATTAACAGCATTGTCTCCTCTACCAGAGAACCTGGGATCAACTACCAGCAACTATATGGTGGCCCATCTCCAGTTCCAGGGGATCAGACAGACAGACAGACATACAGACAGATAGAGTTAAGGATGGAAGGCCTACCTGGTCTTTCATTCTTTCTTATCCTTTTTAAAAAATGTTTATTAATTTAAGTATGTATTTATTAGATATAAGTACACTGTAGCTGTCTTCAAACACTCCCGAAGAGGGTGTCAGATTCTGGAGAATCTATATCCCTCTTATGGTCTGCATATGATGTACATGAACACAGCCTCACATATACTTCTAAAAATTTATGGATGGGTGGGGCCACTGAAAGGGCTCAACAATTAACAGCACTGACTCCTCTTCCAGAGAACATGGGATCAACTACCAGCATTTATATGGTGGCCCATCTCTAGTTCCAGGGGAACAGACAGACAGACAGACAGACAAGGATGGCAGGCTTGCCTGGTCTCTCTTTCTTTATTATCCTTTTTTAAAAATGTTTATTTGTTTATTTATGAATTTATTAGATATAAGTACACTGTAGCTGTCTTCAGACACTCTAGAAGAGTGTGTCATCTTCTGGAGAATCTAAATCCCTCTTATGGTCTGCATATGATGTACATAAACACAGCCTCACATATACTTCTAAAAATTTAAAGATGTGTGGGCCCACTGAAAGGGCTCAACAATTAAAAGCATTGTCTCCTTTTCCAGAGAACCTGGGATCAACTACAAGCAACTCTATGGTGGCCCATCTCCAGTTCCAGAGGATCAGACAGACAGACAGACAGACAGAGATAAGGATGGCAGTCCTGCCTGGTCTTTCTTTCTTTCTTATCCTTTTTAAAAAATGTTTATTTATTTATTTATTTATTTATTTATTTATTTATTTATTTATTAGATATAAGTACACTGTAGCTATCTTCAGACACTCCAGAAGATGGTGTCAGATTCTGGAGTATCGATATCCCTCTTATGGACTGCATATGATGTACATAAACACAGCCTCACATATACTTCTAAAAATTAAAATATGTGTGGGGCCACTTAAAGGTCTCAACAATTAACAGCATTGTCAACTCTACCAGAGATCCTGGGATCAACTACCAGCAACTATATGGTGGCCCATCTCCAGTTCCAGGTGATCAGACAGACAGACAGACAGACAAGGATAATGATGGCAGGCCTACCTGGTCTTTCTTTCTTTCTTATCCTTTTTAAAAAATGTTTATTCATATATTTATGTATTTATTAGATATAAGTATAATGTAGCTGTCTTCAAACAATCAAGAAGAGGGTGTCATATTCTGGAGAATCTAAATCCCTCTTATGGTCTGCATATGATGTACATAAACACAGCCTCAACTTTACTTCTAAAAATTTAAAGATGTGTGGGGCCACTGAAATGGCTCAACAATTAACAGCATTGTCTCCTCTTCCAGAGAGCCTGGGATCAACTTCCAGCAACTATATGGTGGCCCATCTCCAGTTCCAGGGTATCAAACAGACAGACAGACAGACAGAGTTAAGGATGGAGGCCTGCCTGGTCTCTCTTTCTTTCTTATCCTTTTAAAAATATTTATTTTTTATATATGTATTCATTAGATATAAGTAAACTGTATCTGTTTCAGACACTCCAGAAGAGGTTGTCAGATTCTGGAGAATCTAAATCCCTCTTATGTTCTGAATATGATGTACATAAACACAGCCTCACATATACTTCTAAAAATTAAAAATGGGTGGGGCCACTGAAAGGGCTCAAAAATTAACAGCATTGTCTCCTCTTCCAGAGAACCTGGGATCAACTACCAGCTCCTACAAGGTGGCCCATCTCCAGTTCCAGGGGATCAGACAGACAGACAGACAGACAGAGATAATGATGGCAGGCCTGCCTGGTCTTTCTTTCTTTCTTATCCTTTTTAAAAAATATTTATTTATTTATTTATTTATTTATTTATGTATTTCTTAGATATAAGTACACTGTAGCTGTCTTCAGACACTCCAGAGGAGGGTGTCAGATTCTGGAGAATGTAAATCCCTCTTATGGTCTGCATATGATGTACATAAACACAGCCTCACATATACTGAGCTCAGGTGTCACAGGCCAACTGCTGGAATTTCTGAGTACCACCTAGAGAGAGAAAAGCTATGCTGTGGTTTCTTAATTTATGTATTTTATTATTTCTATTTGTTGTTTTGTTTTGTTTTATTTTTTTTTAGAGAAGTCCTCAGTCTGTAGCTCTGGCTGACCCAGGACTGCCTACTTGTGTTAATTAGGGTTTCACAGCTGAGAACAGACACCAAGAGCAAGGTAAGGCTTAGAAAACCCTACATTCAGTGGTGGCTCAAGCTCTTAATGAGAGCACTCTGTAGGCAGAGGCAGTCAGTTTCTGAGTTCGAGGCCACCCTGGTGAAAGACAGGGCTAGGGTGAGGAAAGAAAGAAAGAAAGAAAAAGTTTTTATAAAAGTTTTATAAAAAGTGTTAAAGTTTTTAAAAATTAAAAAAAAAAATACCAGATCACCATCACACAGCATTGGCTGTCTTCAGGTGTATCCTTTCAGCCTCCAAAACAAAAAACAATGGCTGGCTGTCTTCAGGTGTATCCTATTCTCCAGTCTTATTTCCAACCTTAGAGCTGGGCTGAGCTGCCTCATTATGTAATTGCAAACCTTCCTTGGTTTGTCTTTTCCATTTCTAAGACTAACAGGCCTTTTTCTATTTATTGAATATGCTCATGACTGTCCTTTAGATATAGTAAATATAACTGTTGCTTATAAAACTTGTTTTCTAGGAATTTTTAAAGGTCAATGGCAGAGTTTATTTATAAAAAAATATTTTGCATTTATTTATTTGTGTGAGTGATGAAGCTCAGGTCTTCAAACTCGTCAGGAGGTATGATTTCCTCCCCTCTCTCTCAACCCCTCTCTCTCCTCTCTCAATGATTGTGTAAGAATGTTTTGCATGTGTATGCTGTGCCCACAGACTCCAGAACAGAGTATTAGATCCCCTGGAACTGGAGATGGGCCACCATATATAATACTGGTAATTGAGCCCAGGTTCTCTGGAAGAGGAGACAATGCTCTTAATTGTTGAGCCCTCTCTGTAGCCACATCTTTTTTCTTTCTTTTTTTTTTTGAGTATATGTGAGGCTGTGTTTATATACATCATATGCAGACAATAAGAATGATTTAGATTCTTCAGAATCTGACACCCTCTTCTGGACTGTCTGAAGATAGCTACAGCATACTTAAATATAATAAATAAATAAATCTTTAAAAAGAAAAGGAAAAGTAAAAAAGAAAGATCAGGCCTGCCATATGCATGTTCATAGAGGAAAATGGAAGAGACCCCAATCTAACCTCAGCAGGGTGCTTCCTTCTGGATGGTAGCTCACAGTTTCATCCCAGCAAGACAGGCAAATCACTGAGTTCAAGGACAGTAAGGTTCAGGACAGCCAAGGTTAGGAAGGAAAAGGGTCTATGTTGAGAATACAAACGATAAAACAACAACTAGGAAAAAGAAGTGACAGTTTAACTTGGGGTAGGGTACCAACAAGAGAAAGCTTTCTGTTACCACTTACAAACACCAGTAGGCTTGCACCCTTCTGCCCAGGTCCCTGCCTTCCTTTCTAGGCATTCTAAGGATGCCAGGGGGTGGGGGAATCCAGATTAACTTTTTAAAAACAAAGACTTGGTCTTTGATGTCTATAGGAAGCCCTTCTCAGTGCCTTTAACTACCACTGAACTTTCAGGGCTGTGACTCAACTGTAACAAGGAACAGGGCTAAGAACCTGCAGCCTTTGAAAACAACTATTTTTTTAAAGTGGGGGACACAAATCAGCAGTAGAACCCCTCAGGTTCAGCCATAATACTTGTTAGGGAAAGAGCCTCAATGTCCGGAGCTGAGGTCTCATGGGTGAACTGCTTCAAGCTCTGAGTATCATTGAAAGAAAGAAAAGATATCATGTGGTTGCTTAATTTATTTATTTTATTATTTCTATTTTTTGTTTTCTTTTGTTTTGTTTTAGAAAAGGCCTCAGTCTGTAGCTATGGCTGACCTAGGACAGACTACACGTGTTAATTAGGGTTTCACAGCTGAGAAACAGACCATACCTATGTAAGACTTAGAAAACCCAACAGTCAGTGGTGGCTCGAGGTCTTAATGAGAGCACTCTGGAGGCAGAGGCAGACAGTTTTTGAGATCGAGGCCAGCCTGGTTAAAGACAGGGCTAGGCAGGGCTAGGCAAGGCAGGGCTGGGCTAGGCTAGGCTAGGCAAGGGGCTGGGCTAGTCAAGGCAAGGGACTAGGCTAGGCTACTCAAGGGGCTAGGCAAGACAGACAGACAGAGAGAAAGACTTACAAGGATGGCAGGCCTGCCTGGTTTTTCTTTCTTTCTTATCCCTTTTAAAAAATGTTTATTTATTTATTTGTTTATTTATTTATTTATTTATTTATGTATTTATTAGATATAAGTACACTGTAGCTGTCTTCAGACACTCCAGAAGAGGGTGTCAGATTCTGGAGAATCTATAACCCTCTTACGGTCTGCATATGATGTACATAAACACAGCCTCACATTTACTTCTAAAAATTTAAACATGTGTTGAGCCAATGAAAGGGATCAACAATTAACAGCATTGTCTCCTCTTATAGATAACCTGGGATCAACTACCAGCAACTATATGGTGGCCCATCTCCAGTTCCAGGGGATCAGACAGACAGACAGACAGACAGACAGATAGAGTTAAGGATGGCAGGCCTACCTGGTCTTTCATTCTTTCTTATCCTTTTTAAAAAATGTTTATTAATTTAAGTATGTATTTATTAGATTTAAGTACACTGTAGCTGTCTTCAAACACTCCCGAAGAGGGTGTCAGATTCTGGAGAATCTATATCCCTCTTATGGTCTGCATATGATGTACATGAACACAGCCTCACATATACTTCTAAAAATTTAAAGATGGGTGGGGCCACTGAAAGGGCTCAACAATTAACAGCACTGACTCCTCTTCCAGAGAACCTGGGATCAACTACCAGCAATTATATGGTGGCCCATCTCCATTTCCAGGGGATCAGACAGACAGACAGACAAGGATGGCAGGCTTGCCTGGTCTCTCTTTCTTTATTATCCTTTTTTAAAAATGTTCATTTGTTTATTTATGAATTTATTAGATATAAGTACACTGTAGCTGTCTTCAGACACTCCAGAAGAGGGTGTCAGATTCTGGAGAATCTAAATCCCTCTTATGGTCTGCATATTCGGTACATAAACACAGCCTCGCATATACTTCTAAAAATTTAAAGATGGGTGGGGCCACTGAAAGGGCTCAACAATTAACAGCATTGTCTCCTCTTCCAGAGAACCTGGGATCAACTACAAGCAACTCTATGGTGGCCCATCTCCAGGTCCAGAGTATCAGACAGACAGACAGACAGACAGAGATAAGGATGGCAGGCCTGCCTGGTCTTTCTTTCTTTCTTATCTTTTTAAAAAAATGTTTATTTCTTTATTTATGTATTTATTAGATATAAGTACACTGTATCCGTCATAGACACTCCAAAAGACGGTGTCAGATTCTGGAGAATATAAATCCCTCTCTAAGGGTCTGAATATGATGTACATAAACACAGCATCACATTTACTTCTAGAAATTTAAAGATGGGTGGGGCCACTGAAAGGGCTGAACAATTAACAGCATTGTCTCCTCTTCAGAAGACCTGGGATCAACTATCAGCAACAAAATGGTGGCCCATCTCCAGTTCCAGGAGATGAGACAGACAGACAAACAGAGAGACAGACAGACAGACAAAGATAAGGATGGCAGCCCTGCCTGGTTTTTCTTTCTTTCTTATCCTTTTTAGAAAATGTTTGTTTATTTATTTATTTATTTATTTATTTATTTATTTATTTATTAGATATAAGTATACTGTAGCTATCTTCAGACACTCCAGAAGAGGTTGTCAGATTCTGGAGAATCTAAATCCCTCTTATGGTCTGCATATTCGGTACATAAACACAGCCTCGCATATACTTCTAAAAATTTAAAGATGGGTGGGGCCACTGAAAGGGCTCAACAATTAACAGCATTGTCTCCTCTTCCAGAGAACCTGGGATCAACTACAAGCAACTCTATGGTGGCCCATCTCCAGTTCCAGAGGATCAGACAGACAGACAGACAGACAGAGATATGGATGGCAGGCCTGCCTGGTCTTTCTTTCTTTCTTATCGTTTTAAAAAAATGTTTATTTCTTTATTTATGTATTTATTAGTTATAAGTACACTGTATCCGTCATAGACACTCCAAAAGACGGTGTCAGATTCTGGAGAATATAAATCCCTCTTTAATGGTGTGAATATGATGTACATAAACACAGCATCACATTTACTTCTAGAAATTATGAAGTTGGGTGGGGCCACTGAAAGGGCTGAACAATTAACAGCATTGTCTCCTCTTCAGAAGACCTGGGATCAACTACCAGCAACAAAATGGTGGCCCATCTCCAGTTCCAGGAGATCAGACAGACAGACAAACAGAGAGACAGACAGACAGACAAAGATAAGGATGGCAGCCCTGCCTGGTCTTTCTTTCTTTCTTAACCTTTTTAAAAAATGTTTGTTTATTTATTTATTTATTTATTTATTTATTTATTTATTTATGTATTTATTAGATATAAGTACACTGTAGCTATCTTCAGACACTCCAGAAGAGGGTGTCAGATTCTGGAGAATCTAAATCCCTCTTATGGTCTGCATATGATGTACATAAGCACAGCCTCACATATACTTCTAAAAATTTAAAGATGGGTGGGGCCACAGAAAGGGCTCAACAATTAACAGCATTGTCTCCTCTACCAGAGAACTTGGGATCAACTACCAGCAATTATATGGTGGCCCGTCTCCAGTTCCAGGGGATCAGGCAGACAAAGAGACAGACAGACAAGGGTGGCAGGCCTCCCTGGTTTTTCTTTCTTTCTTATCTTTTTTAAAAAATGTTTATTTATTTATTTATGGATTTATTAGATATAAGTACACTGTAGCTGTCTTCAGACTCTCCAGAAGAGGGTGTCAGATTCTGGAGAATCTAAATCCCTCTTATGGTCTAGATATGATGGACATAAACACAGATTCACATACACTTCTAAAAATTTAAGATGGGTGGGGCCACTGAAACGGCTCAAGAATTAACAGCATTGTCTCTTCTTCCAGAGAACGTGGGATCAACTACCAGCAACTATATGGTGGCCCATCTCCAGTTCCAGGGGATCAGACAGACAGACAGACAGACAGAGATAAGGAGGGCAGGCCTGCCTGGTTTTTCTTTATTTCTTATCCCTTTTAAAAAATGTTTATTTATTTATTTATTTTTTATATTATTTATGTATTTATTAGATATAAGTACACTGTAGCTGTCTTCAGACACTCCAGAAGAGGGTGTCAGATTCTGGAGAATCTAAATCCCTCTTATGGTCTGCATATAATGTACATAAACACAGCCTAACATATACTTCTAAAAATTTAAAGATAGGTGGAGCCACTGAAAGGGCTCAACAATTAACAGCATTGACTCTTCTTCCAGAGAACCTGGGATCAACTAACAGCAACTATATGGTGGCCCATCTCCAGTTCCAAGGGATCAGACAGACAGACAGACAGACAGAGATAAGGATGGCAGTCCTGCCTGGTTTTTCTTTCTTTCTTATCCTTTTTAGAAAATGTTTGTTTATTTATTTATTTATTTATTAATTTATTTATTAATTTATTAGATATAAGTACACTGTAGCTATCTTCAGACACTCCAGAAGAGGTTGTCAGATTCTGGAGAATCTAAATCCCTCTTATGGTCTGCATATTCGGTACATAAACACAGCCTCGCATATACTTCTAAAAATTTAAAGATGGGTGGGGCCACTGAAAGGGCTCAACAATTAACAGCATTGTCTCCTCTTCCAGAGAACCTGGGATCAACTACAAGCAACTCTATGGTGGCCCATCTCCAGTTCCAGAGGATCAGACAGACAGACAGACAGACAGAGATATGGATGGCAGGCCTGCCTGGTCTTTCTTTCTTTCTTATCGTTTTAAAAAAATGTTTATTTCTTTATTTATGTATTTATTAGTTATAAGTACACTGTATCCGTCATAGACACTCCAAAAGACGGTGTCAGATTCTGGAGAATATAAATCCCTCTTTAATGGTGTGAATATGATGTACATAAACACAGCATCACATTTACTTCTAGAAATTATAAAGTTGGGTGGGGCCACTGAAAGGGCTGAACAATTAACAGCATTGTCTCCTCTTCAGAAGACCTGGGTTCAACTACCAGCAACAAAATGGTGGCCCATCTCCAGTTCCAGGAGATCAGACAGACAGACAAACAGAGAGACAGACAGACAGACAAAGATAAGGATGGCAGCCCTGCCTGGTCTTTCTTTCTTTCTTATCCTTTTTAAAAAATGTTTGTTTATTTATTTATTTATTTATTTATTTATTTATTTATTTATGTATTTATTAGATATAAGTACACTGTAGCTATCTTCAGACACTCCAGAAGAGGGTGTCAGATTCTGGAGAATCTAAATCCCTCTTATGGTCTGCATATGATGTACATAAGCACAGCCTCACATATACTTCTAAAAATTTAAAGATGGGTGGGGCCACAGAAAGGGCTCAACAATTAACAGCATTGTCTCCTCTACCAGAGAACTTGGGATCAACTACCAGCAATTATATGGTGGCCCGTCTCCAGTTCCAGGGGATCAGGCAGACAAAGAGACAGACAGACAAGGGTGGCAGGCCTCCCTGGTTTTTCTTTCTTTCTTATCTTTTTTAAAAAATGTTTATTTATTTATTTATGGATTTATTAGATATAAGTACACTGTAGCTGTCTTCAGACACTCCAGAAGAGGGTGTCAGATTCTGGAGAATATAAATCCCTCTTATGGTCTAGATATGATGGACATAAACACAGATTCACATACACTTCTAAAAATTTAAGATGGGTGGGGCCACTGAAACGGCTCAAGAATTAACAGCATTGTCTCTTCTTCCAGAGAACGTGGGATCAACTACCAGCAACTATATGGTGGCCCATCTCCAGTTCCAGGGGATCAGACAGACAGACAGACAGACAGAGATAAGGAGGGCAGGCCTGCCTGGTTTTTCTTTATTTCTTATCCCTTTTAAAAAATGTTTATTTATTTATTTATTTATTTATTATATTATTTATGTATTTATTAGATATAAGTACACTGTAGCTGTCTTCAGACACTCCAGAAGAGGGTGTCAGATTCTGGAGAATCTAAATCCCTCTTATGGTCTGCATATAATGTACATAAACACAGCCTAACATATACTTCTAAAAATTTAAAGATAGGTGGAGCCACTAAAAGGGCTCAACAATTAACAGCATTGACTCTTCTTCCAGAGAACCTGGGATCAACTAACAGCAACTATATGGTGGCCCATCTCCAGTTCCAAGGGATCAGACAGACAGACAGACAGACAGAGATAAGGATGGCAGTCCTGCCTGGTTTTTCTTTCTTTCTTATCCTTTTTAGAAAATGTTTGTTTATTTATTTATTTATTTATTTATTTATTTATTTATTTATTTATTAGATATAAGTACACTGTAGCTATCTTCAGACACTCCAGAAGAGGTTGTCAGATTCTGGAGAATCTAAATCCCTCTTATGGTCTGCATATTCGGTACATAAACACAGCCTCGCATATACTTCTAAAAATTTAAAGATGGGTGGGGCCACTGAAAGGGCTCAACAATTAACAGCATTGTCTCCTCTTCCAGAGAACCTGGGATCAACTACAAGCAACTCTATGGTGGCCCATCTCCAGTTCCAGAGGATCAGACAGACAGACAGACAGACAGAGATATGGATGGCAGGCCTGCCTGGTCTTTCTTTCTTTCTTATCGTTTTAAAAAAATGTTTATTTCTTTATTTATGTATTTATTAGTTATAAGTACACTGTATCCGTCATAGACACTCCAAAAGACAGTGTCAGATTCTGGAGAATATAAATCCCTCTTTAATGGTGTGAATATGATGTACATAAACACAGCATCACATTTACTTCTAGAAATTATAAAGTTGGGTGGGGCCACTGAAAGGGCTGAACAATTAACAGCATTGTCTCCTCTTCAGAAGACCTGGGTTCAACTACCAGCAACAAAATGGTGGCCCATCTCCAGTTCCAGGAGATCAGACAGACAGACAAACAGAGAGACAGACAGACAGACAAAGATAAGGATGGCAGCCCTGCCTGGTCTTTCTTTCTTTCTTATCCTTTTTAAAAAATGTTTGTTTATTTATTTATTTATTTATTTATGTATTTATTAGATATAAGTACACTGTAGCTATCTTCAGACACTCCAGAAGAGGGTGTCAGATTCTGGAGAATCTAAATCCCTCTTATGGTCTGCATATGATGTACATAAGCACAGCCTCACATATACTTCTAAAAATTTAAAGATGGGTGGGGCCACAGAAAGGGCTCAACAATTAACAGCATTGTCTCCTCTACCAGAGAACTTGGGATCAACTACCAGCAATTATATGGTGGCCCGTCTCCAGTTCCAGGGGATCAGGCAGACAAAGAGACAGACAGACAAGGGTGGCAGGCCTCCCTGGTTTTTCTTTCTTTCTTATCTTTTTTAAAAAATGTTTATTTATTTATTTATGGATTTATTAGATATAAGTACACTGTAGCTGTCTTCAGACACTCCAGAAGAGGGTGTCAGATTCTGGAGAATATAAATCCCTCTTATGGTCTAGATATGATGGACATAAACACAGATTCACATACACTTCTAAAAATTTAAGATGGGTGGGGCCACTGAAACGGCTCAAGAATTAACAGCATTGTCTCTTCTTCCAGAGAACCTGGGATCAACTACCAGCAACTATATGGTGGCCCATCTCCAGTTCCAGGGGATCAGACAGACAGACAGACAGACAGAGATAAGGAGGGCAGGCCTGCCTGGTTTTTCTTTATTTCTTATCCCTTTTAAAAAATGTTTATTTATTTATTTATTTTTTATATTATTTATGTATTTATTAGATATAAGTACACTGTAGCTGTCTTCAGACACTCCAGAAGAGGGTGTCAGATTCTGGAGAATCTAAATCCCTCTTATGGTCTGCATATTCGGTACATAAACACAGCCTAACATATACTTCTAAAAATTTAAAGATAGGTGGAGCCACTAAAAGGGCTCAACAATTAACAGCATTGACTCTTCTTCCAGAGAACCTGGGATCAACTAACAGCAACTATATGGTGGCCCATCTCCAGTTCCAAGGGATCAGACAGACAGACAGACAGACTGACAGAGATAAGGATGGAGGCCTGCCTGGTCTTTCTTTCTTTGTTATACTTTAAAAAAAATGTTTATTTATTTATTTATTTATTTATTTATTTATGTATTTATTAGATATAAGTACACTGTAGCTGTCTTCAGACACTCTAAATGAGGGTGTCATCTTCTGGAGGATCTAAATCCCTCTTATGGTCTGCATATGATGTACATAAACACAGCCTCACATATACTTCTAAAAATTTAAAGATGGTTGGGCCCACTGAAAGGGCTCAACAATTAACAACATTGTCTCTTCTTCCAGAGAACGTGGGATCAACTACCAGCAACTATATGGTGGCCCATCTCAAGTTCCAGGGGATAAGACAGACAGACAGACAGACAGACAGAGATAAGGATGGCAGGCCTGCCTGATTTTTCTTTCTTTCTTATCCTTTTTAAAAAATGTTTATTTATTTATTTATTTATTTATTTATTTATTTATTTATTCATTTATTCATTTATTTATTTATTTATGTATTTAAGATATAAGTACACTGTAGCTGTCTTCAGACTCTCCAGAAGACGGTGCAGATTCTGGAGAATCAATATCCCTCTTATGGTCTGCATATGATGTACATGAACACAGCCTCACATATACTTCTAAAAATTTAAAGATGGGTGGGGCCACTGAAAGGGCTCAACAACTAACAGCATTGTCTCCTCTTCCAGAGAACCTGGGATCAACTACCAGCAACTATATGGTGGCCCATCCAGTTACAGGGTATCTGACAGATAGACAGACTGACAGACAGACAGACAGACAAGGTGGCAGGCCTGCCTGGTCTTTCTTTCTTTCTTATTCTTTTTAAAAAATGTTTATTTATTTATTTATGTATTTATTAGATATAAGTACACTGTAGTTGTCTTCAGACACTCTAGAAGAGGGTGTCATATTCTGGAGAATCTAAATCCCTCTTATGGTCTGCATATGATGTACATAAACACAGCCTCACATATACTTCTAAAAATTTAAAGATGGGTGGGCCCACTGAAAGGGCTCAACAATTAACAGCATTGTCTCTTCTTCCAGAGAACGTGGGATCAACTACCAGCAACTATATGGTGGCCCATCTCAAGTTCCAGGGGATAAGACAGACAGACAGACAGACAGAGATAAGGATGGCAGTCCTGCCTGGTCTTTCTTTCTTTCTTATCCTTTTTTTAAAAAAATGTTTGTTTATTTATTTATTTATTTATTTATTTATTTATTTATTAGATATAAGTACACTGTAGCTGTTCAGACACTCCAGAAGAGGGTGTCAGATTCTGGAGAATCTAAATCCCTCTTATGGTCTGCATATGATGTACATAAACACAGCCTCACATATACTTCTAAAAATTTAAAGAAGGGTGGGGCCACTCTAAAAGCTCAACAATTAACAGCATTGTCTCCTCTTCCAGAGTACCTGGGATCAACTACCAGCAACTATATGGTGGCCCATCTCCAGTTCCAGGGGATCATACAGACAGACATACAGACAGTGATAAGGATGGCAGGCCTGTCTGGTCTTTCTTTCATTCTTATCCTTTTTAAAAAAATGTTTATTTATATATTTATTTATGTATTTCTTAGATATAAGTACACTGTAGCTGTCTTCAGACACTCCAGAAGAGGGTGTCAGATTCTGGAGAATCTAAATCCCTCTTATGGTCTGCGTATGATGTACATAAACACAGCCTCACATATCCTTCTAAAAATTTAAAGATGTGTGGGGTCACTGAGAGGGCTCAACAATTAACAGCATTATCTCCTCTTTCAGAGAACCTGGGATAAACTATCAGCACCTTATGGTGGCCCATCTCCAGTTCCAGTGGATCAGACAGACAGACAGACAGAGAGACAGAGATAAGGATGGCAGGCCTGCCTGGTCTTTCTTTATTTCTTATACTTTTTAAAAAATGATTATTTATTAATTTATTTATTTATCTATTTATTTATTAGATATAAGTACACTGTACCCGTCTTCAGACACTCCAGAAGAGGGTGACAGATTCTAGAGAATCTATATCCCTCTTATGGTCTGAATATGATGTACATAAACACAAAATCACATATACTTCTAAAAATTAAAAATGGGTGGGGCCACTGAAAGGGCTCAACAATTAACAGCATTGTCTCCTCTTCCAGAGAACATGGGATCAACTACCAGCAACTATATGGTGGCCCATCTCCAGTTCCAGGGGATCAGACAGACAGACAGACAGACAGAGATAAGGATGGCAGGCCTGCCTGGTCTTACATTCTTTCTTATCCTTTTTCAAAAATGTTTATTTATTTATTTATTTATTTATTTATTTATTTATTTATTTATTATAAGTAAACTGTAGCTGTCTTCAGACACTCCAGTATAGGGTGTCAGATTCTGGAGAATCTAAATCCTCTTATAATCTGAATATGATGTACATAAACACAGCCTCACATATACTTCTAAATATTTAAAGAAGTGTGGGGCCACTGAAAGGGCTCAAAATTAACAGCATTGTCTCCTCTTCCAGAGAACCTTGGATCAACTACCAGCAACTATATGGTGCCCCATCTCCAGTTCCCGGGGATCAGATAGACAGACAGACAGACAGACAGAGATAAGGAGGGCAGGCCTGCCTGGTTTTTCTTTATTTCTTATCCCTTTTAAAAAATGTTTATTTATTTATTTATTTTTTATATTATTTATGTATTTATTAGATATAAGTACACTGTAGCTGTCTTCAGACACTCCAGAAGAGGGTGTCAGATTCTGGAGAATCTAAATCCCTCTTATGGTCTGCATATGATGTACATAAACACAGCCTCACATTTACTACTAAATATTTAAAGATGGGTGGCGCCACTGAAAGGGCTCAACAATTAACATCATTGTCTCCTCTTCCAGAGAACCTGGGATCAACTACCAGCAATTATTCGTGGCCCATCTCCAGTTCCCAGGGATCAGATTGACAGACAGACAGACAGACAGAGATATGGTTGGCAGGCCTGCCTGGTCTTTCTTTCTGTCATATCCTTTTTAAAAAATGTTTATTTATTTATTTATTTATTTATTTATTTATTTATTTATTTATTAGATATAAGTACACTGTAGCTGTTCAGACACTCCAGAAGAGGTTGTCAGATTCTGGAGAATCTAAATCCCTCTTATGGTCTGCATATGATGTACATAAACACAGCCTCACATATACTTCTAAAAATTTAAAGAAGGGTGGGGCCACTCTAAAAGCTCAACAATTAACAGCATTGTCTCCTCTTCAAGAGTACCTGGGATCAACTACCAGCAACTATATGGTGGCCCATCTCCAGTTCCAGGGGATCAGACAGACAGACATACAGACAGTGCTAAGGATGGCAGGCCTGCCTGGTCTTTCATTCTTTCTTATCCTTTTTAAAAAAATGTTTATTTATATATTTATTTATGTATTTATTAGATATAAGTACACTGTAGCTGTCTTCAGACACTCCAGAAGAGGGTGTCAGATTCTGGAGAATCTAAATCCCTCTTATGGTCTGCATATGATGTACATAAACACAGCCTAACATATACTTCTAAAAATTAAAAGATGTGTGGGGCCACTGAAAGGGCTCAAAAATTAACAGCATTGTCTCCTCTTATAGAGAACCTGGGATCAACTACCAGCAACTATATGGTGGTCCATCTCCAGTTCCAGGGGATCAGACAGACAGACAGACAGACAGTGATAAGGGTGGCAGGCCTGCCTGGTCTTTCTTTCTTTCTTATCCTTTTTTTAAAAAAATGTTTGTTTATTTATTTATTTATTTATTTATTTATTTATTAGATATAAGTACACTGTAGCTGTTCACACACTGCAGAAGAGGGTGTCAGATTCTGGAGAATCTAAATCCCTCTTATGGTCTGCATATGATGTACATAAACACAGCCTCACATATACTTCTAAAAATTTAAAGAAGGGTGGGGCCACTCTAAAAGCTCAACAATTAACAGCATTGTCTCTTCTTCCAGAGTACCTGGGATCAACTACCAGCAACTATATGGTGGCCCATCTCCAGTTCCAGGGGATCATACAGACAGACATACAGACAGTGATAAGGATGGCAGGCCTGCCTGGTCTTTCTTTCTTTCTTATCCTTTTTAAAAAAATGTTTATTTATATATTTATTTATGGATTTATTAGATATAAGTACACTGTAGCTGTCTTCAGACACTCCAGAAGAGGGTGTCAGACTCTGGAGAATCTAAATCCTCTTATAATCTGAATATGATGTACATAAACACAGCCTCACATATACTTCTAAATATTTAAAAAGTGTGGGGCCACTGAAAGGGCTCAACAATTAACAGCATTGTCTCCTCTTCCAGAGAACCTTGGATCAACTACCAGCTACTATATGCTGGCACATCTCCAGTTCCAGGGGATCAGACAGACAGACAGACAGACAGAGATAAGTATGGCAGGCCTGCCTGGTCTTACTTTCTTTCTTTTCCTTTTTCAAAAATGTTTATTTATTTATTTATTTATTTATTTATTTATTTATTTATTTATTTATGTATTTATTATATATAAGTACACAGTAGCTGTATTCAGACACTCCGGTATAGGGTGTCAGATTCTGGAGAATCTAAATCCTCTTATAATCTGAATATGATGTACATAAACACAGCCTCACATATACTTTTAAATATTTAAAGAAGTGTGGGGCCACTGAAAGGGCTCAACAATTAACAGCATTGTCTCCTCTTCCAGAGAACCTTGGATCAACTACCAGCAACTATATGGTGGCCCATCTCCAGTTCCCGCGGATCAGATAGACAGACAGACAGACAGACAGAGATATGGATGGTAGGCCTGCATGGTCTTTGTTTCTTTCTTATCCTTTTTAAAAAATGTTTATTTACTTATTTATTTATTTATCTATTTATTTATTAGATATAAGTACACTGTAGCTGTCTTCAGACACTCCATAAGAGGGTGTCAGATTCTGGAGAATCTAAATCCCTCTTATGATCTGCATATGATGTACATAAACACAGCCTCACATATACTTCTAAATATTTAAAGATGGGTGGCGCCACTGAAAGGGGTCAACAATTAACAGCATTGTCTCCTCTTCCAGAGAACCTGGGATCAACTACCAGCAACTATTCGTGGCCCATCTCCAGTTCCCAGGGATCAGATAGACAGACAGACAGACAGACAGACAGACAGAGATATGGATGGCAGGCCTGCCTGGTCTTTCTTTCTGTCTTATCCTTTTAAAAAAATGTTTATTTATTTATTTATTTATTTATTTATTTATTTATTTATTTATTTATTAGATATAAGTACACTGTAGCTGTTCAGACACTCCAGAAGAGGGTGTCATATTCTTGAGAATCTAAATCTTTCTTATGGTCTGCATATGATGTACATAAACACAGCCTCACATATACTTCTAAAAAATTAAAGAAGGGTGGGGCCACTCTAAAAGCTCAACAATTAACAACATTGTCTCCTCTTCCAGAATACCAGGGATCGACTACCAGCAACTATACGGTGGCCCATCTCCAGTTCCAGGGGATCAGACAGACAGACATACAGACAGTGCTAAGGATGGCAGGCCTGTCTGGTCTTTCTTTCATTCTTATCCTTTTTAAAAAAAAATGTTTATTTATATATTTATTTATGTATTTCTTAGATATAAGTACACTTTAGCTGTCTTCAGACACTCCAGAAGAGGGTGTCAGATTCTGGAGAATCTAAATCCCTCTTATGGTCAGCATATGATGTACATAAACACAGCCTCACATATACTTCTAAAAATTTAAAGATGTGTGGGGCCACTGAGAGGGCTCTACAATTAACAGCATTGTCTCCTTTTTCAGAGAACCTGGGATAAACTACTAGCACCTTATGGTGGGCCATCTCCACTTCCAGTGGATCAGACAGACAGACAGACAGAGAGACAGAGATAAGGATGGCAGGCCTGCCTGGTCTTTCTTTATTTCTTATACTTTTAAAAAAATGTTTATTTATTTATTTATTTATTTATTTATTTATTTATTTATTTATTTATGAATTTATTAGATATAAGTACACTGTAGCTGTTCAGACACTCCAGAAAAGGGTGTCAGATTCTGGAGAATCTAAATCCCTCTTATGGTCTGCATATGATGTACATAAACACAGCCTAACATATACTTCTAAAAATTAAAAGATGTGTGGGGCCACTGAAAGGGCTCAACAATTAACAGCATTGTCTCCTCTTATAGAGAACCTGGAATCAACTACCAGCAACTATATGGTGTTCCATCTCCAGTTCCAGGGGATCAGAAGACAGACAGACAGACAGTGATAAGGATGGCAGTCTTCCTGGCCTTTCTTTCTTTCTTATCCTTTTTTTTAAAAAATGTTTATTTATTTATTTATTTATTTATTTATTTATTTATTTATTAGATATAAGTACACTGTAGCTGTTCAGACACTCCAGAAGAGGGTGTCAGATTCTGGAGAATCTAAATCCCTCTTATGGTCTGCATATGATGTACATAAACACAGCCTCACATATATTTCTAAAAATTTAAAGAAGAGTGGGGCCACTCTAAAAGCTCAACAATTAACAGCATTGTCTGCTCTTCCAGAGTACCTGGGATCAACTACCAGCAACTATATAGTGGCCCATCTCCACTTCCAGGGGATCAGACAGACAGACATACAGACAGTGATAAGGATGGCAGGCCTGCCTGGTCTTTCTTTCTTTCTTATCCTTTTTAAAAAAATGTTTATTTATATATTTATTTATGTATTTATTAGATATAAGTACACTGTAGCTGTCTTCAGACACTGCAGAAGAGGGTGTCAGATTCTGGAGAATCTAAATCCCTCTTATGGTCTGCATATGATGTACATAAACACAGCCTCACATATACTTCTAAAAATTTAAAGATGTTTGGGGCCACTGAGAGGGCTCAACAATTAACAGCATTGTCTCCTATTTCAGAGAACCTGGGATAAACTACCAGCACCTTATGGTGGCCCATCTCCAGTTTCAGTGGATCAGACAGACAGACAGACAGAGAGACAGAGATAAAGATGGCAGGACTGCCTGGTCTTTCTTTATTTCTTATACTTTTTAAAAAATGTTTATTTATTTATTTATTTATGTATTTATTAGATATAAGTACACTGTACCCGTCTTCAGACACTCCAGAAGAGGATGACAGATTCTAGAGAATCTAAATCCCTCTTATGGTCTGAATATGATGTACATAAACACAGCATCACATATACTTCTAAAAATTAAAAATGGGTGGGGCCACTGAAAGGGCTCAACAATTAACAGCATTGTCTCCTCTTCCAGAAAACCTGGGATCAACTACCAGCAACTATTCATGGCCCATCTCCAGTTCCCAGGGATCAGATAGACAGACAGACAGACAGACAGAGATATGGATGGCAGGCCTGCCTGGACTTTCTTTCTTTCTTATCCTTTAAAAAAAATGTTTATTTATATATTTATTTATGTATTTATTAGATATAAGTACACTGTAGCTGTCTTCAGACACTCCAGAAGAGGGTGTCAGATTCTGGAGAATCTAAATCCCTCTTATGGTCTGCATATGATGTACATAAACACAGCCTCACATATACTTCTAAAAATTTAAAGATGTGTGGGGCCACTGAAAGGGCTCAACAATTAACAGCATTGTCTCCTCTCTCAGAGAACCTGGGATAAACTACCAGCACCTTATGGTGGCCCATCTCCAGTTCCAGTGGATCAGACAGACAGACAGACAGACAGAGAGACAGAGATAAAGATGGCAGGCCTGCCTGGTCTTTCTTTATTTCTTATACTTTTTAAAAAATGTTTATTTATTTATTTATTTATTTATTTATTTATTTATTTATTTATTAGATATAACTACACTGTAGCCGTCTTCAGACACTCCAGAAGAGGGTGTCAGATTTTAGAGAATCTAAATCCCTCTTATGGTCTGAATATGATGTACATAAACACAGCCTCACATATACTTAAAAAATTAAAAGGCCACTGAAAGGACTCAACAATGAACAGCATTGTCTCCTCTTCCAGAGAACCTGGGACCAACCTCCAGCACCAACAAAGTGGCCCATCTCCAGTTCCAAGGGATCAGACAGACATACAGACAGACAGAGATAAGGATGGCAGGCCTGCCTGGTCTTTCTTTCTTTCTTTCTTATCCTTTTTAAAAAATATTTATTTATTTATTTATTTATTTATTTATTTATTTATTTATTTATATATGTAATTATTACATATAAGTACACTGTAGCTGTTCAGACACTCCAGTAGAGGGTGTCAGATTCTGGAGAATCTAACTCCCTCTTATGGTCTCCATATGATGTACATAAACACAGCCTAACATATACTTCTAAAAATTAAAAGATCTGTGGGGACACTGAAAGGGCTCAACAATTAACAGCATTGTCTCGTCTTATAGAGAACCTGGGATCAACTACCAGCAACTATATGGTGGTCCATCTCCAGTTCCAGGGGATCAGACAGACAGACAAACAGAGAGTGATAAGGATGGCAGGCCTGCCTGGTCTTTCTTTCTTTCTTATACTTTTTTTAAAAAAATGTTTGTTTATTTATTTATTTATTTATTTATTCATTTATTTATTTATTTATTTATTTATTTATTTATTTATTTATTAGATATAAGTACACTGTAGCTGTTCAGACACTCCAGAAGAGGGTGTCAGATTCTGGAGAAATTAAATCCCTCTTATGGTCTGCATATGATGTACATAAACACAGCCTCACATATACTTCTAAAAATTTAAAGATGGGTGGGGCCACTGAAAGGGCTCAACAATTAACAGCACTGACTCCTCTTCCAGAGAACATGGGATCAACTACCAGCAACTATTCGTGGCCCATCTCCAGTTCCCAGAGATCAGATAGACAGACAGACAGACAGACAGACAGAGATATGGATGGCAGGCGTGCCAGGTCTTTCTTTCTCTCTTATCTTTTTTAAAAAATGTTTGTTTATTTATTTATTTATTTATTTATTTATTTATGTATTTAGTAGAAATAAGTACACTCTAGCTGTTCAGACACTCCAGAAGAGTGTGTCAGATTCTGGAGAATCTAAATCCCTCTTATGGTCTGCATATGATGTACATAAACACAGCCTCACATATACTTCTAAAAATTTAAAGAAGGGTGGGGCCACTCTAAAACCTCAACAATTAATAGCATTGTCTCCTCTTCCAGAGTACCTGGGATCAACTACCAGCAACTATATGGTGGCCCATCTCCAGTTCCAGGGGATCAGACAGACAGACATAGAGACAGTGATAAGGATGGCAGGCCTGCCTGGTCTTTATTTCTTTCTTATCCTTTTTAAAAAAATGTTTATTTATATATTTATTTATGTATTTATTACATATAAGTACACTGTAGCTGTCTTCAGACGCTCCAGAAGAGGGTGTCAGATTCTGGAGAATCTAAATCCCTCTTATGGTCTGCATATGATGTACATAAACACAGCCTCACATATACTTCTAAAAATTTAAAGATGGGTGGGGCCACTGAGAGGGCTCAACAATTAACAGCATAGTCTCCTCTTTCAGAGAACCTGGGATAAACTACCAGCACCTTATGGTGGCCCATCTCCAGTTCCAGTGGATCAGACAGACAGACAGATAGAGAGACAGAGATAAGGATGGCAGGCCTGCCTGGTCTTTATTTCTTATACTTTTTTAAAAATGTTTATTTATTTATTTATTTATTTATTTATTTATTTATTTATTTATTAGATAAAAGAACACTCTAGCTGTTCAGACACTCCAGAAGAGGGTGTCAGATTCTGGAGAATCTAAATCCCTCTTATGGTCTGCATATGATGTACATAAACACACCCTCACATATACTTCTAAAAAATTAAAGAAGGGTGGGGCCACTCTAAAACCTCAACAATTAATAGCATTGTCTCCTCTTCCAGAGTACCTGGGATCAACTACCAGCAACTATATGGTGGCCCATCTCCAGTTCCAGGGGATCAGACAGACAGACATAGAGACAGTGATAAGGATGGCAGGCCTGCCTGGTCTTTATTTCTTTCTTATCCTTTTTAAAAAAATGTTTATTTATATATTTATTTATGTATTTATTACATATAAGTACACTGTAGCTGTCTTCAGACACTCCAGAAGAGGGTGTCAGATTCTGGAGAATCTAAATCCCTCTTATGGTCTGCATATGATGTACATAAACACAGCCTCACATATACTTCTAAAAATTTAAAGATGGGTGGGGCCACTGAGAGGGCTCAACAATTAACAGCATAGTTTCCTCTTTCAGAGAACCTGGGATAAACTACCAGCACCTTATGGTGGCCCATCTCCAGTTCCAGTGGATCAGACAGACAGACAGATAGAGAGACAGAGATAAGGATGGCAGGCCTGCCTGGTCTTTATTTCTTATACTTTTTTAAAAATGTTTATTTATTTATTTATTTATTTATTTATTTATTTATTAGATAAAAGAACACTCTAGCTGTTCAGACACTCCAGAAGAGGGTGTCAGATTCTGGAGAATCTAAATCCCTCTTATGGTCTGCATATGATGTACATAAACACAGCCTAACATATACTTCTAAAAATTATAAGATGTGTGCGGCCACTGAAAGGGCTCAACAATTAACAGCATTGTCTCCTCTTATAGAGAACCTGGGATCAACTACCAGCAACTATATGGTGGTCCATCTCCAGTTCCAGGGATCAGACAGACAGACAGAGACAGTGATAAGGATGGCAGGCCTGCCTGGTCTTTCTTTCTTCTTATCCTTTTTTTAAAAAAAATGTTTGTTTATTTATTTATTTATTTATTTATTTATTTATTTATTTATTTATTAGATATAAGTACACTATAGCTGTACAGACACTCCAAAAGAGGGTGTCAGATTCTGGAGAATCTAAATCCCTCTTATGGTCTGCATATGATGTACATAAACACAGCCTCACATATACTTCTAAAAATTTAAAGATGTGTGGGGCCACTGAGAGGGCTCAACAATTAACAGCATTGTCTCCTCTTTCAGAGAACCTGGGATAAACTACCAGCACCTTATGGTGGCCCATCTTCAGTTCCAGTGGATCAGACAGACAGACAGACAGAGAGACAGAGATAAGGATGGCAGGCCTGCCTGGTCTTTCCTTATTTCTTATACTTTTTAAAAAATGTTTATTTATTTATTTATTTATTTATGTATTTATTAGATATAAGTACACTGTAGCCGTCTTCAGACACTCCAGAAGAGGGTGACAGATTTTAGAGAATCTAAATCCCTCTTATGGTCTGAATATGATGTACATAAACACAGCATCACATATACTTCTAAAAATTAAAAATGGGTGGGGCCACTGAAAGGGCTCAACAATTAGCAGCATTGTCTCATCTTCCAGAGAACCTGGGATCAACTACCAGCAACTATATGGTGGCCCATCTCCAGTTCCAGAGGATCAGACAGACAGACAGACAGACAGACATAGATAAGGATGGCAGGCCTGCCTGGCCTTACTTTCCTTCCTATTCTTTTTAAAAAATGTTTATTTATTTATTTATTTATTTATTTATTTATTTATTTATTTATTAGATATAAGTACACTGTAGCTGTCTTCAGACACTCCAGAAGAGGGTGTCAGATTCTGGAGAATCTAAATCTCTCTTATGGTCTGCATATGATGTACATAAACACAGCCTCACATATACTTCTAAATATTTAAAGAAGTGTGGGGCCACTGAAAGGGATCAACAATTAAAAGCATTGTCTCCTCTTCCAGAGAACCTTGGATCAACTACCAGCAACTATATGGTGGCCCATCTCCATTCCCGGGGATCAGACAGACAGACAGACAGACAGAGATAAGGATGGCAGGCCTGCCTGGTCTTACTTTCTTTCTTATCCTTTTTCAAAAATGTTTATTTATTTATTTATTTATGTATTTATTAGATATAAGTACACTGTAGCTGTCTTCAGACACTCCAGTATAGGGTGTCAGATTCTGGAGAATCTAAATCCTCTTATAATCTGAATATGATGTACATAAACACAGCCTCACATATACTTCTAAATATTTAAAGAAGTGTGGGGCCACTGAAAGGGCTCAACAATTAACAGCAATGTCTCCTCTTCCAGAGAACCTTGGATCAACTACCAGCAACTATATTGTGGCCCATCTCCAGTTCCCGGGGATCAGATAGACAGACAGACAGACAGACAGAGATATGGATGGCAGGCCTGTCTGGTCTTTCTTTCTGTCTTATCCTTTTTGAAAAATGTTTATTTATTTACTTATTTATTTATTTATTTATTTATTTATTTATTTATTTATTTATTTATGTATTTAGTAGATATAAGTACACTGTAGCTGTTCAGACACTCCAGAAGAGGGTGTCAGATTCTGGAGAATCTAAATCCCTCTTATGGTCTGCATATGATGTACATAAACACAGCCTCACATATACTTATAAAAATTATAAATAGGTGGGGTCACTGAAAGGACTCAACAATTAACAGCATTGTCTCCTCTTCCAGAGAACCTGGGATCAACTATCAGCAACTATATGGTGGACCATCTCCAGTTCCAGGGGATCAGACAGACAGACAGACAGACAAGGATTGCAGGCCTGCCTGGTTTTACTTTCTTTCTTATCCTTTTTAAAAAAAGTTTATTTATTTATTTATTCATTTATTCATTTATTTATTTATGTATTTATTATATATAAGTACACTGTAGCTGTCTTCAGACACTCCAGGAGAGGGTGTCAGATTCTGGAGAATCTAAATCCCTCTTATGGTCTGCATGTGATGTACATAAACACAGCCTCACATATACTTCTAAATATTTAAAGATGGGTGGCGCCATTGAAAGGGCTCAACAATTAACAGCATTGTCTCCTCTTCTAGAGAACCAGGGATCAACTACCAGCAACTATTCGTGGGCCATCCCAGTTCCCAGGTATCAGATTGACAGACAGACAGACAGACAGAGATATGGATGGCAGGCCTGCCTGGTCTTTCTTTCTTCTTATCCTTTTAAATATGTTTGTTTATTTATTTATTTATTTATTTATTTATTTATTTATTTATTAGATATAAGTACACTGTAGCTGTTCAGACACTCCAGAAGAGGGTGTCAGATTCTGGAGTATCTAAATCCCTCTTATGGTCTGCATATGATGTACATAAAGACAGCCTCACATATACTTCTAAAAATTTAAAGAAGTGTGGGGCCACTCTAAAAGCTCAACAATTAACAGCATTGTCTCCTCTTCCAGAGTACCTGGGATCAACTACCAGCAACTATATGGTGGCCCATTTCCAGTTCCAGGGGATCAGACAGACAGACATACAGACAGTGATAAGGATGGCAGGCCTGCCTGGTCTTTCTTTCTTTATTATCCTTTTTAAAAAAATGTTTATTTATATATTTATTTATGTATTTATTAGATATAAGTACACTGTAGCTGTCTTCAGACACTCCAGAAGAGTGTGTCAGATTCTGGAGAATCTAAATCCCTCTTATGGTCTGCATATGATGTACATAAACACAGCCTCACATATACTTCTAAAAATTTAAAGATGTGTGGGGCAACTGAGAGGGCTCAACAATTAACAGCATTGTCTCCTCTACCAGAGAACCTGGGATCAACTACCAGCACCTTATGTTGGCCCATCTCCAGGCCAGTGGATCAGACAGACAGACAGACAGAGAGACAGAGATAAGGATGGCAGGCCTGCCTGGTCTTTCTTTATTTCTTATACTTTTTTTTTTTTTAGATTTATTTATTTATTATATGTAAGTACACTGTAGCTGTCTTCAGACACTCCAGAAGAAAGCGCCAGATCTCCTTACGGATGGTTGTGAGCCACCATGTGGTTGCTGGGATTTGAACTCTGGACCTTCGGAAGAGCAGTAGGGTGCTCTTACACACTGAGCCATCTCACCAGCCCATATTTTTAAAAAAATGTTTATTTATTTATTTATTTATTTATTTATTTATGTATTTATTAGATATAAGTACACTGTAGCTGTTTTCAGACACTCTAGAAGAGGGTGTCACCTAATGGAGATTCTAAATCCCTCTTATGGTCTGCATATGATGTTCATAAACACAGCCTCACATATACTTGTAAAAATTTAAAGATGTGTGGTCCCACTGAAAGGGCTCAACAATTAACAACATTGTCTCCTCTTCCAGAGAACGTGGGGTCAAATACCAGCAACTATATGGTGGCCCATCTCAAGTTGCAGGGGATGAGACAGACAGACAGACAGACAGAGATAAGAATGGCAGGACTGCCTGATTTTTCTTTCTTTCTTATCCTTTTAAAAAATGTTTATTTATTTATTCATTTATTTATTTATTTATTTATTTATTTATTTATTTATTTATTTATTATATATAAGTACACATTAGCTGTCTTCAGACGCTCCAGAAGAGGGTGTCAGATTCTGGAGAATATAAATCCCTCTTATGGTCTGCATATGATGGACATAAACACAGATTCACATACACTTCTAAAAATTTAAGATGGGTGGGGCCACTGAAAGGGCTCAGCAATTAACAGCATTGTCTCTTCTTCCAGAGAACCTGGGATCAACTACCAGCAACTATATGGTGGCCCATCTCCAGTTCCAGGGGATCAGACAGACAGACAGACAGTCAGACAGACAGAGATAAGGAGGGCAGGCCTGCCTGGTCTTTCTTTCTTTTTATCCATTTAAAATAAGGTTTATTTATTTATTTATTTATTTATGTATTTATTAGATATAAGTACACTGTAGTTGTCTTCAGACACTCCAGAAGAGGGTGTCAAATTCTGGCGAATCTAAATCCCTCTTATGATCTGCATATGATGTACATAAACACAGCCTCACATATACTTCTAAAAATTTAAAGATGTGTGGGGCCACTGAAACGGCTCAACAATTAACAGCATTGTCTCCTCTACCAGAGAACCTGGGATCAACTAGCAGAAACTATATGGTGGCCCATCTCCAGTTCCAGGGGATCAGACAGACAGACAGACAGACAGAGATAAGGATGGCAGGCCTGCCTGGTCTTACATTCTTTCTTATCCTTTTTCAAAAATGTTTATTTATTTATTTATTTATTTATTTATTTATTTATTTATTTATTTATTATAAGTACACTGTAGCTGTCTTCAGACACTCCAGAAGAGGGTGTCAGATTCTGGAGAATATAAATCCCTCTTATGATCTGCATATGATGGACATAAACACAGATTCACATACACTTCTAAAAATTTAAGATGGGTGGGGCCACTGAAAGGGCTCAGCAATTAACAGCATTGTCTCTTCTTCCAGAGAACCTGGGATCAACTACCAGCAATTATATGGTGGCCCATCTCCAGTTCCAGGGGATCAGACAGACAGACAGACAGACAGACAGAGATAAGGAGGGCAGGCCTGCCTGGTCTTTCTTTCTTTCTTATCCTTTTAAAATAATGTTTATTTATTTATTTATTTATTTATTTATTTATTTATTTATGTATTTATTAGATATAAGTACACTGTAGTTGTCTTCAGACACTCCAGAAGAGGGTGTCAAATTCTGGAGAATCTAAATCTCTCTTATGGTCTGCATATGATGTACATAATCACAGCCTAACATATACTTCTAAAAATTTAAAGATAGGTGGAGCCACTGAAAGGGCTCAACAATTAACAGCATTGTCTCCTCTTCCAGAGAACCTGGGATCAACTAACGGCAACTATATGGTGGCCCATCTCCAGTTCCAAGGGATCAGACAGACAGACAGACAGACTGACAGAGATAAGGATGGAGGCCTGCCTGGTCTTTCTTTCTTTCTTATACTTTTTAAAAAATATTTATTTATTTATTTATTTATTTATTTATTTATTTATTTATTTATTTATTTATTAGATATAAGTACACTTTAGCTGTCTTCTGACACTCTAGAAGAGGGTGTCATCTTCTGGAGAATCTAAATCCCACTTATGGTCTACATATGATGTACATAAACACAGCCTCACATATACTTTTAGAAATTAAAAGATGGGTTGGCCCACTGAAAGGGCTCAACAATTAACAGCATTGTCTCTTCTTCCAGAGAACGTGGGATCAACTACCAGCAACTATATGGTAGCCCATCTCAAGTTCCAGGGGATAAGACAGACAGAGAGACAGACAGAGATAAGGATTGCAGGACTGCCTGATTTTTCTTTCTTTCTTATCCTTTTTAAAAAATGTTTATTTATTTATTTATTCATTTATTCATTTATTTATTTATTTATGTATTTATTAGATATAAGTACACTATAGCTGTCTTCAGACTCTCCAGAAGAGGGGGTCTACATATGATGTACATGAACACAGCCTCACATATACTTCTAAAAATTTAAAGATGGGTGGGGCCACTGAAAGGGCTCAACATTTAACAGCATTGTCTCCTCTTCCAGAGAACCTGGGATCAACTACCAGCAACTATATGGTGGCCCATCTCCAGTTCCAGGGGATCAGGCAGACAAAGAGACAGACAGACAAGTGTGGTAGGCCTCCCTGGTTTTTCTTTCTTTCTTATCCTTTTTAAAAAATGTTTATGTATTTATTTATGTATTTATTCGATATAAGTACACTGTAGCTGTCTTCAGACACTCTAGAAGAGGGTGTCATATTCTGGAGAATCTAAATCCCTCTTATGGTCTGCATAAGATGGACATAAACACAGATTCACATACACTTCTAAAAATTTAAGATGGGTGGGGCCACTGAAAGCGCTCAACAATTAACAGCATTGTCTCTTCTTCCAGAGAACCTGGGATCAACTACCAGCAACTATATGGTGGCCCATCTCCAGTTCCAGGGGATTAGACAGACAAACAGACAGACAGACAGACAGAGATAAGGACGGCAGGCCTGCCTGGTCTTTCTTTCTTTCTTATCCTTTTAAAATAATGTTTGTTTATTTATTTATTTATTTATTTATTTATTTATTTATTTATTTATTTATTAGATATAAGTACACTGTAGTTGTCTTCAGACACTCCAGAAGAGGGTGTCAAATTCTGGAGAATCTAAATCCCTCTTATGGTCTGCATATGATGTACATAAACAGAGCCTAACATATACTTCTAAAAATTTAAGATAGGTGGAGCCACTGAAAGGGCTCAACAATTAACAGCATTGTCTCCTCTTCCAGAGAACCTGGGATCAACTAACAGCAACTATATGGTGGCCCATCTCCAGTTCCAAGGGATCAGACAGACAGACAGACAGACTGACAGAGATAAGGATGGAGGCCTGCCTGGTCGTTCTTTCTTTCTTATACTTTTTAAAAAATATTTATTTATTTATTTATTTATTTATTTATTTATGTATTTATTTATTAGATATAAGTACACTGTAGCTGTCTTCAGACACTCTAGAAGAGGATGTCATCTTCTGGAGAATCTAAATCCCTCTTATGGTCTGCAAATGATGTACATAAACACAGCCTCACATATACTTCTAAAAATTAAAAGATGGGTGGGCCCACTGAAAGGGCTCAACAATTAACACCATTGTCTCTTCTTCCAGAGAACGTGGGATCAACTACCAGCAACTATATGGTGGCCCATCTCAAGTTCCAGGGGATAAGACAGACAGACAGACAGACAGACAGACAGACAGACAAGGTGGCAGGGCTGCCTGGTGTTTCTTTCTTTCTTATACTTTTTAAAAATGTTTATTTATTTATTTATTCATTTATTTATTTATTTATGTATTTATTAGATATAAGTACACTGTAGCTATCTTCAGACTCTCCAGAAGAGGGTGTCAGATTCTGGAGAATCTATATCCCTCTTATGGTCTGCATATGATGTACATAAACACAGCCTCACATATACTTCTAAAAATTTAAAGATGTGTGGGGCCACTGAAAGGGCTCAACAATTAACAGCATTGTCTCCTCTTCCAGAGGACCTGGGATCAACTACCAGCAACTATATTGTGGCCAAATTCCAGTTCCAGGGATCAGACAGACATACATACAGACAGACAGACAAGGATTGCAGGCCTGCCTGGTTTTTCTTTTTTTCTTATACATTTTAAAAATGTTTATTTATTTATATATGTATTTATTAGATATAAGTACACTGTAGCAGTCTTCAGGCACTTCAGAAGAGGGTGTCATATTCTGGAGAATCTAAATCCGTCTTATGGTCTGCATATGATGTACATAAACACAGCCTCACATATACTTCTAAAAATTTAAAGATGTGTGGGGCCACTGAAACGGCTCAACAATTAACAGCATTGTCTCCTCTACCAGAGAACCTGGGATCAACTAGCAGCAACTATATGGTGGCCCATCTCAAGTTCCAGGGGATCAGACAGACAGACAGACAGACAGACAGACAAGGATTGCAGGCCTGCCTGGTTTTACTTTCTTTCTTATCCTTTTTAAAAATGTTTATTTATTTATTTATTTATTTATTTATTTATTTATTTATTTATTATATATAAGTACACTCTAGCTGTCTTCAGACACTCCAGAAGAGGGTGTCAGATTCTGGAGAATCTAAATCCCTCTTATGGTCTGCATATGATGTACATAAACACAGCCTCACATATACTTCTAAAAATTTAAAGATGTGTGGGGTCACTGAAGGGGCTCAAAAATTGACAGCATTGTCTCCTCTACCAGAGAACCTGGGATCAACTACCAGCAACTATATGGTGGCCCATCTCCAGTTCCAGGGGATCAGGCAGACAAAGAGACAGACAGACAAGGGTGGCAGGCCTCCCTGGTTTTTCTTTCTTTCTTATCCTTTTTAAAAAATGTTTATTTATTTATTTATGTATTTATTAGATATAAATACACTGTAGCTGTCTTCAGACACTCTAGAAGAGGGTGTCAGATTCTGGAGAATATAAATCCCTCTTATGGTCTGCATATGATGGACATAAACACAGATTCACATACACTTCTAAAAATTTAAGATGGGTGGGGCCACTGAAAGGGCTCAACAATTAACAGCATTGTCTCTTCTTCCAGAGAACCTGGGATCAACTACCAGCAACTCTATGGTGGCCCATCTCCAGTTCCAGGGGATCAGACAGACAGACAGACAGACAGACAGAGATAAGGATGGCAGGCCTGCCTGGTCTTTCTTTCTTTCTTATCCTTTTAAAATAATTTTTGTTTATTTATTTATTTATTTATTTATTTATTTATTTATGTATTAGATATAAGTACACTGTAGTTGTCTTCAGACACTCCAGAAGAGGGTGTCAAATTCTGGAGAATCTAAATCCCTCTTATGGTCTGCATATGATGTACATAAACAGAGCCTAACATATACTTCTAAAAATTTAAGATAGGTGGAGCCACTGAAAGGGCTCAACAATTAACAGCATTGTCTCCTCTTCCAGAGAACCTGGGATCAACTAACAGCAACTATATGGTGGCCCATCTCCAGTTCCAAGGGATCAGACAGACAGACAGACAGACTGACAGAGATAAGGATGGAGGCCTGCCTGGTCTTTCTTTCTTTCTTATACTTTTTAAAAAATATTTATTTATTTATTTATTTATTTATTTATTTATTTATTTATTTATGTATTTATTAGATATAAGTACACTGTAGCTGTCTTCAGACACTCTAGAAGAGGGTGTCATCTTCTGGAGAATCTAAATCCCTCTTATGGTCTGCATATGATGTACATAAACACAGCCTCATATATACTTCTAAAAATTAAAAGATGGGTGGGCCCACTGAAAGGGCTCAACAATTAACACCATTGTCTCTTCTTCCAGAGAACTTGGGATCAACTACCAGCAACTATATGGTGGCCCATCTCAAGTTCCAGGGGATAAGACAGACAGACAGACAGACAGACAGACAGACAGACAGACAAGGTGGCAGGGCTGCCTGGTGTTTCTTTCTTTCTTATACTTTTTAAAAATGTTTATTTATTTATTTATTCATTTATTTATTTATTTATTTATTTATTTATTTATTTATGTATGTATTTATTAGATATAAGTACACTGTAGCTATCTTCAGACTCTCCAGAAGAGGGTGTCAGATTCTGGAGAATCTATATCCCTCTTATGGTCTGCATATGATGTACATAAACACAGCCTCACATATACTTCTAAAAATTTAAAGATGTGTGGGGCCACTGAAAGGGCTCAACAATTAACAGCATTGTCTCCTCTTCCAGAGGACCTGGGATCAACTACCAGCAACTATATTTTGGCCAAATTCCAGTTCCAGGGATCAGACAGACATACATACAGACAGACAGACAAGGATTGCAGGCCTGCCTGGTTTTTCTTTTTTTCTTATACATTTTAAAAATGTTTATTTATTTATATATGTATTTATTAGATATAAGTACACTGTAGCTGTCTTCAGGCACTTCAGAAGAGGGTGTCATATTCTGGAGAATCTAAATCCGTCTTATGGTCTGCATATGATGTACATAAACACAGCCTCACATATACTTCTAAAAATTTAAAGATGTGTGGGGCCACTGAAACGGCTCAACAATTAACAGCATTGTCTCCTCTACCAGAGAACCTGGGATCAACTAGCAGCAACTATATGGTGGCCCATCTCAAGTTCCAGGGGATCAGACAGACAGACAGACAGACAGACAAGGATTGCAGGCCTGCCTGGTTTTACTTTCTTTCTTATCCTTTTTAAAAATGTTTATTTATTTATTTATTTATTTATTTATTTATTATATATAAGTACACTCTAGCTGTCTTCAGACACTCCAGAAGAGGGTGTCAGATTCTGGAGAATCTAAATCCCTCTTATGGTCTGCATATGATGTACATCAACACAGCCTCACATATACTTCTAAAAATTTAAAGATGTGTGGGGTCACTGAAGGGGCTCAAAAATTGACAGCATTGTCTCCTCTACCAGAGAACCTGGGATCAACTACCAGCAACTATATGGTGGCCCATCTCCAGTTCCAGGGGATCAGGCAGACAAAGAGACAGACAGACAAGGGTGGCAGGCCTCCCTGGTTTTTCTTTCTTTCTTATCCTTTTTAAAAAATGTTTATTTATTTATTTATTTATTTATGTATTTATTAGATATAAATACACTGTAGCTGTCTTCAGACACTCTAGAAGAGGGTGTCAGATTCTGGAGAATATAAATCCCTCTTATGGTCTGCATATGATGGACATAAACACAGATTCACATACACTTCTAAAAATTTAAGATGGGTGGGGCCACTGAAAGGGCTCACAATTAACAGCATTGTCTCTTCTTCCAGAGAACCTGGGATCAACTACCAGCAACTATATGGTGGCCCATCTCCAGTTCCAGGGGATCAGACAGACAGACAGACAGACAGAGATAAGGATGGCAGGCCTGCCTGGTCTTTCTTTCTTTCTTATCCTTTTAAAATAATTTTTGTTTATTTATTTATTTATTTATTTATTTATTTATTTATTTATGTATTAGATATAAGTACACTGTAGTTGTCTTCAGACACTCCAGAAGAGGGTGTCAAATTCTGGAGAATCTAAATCCCTCTTATGGTCTGCATATGATGTACATAAACAGAGCCTAACATATACTTCTAAAAATTTAAAGATAGGTGGAGCCACTGAAAGGGCTCAACAATTAACAGCATTGTCTCCTCTTCCAGAGAACCTGGGATCAACTAACAGCAACTATATGGTGGCCCATCTCCAGTTCCAAGGGATCAGACAGACAGACAGACAGACTGACAGAGATAAGGATGGAGGCCTGCCTGGTCTTTCTTTCTTTCTTATACTTTTTAAAAAATATTTATTTATTTATTTATTTATTTATTTATTTATTTATTTATTTATGTATTTATTAGATATAAGTACACTGTAGCTGTCTTCAGACACTCTAGAAGAGGGTGTCATCTTCTGGAGAATCTAAATCCCTCTTATGGTCTGCATATGATGTACATAAACACAGCCTCACATATACTTCTAAAAATTAAAAGATGGGTGGGCCCACTGAAAGGGCTCAACAATTAACACCATTCTCTCTTCTTCCAGAGAACGTGGGATCAACTACCAGCAACTATATGGTGGCCCATCTCAAGTTCCAGGGGATAAGACAGACAGACAGACAGACAGACAGACAGACAGACAGACAGACAAGGTGGCAGGGCTGCCTGGTGTTTCTTTCTTTCTTATACTTTTAAAAAATGTTTATTTATTTATTTATTCATTTATTTATTTATTTATTTATTTATTTATTTATTTATTTATGTATTTATTAGATATAAGTACACTGTAGCTATCTTCAGACTCTCCAGAAGAGGGTGTCAGATTCTGGAGAATCTATATCCCTCTTATGGTCTGCATATGATGTACATAAACACAGCCTCACATATACTTCTAAAAATTTAAAGATGTGTGGGGCCACTGAAAGGGCTCAACAATTAACAGCATTGTCTCCTCTTCCAGAGGACCTGGGATCAACTACCAGCAACTATATTTTGGCCAAATTCCAGTTCCAGGGATCAGACAGACATACATACAGACAGACAGACAAGGATTGCAGGCCTGCCTGGTTTTTCTTTTTTTCTTATACATTTTAAAAATGTTTATTTATTTATATATGTATTTATTAGATATAAGTACACTGTAGCTGTCTTCAGGCACTTCAGAAGAGGGTGTCATATTCTGGAGAATCTAAATCCGTCTTATGGTCTGCATATGATGTACATAAACACAGCCTCACATATACTTCTAAAAATTTAAAGATGTGTGGGGCCACTGAAACGGCTCAACAATTAACAGCATTGTCTCCTCTACCAGAGAACCTGGGATCAACTAGCAGCAACTATATGGTGGCCCATCTCAAGTTCCAGGGGATCAGACAGACAGACAGACAGACAGACAAGGATTGCAGGCCTGCCTGGTTTTACTTTCTTTCTTATCCTTTTTAAAAATGTTTATTTATTTATTTATTTATTTATTTATTTATTTATTATATATAAGTACACTCTAGCTGTCTTCAGACACTCCAGAAGAGGGTGTCAGATTCTGGAGAATCTAAATCCCTCTTATGGTCTGCATATGATGTACATAAACACAGCCTCACATATACTTCTAAAAATTTAAAGATGTGTGGGGTCACTGAAGGGGCTCAAAAATTAACAGCATTGTCTCCTCTACCAGAGAACCTGGGATCAACTACCAGCAACTATATGGTGGCCCATCTCCAGTTCCAGGGGATCAGGCAGACAAAGAGACAGACAGACAAGGGTGGCAGGCCTCCCTGGTTTTTCTTTCTTTCTTATCCTTTTTAAAAAATGTTTATTTATTTATTTATGTATTTATTAGATATAAATACACTGTAGCTGTCTTCAGACACTCTAGAAGAGGGTGTCAGATTCTGGAGAATATAAATCCCTCTTATGGTCTGCATATGATGGACATAAACACAGATTCACATACACTTCTAAAAATTTAAGATGGGTGGGGCCACTGAAAGGGCTCACAATTAACAGCATTGTCTCTTCTTCCAGAGAACCTGGGATCAACTACCAGCAACTATATGGTGGCCCATCTCCAGTTCCAGGGGATCAGACAGACAGACAGACAGAGAGAGATAAGGATGGCAGGCCTGCCTGGTCTTTCTTTCTTTCTTATCCTTTTAAAATAATTTTTGTTTATTTATTTATTTATTTATTTATTTATTTATTTATTTATGTATTAGATATAAGTACACTGTAGTTGTCTTCAGACACTCCAGAAGAGGGTGTCAAATTCTGGAGAATCTAAATCCCTCTTATGGTCTGCATATGATGTACATAAACACAGCCTAAAATATACTTCTAAAAATTTAAAGATAGGTGGAGCCACTGAAAGGGCTCACCAATTAACAGCAATGACTCCTCTTCCAGAGAACCTGGGATCAACTAACAGAAACTATATGGTGGCCCATCTCCAGTTCCAAGGGTTCAGAGAGACAGACAGACAGACTGACAGAGATAAGGATGGAGGCCTGCCTGGTCATTCTTTGTTTCTTATACTTTAAAAAAAATATTTATTTATTTATTTATTTATTTATTTATTTATTTATTTATGTATTTATTAGATATAAGTACACTGTAGCTGTGTTCAGACACTCTAGAAGAGGGTGTCATCTTCTGGAGAATCTAAATCCCTCTTATGGTCTGCATATGATGTACATAAACAGAGCCTCACATATACTTCTAAAAATTTAAAGATGGGTGGGGCCACTGAAAGGGCTCAACAATTAACAGCATTGTCTCTTCTTCCAGAGAACATGGGATCAACTACCATCAACTATATGGTGGCCCATCTCCAGTTCCAGGGGATCAGACAGACAGACAGACAGAGATAAGGAGGGCAGGCCTGCCTGGTCTTTCTTTTTTTCTTATCCTTGTAAAATAATGTTTATTTATTTATTTATTAGATATAAGTACACTGTAGTTGTCTTCAGACACTCCAGAAGAGGGTGTCAGATCCTGGAGAATCTAAATCCCTCTTATGGTCTGCATATGATGTACATAAACACAGCCTAACATATACTTCTAAAAATTTAAAGATAGGTGGAGCCACTGAAAGGGCTCAACAATTAACAGCATTTTCTCCTCTTCCAGAGAACCTGGGATCAACTACCAGCAACTATATGGTGGCCCATCTACAGTTCCAGGGGATCAGACACACAGAGAGACAGACAGACACTGTAGGACCCAGAATATGGCAAGAAACCCTGAGAAAGGTGGAAAATTAATAATACACTCTGTAGTACCCAGAATATGGCAAGAAACCCTCATAAAAGTAGAAAATTAAAAACTCACACTTAAGGACCTCAAATATGGCAAGAAAACCTGAAAAATGTGGAAAATGAGAATAATCACAGTGTAGGAACCAGAATTCCGAAAATACTTGAAAAAATCGTAATGAGAAAATCACATTTTAGGACCCAGAATATGGGGAGAAACCCTGAGAAACGTGGAAAATTAAAAATACACTCTGTAGCACTGAGAATATGGCAAGAAACCCTCAACAAAGTAGAAAATTAAAAACTCACACTGAAGGATCCCGAATATGGCGCGAAAACATGAAAAAAGGTAGAAAATGAGAATAATCACACTGTATTACCCAGAATTACAAAAACATGAAAAACATCGAAAATGAGAAAATCACACTTGTAGGACCCAAAATACGGAAAAACTTGAAAAACGTGGAAAATGAGAAAATCACACTGGAGAAACCAGAATATGCCGAACAACCATGAAAAACCTGAAAATTAAAAATTCACACTATTGGACACAGAATATGGTGAGAAACCATGAAAAGACTGGACAATTAAAAATTCACACTTCATTACCCAGATATGGAGAGAAATACTGAAAACCGTGGGAAAAAATTCACACTGAAGGACCTGGAATACGGCAAGAGACCCTGAAAAAACATGGAAATGAGAAAATCACACAGTACGACCCAGAATATGACGAAAAAACCTGAAAAAGATAAAATATTAAAATATCACACGGAAGGACCCAGAATATGGCGAAAAACCTGAAAAACGAGGAAGATAAAAAACTCACACTGAAGGACACAGAATATGGCGAGAAAACCTGAAAAAAGTAGAAAATTAAAAATTCACACTGAAAGATCCCGAATATGGTTTGAAAACCTGAAAAAGGTGGAAAATGAGAATAATCACACTGTAGGACCCAGATTATGCCCAGAAACCCTGAAAACGTGTAAAATTATAAAAACATGCTGTAGGACCCAGAATATGGCGAGAAAACCTGAAAAAAGTAGAAAATTAAAAATTCACACTGAAGGACCCAGAATATGGTGAGAAAACCTGAAAAAGGTGGAAAATGAGAATAATCACACTGTAGGACCCAGATTTTGCCCAGAAACCCTGAAAACGTGGAAAATTAAAAATACATGCTGTAGGACCCAGAATATGGCGAGAAACCCTGAAAAAAGTTCAAAATTACAAACTCACACTGTAGGACCCCAAATATGGCGAGAAACCCTGAAAAAGGTGCAAAATGAGAAAATCACATTTCAGGACCCAGAATATGCCGAGAAAATGTGAAAAACGTGAAAATTAAAAATTCACACTAACGGACCCAGAATATGGCGAGAAAAAGTTAATAAAAAAGTAGAAAATTAAAATCTCACAGTGAAGGAGCACAAACATGGCGAGAAAACCTGAAAAAGGTGGAAAATGAGAAAATCACACTGTAGGATTCAGAATATGGTGAGAAACCCTGAAGAAAGTAGAAAAATACAAACTGACACTGAAGGACCCCAAATATGGGGAGAAAACCTGAAAAAGGTGGAAAATAAGAAAATCACACTGCAGGACCCAGAATATTTCAAGAAACACTGAAAAACGTGAAAATTAAAAACTCACACTGTTGGACACAGAATATGGCGAGAAACCATGAAAAAAAGTGGATAATTAAAATTCACACTGTATTACCCATAATATGGGGAGAAATACTGAAAAACGTGGAAAATTAAAAATCCACACTGAAGGACCTGGAATATGGCAAGAAAACCTGAAAACGTGGAAATGAGAAAATCACAGTGTAGGACCCAGAATATGAAGAAAAAACCTGAAAAACGTGGAAAATGAAAAATACATACTATAGGACACAGTTTATGGCGAGAAACCCTGAAAGAGTAGAAAATTAATAACTCACACTGAAGGACCCCAAATATGGCAAGAAACCCTGAAAAAAGTAAAAAATTACAAACTGACACTGAAGAACCCCAATTATGGCCAGAAAACCTGAAAAAGTTGGAAAATGAGAAAATCACACTGTAGGACCCAGAATTACGAAAAAACTTGAAAAACGTCCAAAATAATAAAATCACACTGCAGGACCCAGAATATGCCGAGAAACATTGAAAAACATGAAAATTAAAAATTGACACTGTCAGACACAGAATAAGGGAGAAACCATGAAAAAAGTGGAAAATTAAATATTCACACTGCATTACCCAGAATATGGCGAGAAATACTAAAAAACGTGGAAAATTAAAAATTCACACTGAAGGACATGGAATATGGCAAGAAAACCTGAAAAAGTGGAAATGAGAAAATCACACTGTAGGACCCAGAATATGAGAAAAAATCTGAAAAAGGTGGAAAATTAAAAATTCACACTGAAGGATCCGGAATATGGTGAAAAAACCTGAAAAACGAGGAAAATTAAAAACTCACACTGAAGGACCCAGAATATGGCGAGAAACCCTGAAAGAGTAGAAATTTAAAAACTCACACTGAAGGACCCCAAATATGGCGAGAAAACCTGAAAAATGGGGAAAATGAGAATAATCACATTGAGGGACCCAGAATTGGGAAAAAACTTGAAAAACCTCAAAAATGAGAAAATCACACTGCAGGACCCAGAATATGCCTAGATTCCCTGAAAACCTGGAAAATTAAAAATACAAGCTGTAGGACCAAGAATATGGAGAGAAGCCCTGAAAAGGTAGA